>NW_024412376.1:16067939-16379292 GCF_014898765.1 Herpailurus yagouaroundi | reverse complement strand
CCCCCCCCCCCCCCCCCCCCCCCCCCCCATCTTTGGCAGAAGAAATCTTTGGAGCAATGATGCTGATGAGACCATTTCCTTTCCAGTTGAAAAAATAAAAGAATCTCACACCACAGACAAAAACAAATTCTAGATTATGAATACCTAAATGTGAAAAGGCAAAGCTCGAAATTTTAAGGTAATATAAGAGTATCTTTATGGGGTGCCTGGGTGACTCAGTCAGTTGAGTGTCTAACTCTTGATCTCAGTGCCTCGGGTCATGATCCCAGGGTTGTGGTATCAATCCCTGCATCAGGCTCTGTGCTGAGCGTGGAACCTACTTAAAGATTCTCTCCCTCCCTCTGCCCCTCTCCCCCAACTTGCACACACTCTTTCCCTACAATAAATAAAATGAAAAAAAAAAAATCTTCATGACACATTTAGATAGGAAAGAATTTCTTAAACGAGGCACAAAAAAAAAAAAAAGAGAGAGAGAAATGTTGATAATCTTTTAAGCCTCTCTGGTAAAATGTCTTGAAATCCATTGTCCACTGCCTCCAGAAGATCTTGCCCTAAACAACTGCCTAAAATTGAGATTTTTTTTTTTTTAATTTTCTAGAACATTCCCAATAGTACAAATATCATTCCAGGGTAATGCCTGTTAAAATTTTGATGTTTTAGTTTCTGGTACAGTTTAGTGATTTCCTAAAACCAAATATCTGTCCAGTGAATATATACTAGTATCTTTCACAGAGTGTGCATTTACTATGAAATATTGACGATCAAAACAGAGGGGTGGGGAGGGAAGGAGGAAGATGGTTGGAATAAAAACCACTGATTATTATTTTTGCCTTTCTCTTTTTTTCCATGCCTGTGCCGTCTCCTTGAGGAGCCCAGGATGAGATCACTCTTCACATACGTTCCTACTTACTGGTTGGCTTTTGGTGGGTTTATCTGTTTCTAAGTAATTAGCTGGAATGCTGGGGGAATATGAGAGATGTCAGACTTGTCAGTCAGAGGAGCCATGTGGGAGGTCTTAAAGGGACCACTTCTATGTGGTGGAGCCTTTTTTTTTTCCTTTTTATACTCAAGAATTTTTGACTGATTTTAAAAATCAGTCCAAGTGCAGGCTGACTGCATAGGTCTGGTCAGGTCTGGGACTGTGGTACGGGGAGATTTCACCCCATGAAACAGCTTGATGTTTGCAAGGCCTTATAACAAGGCACACACACAGATCAAACATTGCAGTTCACACACACACACACACACACACACACACACACCCCTAGAAGCATGCCTCTATCTGTATCATCGTTTTGTACCTTTATGTTTTCAAATTTGTTTGTAGTCCTTTCGGAAACGACACAAATAGAAACTGCATGACTGTTGCCTGTCCGGTGACTATCTTTCAGTGAATTTCTTTCATCTAAACAGATCCACAGGCGGTATTTCAGCTGTAGATTTTTATCTCATTATCTTCAATCAGTCTTAACAGTTACATTTTCCACACCCGGTGGCAAATATAGGAGTCCCAGCATCCAACAAGGACCTCAGGCAGAAGAACAAGTCGTTGACACTTGCAAAGTGTAAGTTTCATTTGCCATGACTTCTTAACCAAATAATATAAATAGTAAATGCATACCTTGGATCTTTTAGGGAGGGGCAATCTTCAAACAAGGGGAGGAAATGAAAAGACAGGAGCTAATGGCAATCAAACGTTCTTTTTATCATTATAAGGAAATTGAGAAATAACGCTTGCTCTAAAGACCTCAGTTTTGGGGCGCCTGGGTGGCGCAGTCGGTTAAGCGTCCGACTTCAGCCAGGTCACGATCTCGCGGTCCGTGAGTTCGAGCCCCACGTTGGGCTCTGGGCTGATGGCTCAGAGCCTGGAGCCTGTTTCTGACTCTGTGTCTCCCTCTCTCTCTGCCCCTCGCCCGTTCATGCTCTGTCTCTCTCTGTCCCAAAAATAAATAAACGTTGAAAAAAAAAAAAATTTAAAGACCTCAGTTTGGAAGAAGAGCAGAGATGGCAAAAATGGTTTGTGAAGAAGTGGTTTTGAGAAATGAAAGAAAGTGTTGGGGGAAGTTCGTCAAACAGACTGAAGCAAGAAGGGGGCAGGAAGAATAGAGTAATAGTTCAAGCCATAGGATTCCAAACAAGTAGAAGTGAACGAATGAAGAAGAGAGCTCAGCAAGGGGGACAAGCTGTCCTATGTGCACAACCCCTGGGGAACATCGGCCATGTCTCACAGGTGCACCACAGACGGGTCAGTCCCCGGCACTTGACTTGAGTGGCTCCTTTTTCTCTTGCTACCCCCACCCCCAAGGGGCAAAGGCTGAAAAAAGTTTAGGAACCATTCTCTCCAAAATAGAGAGGAGTGTATACTCTGGTTATAAATGCGTCTAACGGAAATATTTTAAATTAAAATTACCTTAAAGGTATAAAGTGATTTAAATAATTTGCATGTCAAAAGTATCTATTGCCTTCAACTTTTAGAAGGAGATGCATTTATTAGTTGAACAAAAGGTTTTTTTTTTTAATTTTTGTTTTTTTACCTTAATTTATTTTTGAGAGACCAAGTGTGAGCTGGGGATGGGCAGAGAGAGAGAGGGAGACACAGAATCAGAAGCAGGCTCCAGGCTCCAAGCTGTCAGCACAGAGCCCGCTGTGGGGCTCGAACCCACGAGCCATGAGATCGTTACCCAAGACGAAGTCGGACACCCAACCGACTGAGCCACCCAGGTGCCCCTATTGAACAAAAGTTCTAATCCACAGAAAAAAATGCCTTATCTTCCATCTATGAGGAAAACATAACTTTGCAGGGAACACGTATCCACAATATGCTGCTATGTCTAATGGTTATTAAGACTGTGCTTATATAAGTATGTGTGTGTGTGTATATATAATCTCCAGTGTTTATAGGAATCAAAATTCAGCATGTCAAACCATATACAAAGAATTAAAGATAAAATAGTAGCTAGATAAGGCAACAAACATTTTCAAAATCTGGTGTAATGTCTTCTCTACACACTATAGCACGAGATAAATACCAAAAGATCTCAACATTTTTAAGTTACAATGTGTCTTTAAACCCAAATACTATACTCCCTTCATTTCCTAAAAATATAGTTGCACTTTATCACCTTTATAAGTTCTTCTACAAAGAAATAAACAATCTGGGGGTGCATGAGTGGTTCAGTTGGTTAAGTGTCTGACTCTTGCTTTTGCCTCAGGTCATGATCTCACGGTTTGTGGGTTCAAGCCCTCCATCGGGCTCCACGCTGACAGTGTGGAGTCTGCTTGGGATTCTCTCTGTCCTTCCCTGCTGGAGCTTTCTCTTTCTCTCTCTCAAAATAAATAAATAAACTTAAAAAGAACATAATCAGTCTTAACGTTATTAAAATTCTGGAGTTATGATATCTGGTACATTATCAAAAGCTAAGATACTACCTTCTCACTACATTTTCAACAACCACTGTGCTAACAAAAATTAGTATTCACTGGATACTATTATCACCTTAAATAAATTTATTCATTATAAATGTATTCATATATTGTTAAGCTAAAGGATATTGATGTCTACTGAGGTAGGGGAAAATCCTCTTACAAAATGCTACTAGTTGTGTTTTCTGAATGTGTGTAAAAATAACGCCAGGTCATGTAAAACGTGTTTGTGTACGTCCTATTAAGAAATATGCTATTTTCTTCAATCTTGAACAATCAAAAAGTGATGTGTTCACTTGAAAACACAACCTATGGATAACTTTTTAGAAACTCTAAAATTTCTATTAATCACATCAACATAATAGAAATTTTCAGTGAGTATGAGTATCAAAATACGAACAATAAATAACTTATTGTTTGTCCAATGGTGGCTTTGATTTTTTTTTTTTAATTCTGCTCAGCTTTTTTTTTTACCAGGATTTTACTGGATAGTAAAATAATCATTATATCAATTACATTTTCAAGGCACAAGCTTTAGCAGAAAAAATTCTTACCCAATACAAGATATGTCAATACAAAAAGTTAGACAGTTACTTAGCAATTCAGGCAAAAACACCAGATAAGAACTTCTTTATATGTTGCTGGAAATCCAGAATTGGGATGGTTTATTTTTTGCTTGTTTGTTTGTTTGGAGGAAGAGGCCAGGGTAGGATGAGGAAAATAATCTTCAAAGTCCCCAATTTACATTTGGTGGCAAAATAATTTGTGCTTTAATAAAAATTTTAAAAGAAAGCAATTATTTGAACTCAAAGTATTATTTTCCTTCTTAAATTGTTTTCACTTAAAATGTTAAGATTCTCCTCTTCTAAGAAGTCAAATAAAGAGCAAATACAGCTGTTTTTTCTTTGAACATGGGAACAGCTTTTACAGTAGTTATAAGTTTGATCGTATCCAGAGACAGGCTCTCCCAAGGGAAGATTTATCAACCCAGTCAGCATCAAGCACAAATATTCACAAACAGTTGTTGAAACCGTTGTTTATCAATAATATCGAATGACATCTGCTCTGCCCCTTGTGGTGGGGGAGGGGCAGCAGGAGATCTGAAGTCTCATCTTTCTTTACATACTTTGCATATTTGGCTCCCATTTATTATGCTAATCAAGAGAAAACAGGGAAGATATAGAGAACATATTGATAACATTCGAAATGGCTGATAGTTACTAGAGAAAAAAACAGGATAACGGGATTAGCCAGGGAAGTGAAAAAACAGAGACAAAAATAGTATGGATCTTGTTGGGATGAGGCTGGGAAAATTTGCACTTGAAGAGAAGAGAGAATATGGCAGGAAACGACCTTGCCTGTGGGAGGTTGAGAGCAGCAAAGAGGACTTGAAGAACATGTTGCTAGGTTGGGGGCATGTAACCCATTCTGGCAAGTTCTTGAAGTGCTTAGCTCTTCACTTACTTTTCCTGCTGAGACAATCTATAGAGACTGTTTTCAGGTTAGGTTTGTTGGACCAGCCCTTCACTGGAGGCTTTTTTTGTGCCTCTCCCAAGGTGGCCCTGATCCATTCCCTTCTCCCCTTTTTTGCCCCCTGTTCTACACTGAATCATATCCTCACAAAATTCATATGTTCCGGGGTGCCTGGGTGGCGCGGTCGGTTAAGCGTCCGACTTCAGCCATCACGATCTCGCGGTCCGTGAGTTCGAGCCCCGCGTCAGGCTCTGGGCTGATGGCTCAGAGCCTGGAGCCTGTTTCCGATTCTGTGTCTCCCTCTCTCTCTGACCCTCCCCCGTTCATGCTCTGTCTCTCTCTGTCCCAAAAATAAATAAACGTTGAAAAAAAAATTAAAAAAAAAAAATTCATATGTTCCTCAGAATGTGACTGACTTTGGAGATGTCTGATTCCATCTTTAAAGATGACTGACTTCATCTTTAATGAAGGTTAGGGCAGGCCCTAACCCAATATAACTGGTGTCCTTATAAGAAGAGGAAACTCTCACACAGACTAGAGGGAAGATCACGTGAAGACACAGGAAAAAGACAGCTATCTACAAGTCCAGAAGACAGGCCTCAAACTCTGCCAAACCTTCATCTTAGACTTCCAGCTCCAGTACTGTGAGGAAATTAATTTCTGTTACTCAAGTCACTCATTCTGTGGTGCTTTGTCATGGCAGCCTGAACAAACGAATACACGCTCACTCCATTGAAGTTTGTTCTCCTCTGCTCTAGTCTTTCCAGTGTTGCCCTCTTCTTTCTCTCCTACACTGCCCGGAATCTCCAAGGTTCTCTGCAACGCTGCTTTTCAGTGGGTTCACACCAACTACCCAGATATCTGAACTCACATGAGCACCAGTTATCAAGATAAGGCAGAAAGTGATGTAGGACGGTGAATTTGTCAGGAAGAAGCAGGGAAGTAGGAAGTGCTAGCCAGTTGAGTTCACCCCGGAGAATCACCTCTGAGCCAGGGTATGAGGATGGGATATAAGGTACTCAAGAGAAGGAAGACAGTTTCAGCTCTAAGGTGAGAAAAGGAGTAGGAATTTGTGTCATTAACTGAGCAATCCTTTGTGTCAGACTGCTAAATTAAACGTTCTGTATATTTTATGGTTTTTAACAACCCTTAGTGACGCTAGGGGATGGGTATTAGCATTGTCTTCAATTTAGGAGAAACTGAGGTTCATAGAGGTTAGGCATCTTGCCCAAGATCTTACAGAAAAGGAGTAGCTAAACCATGCATCAACCCTGATCTGCCTTCCTCCAGATTCCGAGCCTGTTATCATTACACTCTAGCCCAACATTCCAAGGCAGATGAATTAAGGACAGTGAAATTCCTGAGGCTAATAAAGATAGGGAACTGAGAGCCTGTACTGGTGTGGCTACTCATCCAGGACAGAGAATGGAAACATATGGAAGATGCAAAGGGAAAAATAAGCACACAAAATGACACAGAGGCCCTAACCTACCATATAGAAATCGGTAGAGCTGACATCCATGGAGCCATTCTTTTTTTCCTATCTTTCTCCTATTCTCATTGACTTAAAGGACTTCCTTCTGATTCCACATATATGCAAACATACTTATTTGATTTCCTAGCCACTAAATGCCTCCCTTTCTTGACAACCCAGGATGCCCCGTCCCACCCAACTTTGTTTTTAGCATGTCCTAAGAATCTTCCCTCTAAACAGCCACCAGCTGACCACATGGGTGTCCTTATTCATAGGACAACTTCCAACTTGCACAAATGTGCATTCTCACTTGTTGACTCGTAACACCTGCAGACGCCTCAACATGTCTGAGGCATCTGATGGCAATGGCACTTCTCACCAGGCATAAATGTGTTTTTACAAAACACAAAAATCGTGGTAAGTTAAGCTCCGGAATTTGTTCGATAGTTAGTAGGGCCATGCGATTTCATACCCCAAAAAACAATTCCGTTAAATCAAATGTTTGGCTCTCTGGCTAAAACTTAAGGCAAATTCAAACCAAAGGAAGTTCAGATGAGCAAATGCTCACGACAGGTCACAACTTCACACCATTGTCCAATTCTGAGTATTTGAGCTCTACATTATTCAATAACTGCTTTTGCTCTGCTCCACTTCCTGCAAACCAGTGTTGATTAAATACAGTTTCTGTGCATGTGAATAGAGTTTTACAAAATGTTTATGAATTCAAAGACTTTACTGCGGACTAAAAGCCCCTGTCCTAGACACTCCACTTGGAGGGTTCATAAATCAAATGGTTGAAGCTTTCCTACATCTTCCAGACGCAGCTGCAAATATTTTTAGCTGGCACAGCAGCAAAAGTGCGATATTCACATTCAGGTTTTAAATGCCATCCCTGAAGCCGTGGTGCACAGGAGCTTGAAATATGTTTTAAGAGCCAGAAGTTTGTTAAAACTTCTTCATTCTGATTTCCCTCTTCTATAACATCACTTGAAGCCGTGCTGGTTTTAGGTTAGACACACGTGGGAAGAGTAGCCTCATTACAACTTTGTGAAACTTATAGGGCTAAGTTTCAATATCAATTTTCCATTATCACGTCACTGTTTCTAGCTGAGATACATTAGGTGATTTTCAATCATATTACTTTATTATTTCCATTTTCTTAATGCTTATTTATTTTTGAGACACACAGCGAGAGTACAGGATGGGAGGGGCAGAGAGAAAGGGAGACACAGAATCTGAGGCAGGCTCCGGGCTCCTCCGAGCTGTCAGTTCAGAGCCCAACGCAGGGCTCAAACTCATGAACTATGAGATGATGACCTGAGCCAAAGCCACCCAGGTGCCCACGATTCTTTCCATTTTTAAAAGAATATTATCTTGGACACTCATCGGCAAGGCTTTTAGTGCACTCTTTTCTGCAAGGTACCAGTGAAATTATGTTTTTCTCCTCTGATGACTAAAACTTTGATGCCTAAAGAAATTTATATCTGTTGTACTGATTACAGTTATAAGTTAATTTCATGACCTAACATCTAGTTTCAACATTATTGAAAATCTATCTCCCAAATAAATAACTACCATTATCAATATAATATGACATATATATTACTTGTAAGCATTAGTATATGCTTACGTATAAGTACATATATATATACACATATATACACCCTAATGTATAACGTTAGACTAAAAAATATGTGCAATATGACTCCTTTAGCTCTTGAATAGCTTATTTCTGTTTTTGTCATTCTTTTTAAAAAAATGTTTTGGGGCGCCTGGGTGGCGCAGTCGGTTAAGCGTCCGACTTCAGCCAGGTCACGATCTCGCGGTCCGTGAGCTCGAGCCCCGCGTCAGGCTCTGGGCTGATGGCTCAGAGCCTGGAGCCTGTTTCCGATTCTGTGTCTCCCTCTCTCTCTGACCCTCCCCCGTTCATGCTCTGTCTCTCTCTGTCCCAAAAATAAAAAAATAAAAAAATAAATAAACGTTGAAAAAAAAAATAAAAAATGTTTTAATGTTTATTTATTTTTGAGAGAAAACGTGCAAGTGGGAAGGGGGCAGAGAGAGAGGGAGACAGAGGATCCAAAGCAGGCTCTCTGCTGTCAGCACAGAGCCCAGTGCGGGGGCTCAAACCCAGGCACCGTGAGATCACGTCCTGAGTCAAAGTAGGTTGCTTAACTCACTGAGCTACCTAACTGCTCCTCTGTTTTTGTCATTCTTAGTAACAAGTTTTACATCCAAATAAATTGTATACCTTGATGGAATGATGTCTAGCCATCAGTCATGATGACTAGAGCAGTTCATAGATTAACCACCGTAATTAGAAACATGCATCATTATGGAGAAAACTAAAAATAATTAATTTTATCGCAACTTTTTACTCATGATATTACCTATTTGAACTATTTTGCATAACATCATTCTAGTACCTCTGTTGGAAAAAGGTATCATTTCATCCTTATTCTATATTCAAAAAAAAAAGCTTTTTAATGTGTAGAGAAATTTCCAAATTGATGACAAAAATAAATTCAAAGAAAATGGCATATTTCTAGCTTGACAACTTCTATGGAACAAAACTGACATTGTACATTAAGCTAAAATGAAACATTTTTTTAAAGATTTAAAAACTTAAATTTAAGTTTAATTTAAAGTTAATTTAAACTGAAATTAAAGTTATTTGAAATTGAAATTAAAATTAATTTAAAGTTAATTAGTGTTCATGGTTTTCTATTGTTCTTTTATGAGCTCGCACCACATTTCTCCTTCATCCACCTTTAAAAAAAATAAAAGATGATCTGATGTATAAATTTTTAAAGTATAGATATGGGGCAGTATAAGGTTCATCCACAAAATGGAAAGTGCAAAAATGTAACTATTGTAGTACTTAAGGCCCCCGTCTGTCCCTCACAGACGCAGATCCCCCTTGATACTGGCCCCTGCTGAGATGGAACCCTGACTCACCCAGTTCCCAGTAAGGTAATAATCACTCCTGATCCACTTGTCCTCCATCTCCAGAAGAATCCCCAGAAGCCACTTGGCTACCTCTGTCTGTCCCTCCTTCATTCTTCTCTCCCTCCTTCTATGTCTTCATCTAGGGTAGGCAGATGCTTTCTTAGGTCACTCCAGAGCTTTGGGAAGCTGAGCAGGCGACTCTGCCCTCCCAAGTGTAAGTCACTAAATCACAGAAATGGTGCACGGCCTTTTCAGGGAGGCTCTCAGTCCCCCTCTTTACCTGAGGAGGGAGAGACCAGGCCTTTATGCTGTCCGAGTCCTGAAACCTCAAAGGCAGTTTTATCATGTTCAGCCCTCGACCCACTGCCCAGGGCCATGGATGAGGAGAAGGTGCAGGGGCTGTCCTGCATCTAACTTGCTGAGTTCCTCTCTGAGCCTCCCTCCCTGTCCTTCCCTCCCCCAACACTGCCTAAGAGCACCGAAACTTGCTCAGATTGAACTTTCTCAAAGCTTCTGTTTTTTTTTTTTTTTTTTAATTTATATTTTTTTTAATTTTTTTTTTTCCCAACGTTTATTTATTTTTGGGACAGAGAGAGACAGAGCATGAACGGGGGAGGGGCAGAGAGAGAGGGAGACACTGAATCAGAAACAGGCTCCAGGATCTGAGCCATCAGCCCAGAGCCTGATGCGAGCCTGACGCGGGGCTCGAACTCACGCACCGCGAGATCGTGACCTGGCTGAAGTCGGACGCTTAACCGACTGCGCCACCCAGGCGCCCCAAAGCTTCTGTTTTTAATGCCCGAACCTCAATTTCCAAATATTCAAAAAGAGACGTATATTGGATTTCAAGAATCTCTTCCAAAACTCACAAAGGCGGGGGCCCTGGGTGGTGCAGTTGGTTGAACAACCGGCTCTTGATCTGGGCTCAGGTCATGATCCTCACAGTTCTTGGGTTCGAGCCCTGCATCAGGCTGTGAGCTGATGGTGTGGAGCTTCCTTGGGATTCTGCCTCTCCTTTTCTCTGACCCTCCCCTGCTTGTGGTTTCTCTTTCTCTCTCTCTCTCAAAATAAATACACTTAAAAATTAAAAAAAAAAAAAAAAAAGAGGCAGTGAAGGAAGGATTCTTACTTGGGAGAATGGGAGGGGGGGAGCCAGGACATGTACATTTAGTAATGTAACGTGAAAAAAATCTCTCTAATATCTCAGAATTATTAACCTGCTGCAACTGTTTTCTGAGATTAATAAATATAAAAAAAGAAAATTGAATACAAGTTGAACTTAAATATATTTAAAGCATTAGAAGATGTGACATTTTTCTCCTTTAAGTGTTTTTTTTAACTTTGCTTGCTTTCCTAACCGTGACTTAAGAACATTAATGCAGCTAATCTTTTGTAGGTTTGTACAATACAATATATGTCATGGTGGGAATTTACTTAGAAAGAAATAAAAGTATTTCAGAATGTCCAAAGTAATTAAAAATTATCAAGACAAATTTTATCCCTACAGAAAAGCCAAAACCTCCGAAAGAAACTAAATTTACATCATATAATATATAGTCATCTCAGAATAGAACATGTAGATGTACCTTAATTACATAGAATGTCTTTTGATTTCCCCCATTGTATTATAATTACCAGGGTTAGGTCTACAAATATCTCATTGATCCATTACATTGCTTTAAAAGTTAATTATTTAAAAAAATCCACTCAAACCAAATGTAAGTCAAAATCATCTCTCATCTCCATTAACATTAGTTCACTGAAACCTCAAATATATAAAGAGTTCTAAGTGTTTTCTGCTTTGATGCAAAATCCCATGTCTTTTTTTTTTTTAATTTTTTTTTAACGTTTATTTATTTTTGAGACAGAGAGAGACAGAGCATGAACGGGGGAGGGTCAGAGAGAGGGAGACACAGAACCTGAAACAGGCTCCAGGCTCTGAGCTGTCAGCACAGAGCCCGACGCGGGGCTCGAACTCACGGACCGCGAGATCTTGACCTGAGCCGAAGTCGGCCGCCCAACCGACTGAGCCACCCAGGCGCCCCCCATGTCTTTTTTAATGAGACATGTTGCCTTGATAACAGTGAGTAGAATGAGATTTTAGAAATGTGTTATAGGGGCGCCTGGGTGGCGCAGTCGGTTAAGCCTCCGACTTCAGCCAGGTCACGATCTCGCGGTCCGGGAGTTCGAGCCCCGCGTCGGGCTCTGGGCTGATGGCTCAGAGCCTGGAGCCTGTTTCCGATTCTGTGTCTCCCTCTCTCTCTCTGCCCCTCCCCCGTTCATGCTCTGTCTCTCTCTGTCCCAAAAATAAATAAACGTTGAAAAAAAAATTAAAAAAAAAAAAAGAAATGTGTTATATATATGCCAGGTGCTAAGTCTTACCTGATAAGCTCATCTTTAAATCTTTTTTTAAATTTTTTTTAATGTTTATTTATTTTTTAGAGAGACAGAGACAAAGCATGAGTGGGGGAGGAGCAGACAGAGAGGGATCCGAAGCAGGGATCAGGAGCAGAATCCGAAGCAGGCTCCAGGCTCTGAGCTGTCAGCACAGAGCCTGACTCAGGGCTCGAACTCATGAACCGTGAGATCATGACCTGAGCCAAGTGGGACGCCTAACCAACTGAGCCACCTGGGCACCCCCGTAATCTCATCTTTAAATGTTATTTCTCAGGTCTTTCATTAGTCACACTGTTTCACATTTTCAAAATGGGATGGGTATGCAAAGATAGCAGAAGAAAAAAAGAAAGGAAAAGAATTAGAAAGAAAAAGAAAAAAAAAATGTATACGGTTCCTGACAATTTGGATCACAAAAAATTAACCAGTTCTATATCTTTCAGTTTATCCCTCTTTTCTATACTTACCCATCCGTTTGCTTCTTTGAAACAAGGGGTGACAGAGAAGATCTAGGATTCCAGAAAAAGGATTCCAAACTGCTGACAAACCACAGGCCAAAGAAAAAAGCTGGCATCATGATAAAAAATCAAAACATTTACCAAAAATGTAATTGTTTACTTGTAAGATATGTTAACTGTCTCAGTGCTAAGAAATATTCCAGAGCAGATATAACTTACTATCCAGTAAAGAAACATCCATAGAAAGTCTGGCCTCATTCTCATTTAAACTCGTTAAGTATAGGGGCGCCTGGGTGGCGCAGTCGGTTAAGCGTCCGACTTCAGCCAGGTCACGATATTGCGGTCCGTGAGTTCGAGCCCCGCGTCAGGCTCTGGGCTGATGGCTCAGAGCCTGGAGCCTGTTTCCAATTCTGTGTCTCCCTCTCTCTCTGCCCCTCCCCCGTTCATGCTCTGTCTCTCTCTGTCCCAAAAATAAATAAACGTTGAAAAAAAAAAATAAAAAAAAATAAACTCGTTAAGTATAGAAAAAGATTGATCCTGTAACTAAATTCTTCCCAGAATGCTTTTAAATTCCCCAAATAATTGAGTTATTATTTGTTATGGATTGTGGATACTGTTATAACTTTTCAACAGTAATAGCAGAAACATGGTTGGTCTTTCTGTTAGTTCTTGAAAATACATTAGCAGCGATCTCTCCACTATATCTAGGCAACAAATACAAATACATGTTGGCACCTACTAAATATACTGCTATATAGGTAAAGCTATATACTATACCTACTAAATACCTACTAAAGTGACAAATCCTGGAGGAGCACATAAAAATATACAGTCACCAGAAAAGATATAAAGAAAATAACATATGGATGATCATTATAAAGGAGAAACTGAATAAAGGTCAGTAAAGACAAAATTTTACATGAGCCTAAAAGGACACATAAATTTTGCCAAAAAGGGCATCAAGATGATTTTATAATGCAGGTTCCAGTTCGCGGGGCTTTCATGACGGTCAGCATGTGATTAAGTGGGGTAAAGCAGGCCATTTCCAGCACAGAGAACCGAGGAGGAGGGAGACTGAACGTGAAGTTACTCATCCAGAAATTGCAAAATGCCCTCAATCACAAAATCCTCAAATGCTGACAAATCCTGCAAACACTGTAGCAAAGGAGGTCCTTTTTAAAATGTAGATTAAAGAAGTAAGCACCCAGCAACAATCATTTAAAAGAAAGGCCAATGAAACACAAACCTTTTCAAACTCTCTGGTCTAACTACCAAGCATAAGAAATCATTAATGTTCATTTTCATGTGGACACAATGAAATGGACTAAGGTCGGTAGACTCCGTTCTAATTTGAATGTGGTCATCCATCTGCTGAGTGACTCTCTGGGTGTCACCTAGAGAAGGAAGATCATGAACCCTGCTCCCACAACCTGGTCTTCCAACAAAATGAAGTTTTATTCTCCCTCCACCGAACATGTGAAGGCCCATGGTGAACATCTTCCAGGGTTCTGGATTGGCATTTTAGTTAAAGTTTTCTTGCCCTTTAAAACAGGGACCACCAGACCTCCAAATCACAGGATGAGAACTATGTATGTTTCCTACATCTTTGCAGCCTTGAGAAAACAAAGGATTCATTTCATTTCATTTCATTTCAGCCATCAATGAATTATGAATTAGTGTGCAGGATTGCTGTGTGTTACGTGAAGTGAAGGGCACATCTGGAACACTTCCTTACTCTGTATCACATTTCAAAAGGTATTTTTAAAATCATCATGTAATATAGTAGGCATGAAATTACTTGAATAATGTAAAGCACTATCTAGCTCTATGTTATTATTGACGTGTAGAATCCTTCAAAGAATGAAAACCTCTCTCTTTAAAGAATAAAAAATACAAGTATAAAAATGTTGTATGATAGGCTCAATAATAAATATAAAATAATCTGATAATGAGAAGTAAATGTGCAAGGATGGCCACATACTACCGTTTCTTAAACTCACGACACAGTTGTCTCTTACCGAATAATTACTTCGCGTGTCATTACGGATACTAACCAAGAAACTTCTCTAAACACTCAGTCTTTTCTACTTTGCTTTCTTTGGTGTCCATGCTTTAATTAGGTGAAGTTTTGAAAGAAAAAAAAAAATAGCCCCACATCGTTTGGGCACATGTATCCTAGGTTTCACTACTAGATCATGTGATAACAAGGATGTTAATTTTCTTCCACCAAACAACCATCTTTCCTAACCTCTCCAAAGACACCATCGTGGGCAAGCTCTTCATCAGCTGTACTGCTGTGACACAAGACAATGTGCAGCATAATCCGTTCTGCCACATCTGCTTGGTCTCTCACATATTTAACGAAGCTTTCATCTCTGAAGTGCAAAGATAATTATTTCCAGAAGTCATGGAAAAGAGGAAGCCCACTGGAGGACACGAGTGCTAGGGATTTGCTTGCCTTTCAGACAGTAAGAAAAAGTGTAAAAAACTCTAAAAAGAAGGATTTGTGAGATTCTGCAGGGAGGATGTGTTTTACAGTCCAATTTTTGTGTGAGAGGAGGAGAAATCTACGAGAGGTCAGAAAATCCACAAGGGCGGGCAGCATACTGTGCTGGAGTCAATGTGATGTTGCAGGAAGTTGTGCGGATACCCAGACGGGGAGAGCAAGGCGTGGCCTCCATACTGAGAATACTGGAGCAGGGCAGGTTCTGGCTTGGGCACAGAGCTGCCCACAAGTCCCACAGGAATAAGGAAAGGCGACTTTAACAAAGAGACACTAACTTAAACATTCTCAGAAACACTGTTAAGATCTCATTATTCTGGGGCACCTGGGTGGCTCAGTCCATTAAATGTCTGACTCTTGATTTCAGCTCAGGTTCATGAGATCAACCTCCCCATTGGGCTGACAGTGTGGAGCCTGCTTGGGATTCTCTCTTTCCCCCCCTCTCTCTCCCTCTCTCCTGCACGCACCTATGTGCACTTTCTCACTCTCTCAAAATAGATTTAAAAAAATCTCCTTATTCTGTTAAAACATATCATGTGATTATTGAATTTATTTTTTAGTACTTAGGCAAATAAAACTAGTTATTGATTGGCTTTGAATTTTGCAGGTGTTAGTTTTGTTTCTATCACATCATAAAATTCAAAACTTGCCCCTTTTCCTCTTTTCACCCATTCTAGCAGACCTAGTTAGGACCAGATGAAAAAAATAATGATGACTAAGTTCTTTTATTTGTTTGTGACAAATCATGAGTTATATCCGATTCGGTCAAAACAGAGGGAAAAATTCATAAATAGCAGGAACATACTCGATGTTATGCTGTTAAAAACCATAACTGGGGCGCCTGGGTGGCGCAGTCGGTTAGGCGTCCGACTTCAGCCAGGTCACGATCTCGCGGTCCGTGAGTTCGAGCCCCGCGTCGGGCTCTGGGCTGATGGCTCAGAGCCTGGAGCCTGTTTCCGATTCTGTGTCTCCCTCTCTCTCTGCCCCTCCCCCGTTCATGCTCTGTCTCTCTCTGTCCCAAAAATAAATAAACGTTGAAAAAAAAAATTAAAAAAAAAAAAACCATAACTTGTAGAAGTTAGAACATTGATTTTGAAGACGTACTTATATCAATATTTATTTCACCGTTTCAATAATGCTGGTCATTACTTTGTGAAGATTACCATTACAATAATTTATTTATTTAATGCATACTCTGTGCTAAACATTGTGCTAAGAGCTTTACTTGCATCATTTCTTATCTTTTTAAACTTTTTCTTAGGGAAGTTTTCAACATATACAAAAATAAAACAGTACAATGAACCCCCAGGCACCTCACTACACATCCTCTACAATTACAGACTCGTGGCCAATCAACTTATTTCCAGAATAACTCAGAATCATTGGAGTCCTCATAGCTGTACTGTTTTGAAGCAAATCCTAAACTTTATATTATTTCATTCATAAACATTTCACTATAGAATGTCTAAAAGATAAGTCGTTTTTGGAAGCAGCATCATTTTACATAATACTGAAAACAACCTTATGAAGTTGGTCCTATTAATACCCCCATTTCCTAAATGAGAACACTGAAGTTTTTTGAATTTTTTTTTATGTTTAATTATTTAGAGAGAGTGAGAGTGCGAGTGGTGTAAGGGCAAAGAAAGAGAGGGAGAGAGAGAATCCTACACAGGCTTCAAGCTGTCAGTGCAGAGCCCAATGTGAGACTCGATCCCACAAACTGTGAGATCATGACCTGAGCCAAAATCAAGAGTCAGACCCTTAACTGACTCAGCCACCCAGGCACCCCAAGAGCACCAAAATTTCGAAAAGTAGAGCATCTTGTCCAAAGTGCCCTGATAGTGTGTGACCTCCTAGGGATTCAAATACAGTTCTGTCTAAACCCAAAATCAAATCTCCTAAACCTTACATGGCTCTCTAATGTAAGATAATACCATGCTCTAGAATTTTTTGTTAATTTTTTAATATCCCAGTCTGGTACTTCATGGTGACAACGAGGAAGTCAAAGTGCTCTTAAACACTTCAAGGATTGAGAATTTTACTCAGGGCACTAGGTGACATGAATTTCTAAAGACAAAGGTGGTCACAGAAATCCTTTTATGCCTCTTTCTTTATTATCTTAAGTTCATTAGACATTGCGACTTAGATGTACAGACTCCTGAGAGCCCGGCTATACCATAAGGAAGACCTCTGGCCATTGGTACTCAGAGGTACTAAAGGCAGAGAGAGCTACCAGCCCGGGAAGGCCAGGGAGAAGGTGGACCGGAACATGGGTAGGTCCCAGGAGTTAGCACTTATTACAACTTAACATTTTCCCACAGCATTGCACACACTCTGGTGAAGGGCAGGGGACACGTAGGTGCTGCTGGCTGGTGACAGTGTCAGCGGATGCTGTTTTTGGTGTCGCCATCCACGCGGTTCCTTACTCAAGTAAAACAATAATTGTCATGCCTAGATATTTTTCTCCAAGACGAATTGCTCCCCTAGCTGTACTATTTGTGAAGCCGGCTCGGAATAACTTTCAGGTTCGGCTACTATGAATAATAACAACTATTACGTAACATGGAATTTCTCAGTTGAAATAGAGCTATGTAATAAGAGCGATTTCCATGCAAATGATCCTAGACATTATTCTAGTCTGGAGATACGTAACCGGCAATTTACTGTTGCCAGATCCCGAAGAGGTAGTTGTCATAGAGGCAGGACCTTGGAATAGTCAAAGAGTCAGCAAAAAAGAGTGGTTTGCTGGGGGATGTGATGATGTCTGAGGAGGCTGAACCGAAAGAAGAAAAAAACGAAAACTCTTTGCTCGGGATTTGTAACGTTAAATTTACATCCTTTCTACATTACACAGAATTCCTTCCCTTTCGGCACATTTGGACCTTTGCACAAACAAGTCAAAAATACATGGTAATTTTCCATTTTCCACTTGGCTCGTTAACCTACTTCTTTGTAGGATTTTATCCCATAAACAAGCACTGTATACACATACAGTAGACACAAATATGGGTAAGTCAGACTTGCCATTACAACCTGGTAGTATTCTGATGCTTATGACACATTGGAGTACACGATGTCTCTCCTAGGAGAGGGAAGAAAATGTGAGTAAAGTGCTATTGGGTTGGAGATGAGGGTCCAAAGGCAGGATTGGTATTATTCAGCTGGGATGGAATAAAAAAAAATCATGGCATCTGGGCATATTAGGCCTTATGACTCCTCCTTTCTGCTTGTTTCCTTCCTACTATTGCTAAGTCTCAAATGAGGTGTCACCTTCTCCAGGAATTTTTCCATGACTCCTTCCCCTAGTATTCCCACCTTTCTATTAATGCCCTTCCCGGTGATTCTAAAACGATGCTGCTAAATCACAGTATGTCCTACTATAGGAGTTCTTTGAATTCTGGGGCACTGATTTATTCATCTCTGCATCACTTTTACAATACTGGCACACAGTAGGTGCTCAAAACTTGGTTAAATCAATGAGTAATGCTAAGATTTAAACAGGATGACACCTCAAAGGAGAGGTAATATTAGAGATATAGATTAGGAAACCACCAGCATACAGGTACCGGTTGTAGAATGTAAAGTAGATGAGCTCCCCAAGGGATGTGATACAGAGGAAAAAGAGGTGAGCCCTTGGTGGACTCTCTTCCCAATGGGGCCTGTTATTGATACAACCTGCTTCCTGCTTTTGATCTTCTGCACCCACACTCACTTTCAGGATGCCCCATATCTTGCTTGAATGTTCTTTCTTTCTATTGACTTTTAAGATATTACATAATTTTAACTTATTTATCATATTTATTGTTGCCCAACTGACCTTGTTAGAATGTAAGTTTATGGGGCACGTGGGTGGCTCATCCCGTTAAGCATCCGATTCAGCTCAGGTCATGATCTCACAGCCTGCTTCGGATTCTGTGTCTCCCTCTCTGTCTGCCCCTCCCCTGCTCATGCTCTGTTTCTCTATCTCTCAAAAATAAAATAAGCATTTAAGAATTTAAAAAAAAGAGAGAATGTAATTCATGAAGGTTGAGATCTCTGAACATTCTGTTCACTAATGCAGTCTAAGTACTTAGAACATAGCAAACACTCAATAAATATTTGTTGAATTAATGAACACCTATGTATATTTAGGACAGTAAACAATAAAGAAGAGAAATGCCCAAAAGAACAATCATAATATGGGAAGATAAACACAAGATCACTCTATGTGGTAGAAACAAAAGAGAAAAGAAAAGAAATAGAATAAGTAGTGAGTAGATAGGAATTGACACAGCCATTAAATGTTTTAGGAAGGAGTCTGAGAAGAGATTTTTGGATTGAGTAAATCCAGATCATCAATAATGACAGAATAATTTCAATGGTGGTGAGTGAAGAAATCAGATAGCAAAAGGTTGAAAACGAAGCCAACGTCGAGAAAGGGAATAGCATCTAGCATAGACCATCCTTGTAAGAAATTTAGTGGCAAATAAAAGTGCAGTAAAAAGAAGTTTGAAGTAGTCACATAGTTTTAAAACAAGGGATAAATGGCCCCTTGGTAGAATGCAGGAAAAAAAAAAGGCTAAAAATGAGAAGATAGGAGATGTAAAATAATTTGGGAGAAAAAAACCTAGAGGAAGTAGGCAGTGGTGATAACAAGAGCATAGGTAAGTTTAACCTCTCTAAGCAGTCAGCAAACATTTCCCCCCCCAAACATAATCAAAAGGATAAGGCAATTCTCTATAGACAGATTATTTAAGGGGAATAAAGAGAATACAAAGGAGTTTACGTTGTATGGTGCAGTTTTCTGTGCATAAATGGAGCTATCAGCTCATGTCCATACATACCAACTCTGCCCACACATGAGCCTTATCAACAAAATCGATCATGAGTCTGGATCACAGCATAATCCATTTAGCTACTTTCTATCCGTATGGGTGCCAAAGATGCAATATATCTTTGTGAGCTATCTACTATGGACCCATTTCTCTTCGAGGCACTGGGGCTACAGCAGTGAACAAAACAGACAAAGCTCCTACTAGAGGAGAAAAATAATAAACAGGATAGGTAAATTATACGTGTGATATCTTAGATCATGATGTATGCTTAAAAGAAAAACACCAAAAAAAAAAAAAAAAAAAAAGCAAAAGAAGAGAAAGAAGATGGAGATGGAGGCGAAGATGAAGAAAAACAAACCTGGAAAGTGATAAGAAGGGTAGTGTCAAGAACTGCAAAGGGTCTGAGAATTCACCCTATTGGCAAGCTGACAATTAACCTGCAATAGATTGCTGGGTGCGAGCAGAAGACACAAGACTCCTGGGCCAGAGACAAAGGACTTTATTACCTAGAGTAAGCAGTAGCCAGAGTATCAAATTGTACATTTCCTCACAGCTGCATTCCTACAGGGTGATGAGAAGAAGGCCAGATAATGCCTGCACATGTAGTGGGTTACATTATACGAAAGGAACAATGAGCTTAGGGACCCTGAATCTTTTAAGACAGATAGTGAACCTGCCTGATCTTTTCCCCAGAGGGAATATTACCTTCTTTATATCAGAAGTAATTATGCCTTTCTTTGTTTTACAAGGCAAAACTCTTTCTTCTTCCAAAGATATTAGCCATACAAGCATTCCTAAAAAGATAGTCAAGAATAAACAGCTATCAGATTTCACTCACAGGATGTAAAGAAACATGAGAGACACGTGAAGAATTATCTCCCAGTAATATCAGTTCCTCATTTCTACCAAATCTATTCAATTTGTTCCATACAGCATTTTTATTAAGGCTACGACCAACAGAATGCCGAGGTAAAGGATGAGGCCGATCTTGATCTCAACCATGCTGCCCAGGGTGCAAGATCCAACCATATGAACAAATTCCAGAAACCATCAAGGTCTACCAAGAAAGTCAGGTGATTTTCTCCTAAAGTTTTTTTGGCCTCTCGACTTTGCTCAAAGCAGGGATCCAGGTACAAAGAGAAGTCTAGGGCAGATCGACCTTGTTTAACCACTCTGATCGGTGAGTTGAGGCTAACCTTGAGTGACTTCCAGAAAAAGTGGCATCATTAGTCACTTTTGCTAAAGTTAGGTATCCATTTTCATACGAGCTTTTCTAAGTGGTATGATCCCCAAGGTAGGAATAGCTTCAGTTATAATAAGAAGTCAGTTATCCCCCTAGGATACTTCCAAGAAAGAGTAGTCTCATTAGAAGAGATGGGTCCTTCACTGTAATCTGAGGGCTACATACATAATCTACTGATGGTATTTCTTTAAACCCTTGAAGGTCATTTATGATCACCCTGATGATGCAACTTAGCATTTGGAAGAGAAAGAAGCAAGTTAATGGCTTCTACACAATGAGTATAGCTCTCAGAGCATGTGGTCCCCCTGGACAGGAAGTGTTGCTTGCAGTTATCAAAGTTCTCCAAGTGGGACCTATGTAAGTGACAAAGCATAGGATGACAGTCCCTCCAAACCCACCTTTCAACATGGAGGACATATACATAAAATGACAGGGAAAGACTGAGAAGTTGAATAAAGACCTGAAAAATGTGAGATTGGAAGAAGCTTTGTGGACGTCTGGAGTTGAACCATCCTTTTTTATTCATACAAAGACATAGTGAATAAAACATTGTAAAGAATACTTGACCCAGAACTAGGAAACCTGAATTAGAGGGCTGGGCTTCCTCTTAACTATTGTGTAAAGTAGGGTAAAATCAACTGGAATTTCCTGTTCTCAATCTTGTCTACAACCTGAAGGGGCTTGACAAAGACCTTTCTACCTCTGTGATTCCATGTTGATCTATACCTACAGACGTCCGTGGCACAGAAGAGTAAATCTTTAGATCCTTATCATCACCAACATTCTGTATTTGAGAATCGAGACTCTTTAAAATGACTCCCTTGGATAAAATGGCTGATTTCCACCATGACCCCCTCAACAAGGGCTATTATCCCACACTGATTTATTACTTCGCATAGTACTTCTCTCATTCTGAAAAAATACTTTATGTTTTTGTATTGTTTATTTCCCTCAGTAGAAAGTAGGCTTCACAAGGGCAGGAATTTTGTGTCTTTTTTCACTTCCAAGCTTCTAGCACCTAAAACAGTGCCAGAGAGTAGGATCAAACTTGTTGAATGTTAGTTTAATTATGAAAATACTTGGTATGTCAGCTTTCCTGCTGAGATGTATGCCTATCTACTTAGAATGCATTTCAAGTCAAATAGACTCTAAGAATATTTAGTAATGATTTTATACCATCTATATCCTGATTTAGCAACATTTTGCTAAGATAATGTCATTTTAATCATGTTTCTCAACTAAAGAGAAAGAATAATAAATTAGTCATGTGACTGTACTGTTCTCGTTTCAAACTATTTTTTTTAATTTGCTAATATGTAAAAAATTTTATCTGTTTAAGTCAGTTGACTTGAAGTGGAAAACCAGGTTGAATGTTCTTGATAATATAATGCAATAGTATAGTATTTCTTGGGATGATTAAGATAGTGTCTAAGAATTGCCTTTAACCACCTACTTGTATTCACATTTTTCTTCCTTCAGCAAAACGTGTTTTGTGACTTTGATAATTAACCTGAATTAACAAATGTCTTATTCATTAGTTGTAGTAACAACATGAATCATTTTTTTATATTTCCTCAGCTGTTTAATATGTGAAACGGAATAGATTTTTTAAACTTTCCGATGACCATGACCAGCATACCTAAATAAAATAGAAATATACAAAGAAAAATAAAAATTCGGGCAGACAACACAATTTGTGGTCAAGAATTTCTGGAATTGTCTAATTTGAATCCAGCTCTGACACTAACTCGTGATCTTAATGAAGTTGTTTAACCACTAGGAACTTGACTTTCTTCCTATGTAAAAATTGGGTTAATAGTAGGACCAACTAGTTGGACTGTTAAAAGCTAACAGAGATAACAGTTGGAAAGCATTTATCACAGTATCTGGCAGGCAGTAGATTTTCACTAAATCTTTGCTATTATTGCCATTTTAAACTTCAATTGGCTAAACATCTTTATCAAAGTATCTTCTGGTAAGTGTAAGTCTTTAATCAAGATCCCACATGGGTTTACCAAGAATCTACTACTATGCTAGCAATATCACAGTCATAAATATCCATTATGTTGCTGATACAGCCTATCTTAGGATCATTTCTGAGAAACAGAGCCCAGGCAAAAACAGATGTGCTAACACTTTATGGAGGAATGCTATCCAGAAACATAGGCATGAGGGGTAAAGGGAGGGAGATCAAAACCAAGTAATGCTGGACACAGCTTCACGACGAGCTAATCACTCATTTTCACAAGATATCTTCAGTGTGCATTTATGAAGCCACTCAGTCTCTAAACAGTCTTTTTACGAGGGAGGAAGAGAGTAGAATTTATCTACCAGCCCTTTCATTGTTCAAAATTTGTCCCAAGGGCATTATTAACACTTATCGGTTGCACACGCATGGGCTCCCAGTGGAAACCTTAGTATCTTGCTTCTGGGATAGGGAAGCCACAGGGCTAGAGAAAGAGATGTTCAGTGAGGATGGTGAGTCGCTGTTTTAGGGGCATGCCCATGAACAACATGAGGAAATAGTGAGCGGCTACCACAGTGAGCCTGTTTGTCTGTAGAAACAGGGACCTCTCCTGTCAGACAGCAAGGCAAGTATATGGAGTTGGAGTGCACAAATCGACTCTGATATACATACGCTAGCTAAAGGAGCTCAGAGTTAAGGGAAATAGGATTGAGAATTCCTAGACAAATCAAATCATATCTCTTCTCTTCTAAATTAGCCGGGCCTGGGCTATATCAAGTTTCTCCGAATATCTAAAGCACTCACAAGCAAACTCTATATGAACATCTCCATTAGACTCCAAGAACTCTGCTACTGTAACTGATCCTTAGGGGTTTTTTGTTGTTGTTGTTGTTTGTTTTTTGTTTTTTCAAATGCCATTTCCTTCGCTGGCAAGTAAATGAGCAAAAAAGTCAAACCAAACCCAAAAATGTGGCTGAAACAGTAACGGGGCAACATGTTACATGCTACATGTGAAGAAAAGAAACACATCAATTGTCTTCAAAAGCAATGCTAAAAATTGCTCATATTAAACAATTTGTAAACAGAAGTACCTTTAAGGCTTCTGTACAAGTTAATATTTAACATATATTTTACTGAGATACTACAATCTCAAGATATAACCAGACCTATTTGGGGGTACATCATATACCTGGAAAATATTTACTTTATCTCAAAGAAAATATAACATAATGGGAAAGCATTTGAGGTATATTCTGGTTAACTTTGAATGGAAAAAAGAAATTGGGGTGAAAAATATTAATGTATTTAAAATATGATGCTTAGCCCAGAGGGATTCTGCCTTAATCTGTTAGATCAGCTTCAACCAACGATAGATAAGTTGCTGCTACAGCGAGGTAAGTTTGATCATAAAATGGACGAAAGTAACATCAGTTTTAGAAATTAGAAAGACTGAAAAGGACAATGGTAGACTAGATAATTTGGAGTAGTTCTCTGCTATGTATCAGAAAAGCTGGACAAGACATATTTTCTTTAAGGCATGGGGGAGCTAACATGTTAGTGAAAAGTTACTAGTTCGGGATCCTGAGGTACAAAAGAGAACCAGAAAAGTGTGCCCAGCTTTGTAACCACTTTTCATCTCTCCCCCACCCCATCCCACCACACCCAATTTGGAAGAGGAAGAGTGAGAGAGTGAGTAGTACCTTTGAATGAGAGAAGAGAAACAGTCCAGAGACTCCCAAAGGGAGTTTCCGGTTCAATGCCTTACTTTAGTTTGGAACTCTGGAGGAATGGGCGTTCAGATAATAGGGGTGAAGGACAAGGATAAGAATGAAGGTTATACGACTTGCAGGACTATTGCTCAGCTTAAGATCATCTCAATACATGAGGTTGGATTAAGATGATCCCCATCTTGCTAATGCTTCCAGATGCCTGGTTGAGAGAAAAGTAAATCCTCTCTAGAAATTAAAACATTATCTTCTTTTCTAGAATATTTTTAAGGGAGCTCTGTAAACACATTATCTGGGGCAGGGGTTTGGGGAAAAGCAGGCACAGAAAAGCAATGCTACTGAAAAACAGCAAAAACAAACAATAGAAACAGACCCACGAGAACTTCAAATTTAGAGTTAATACTCTGCTCAAGGACATAAGATTATAAATTTTAGTAAAGAACTGAAATCTACTTCTTAAAATAGAAATTCCAGAACATTTGAAAAACTAATTACCAAAATTAAGATCTCAGTGAACAGACCTGACAATAAATTTAAGATAATTGAAGAGAAAATTAGCAAACTGAGGTATGGGTCAGAAGAAAATTTTCAGAATGAAGCATAGAGGGACTAAAGAATGAAAAATACAGAAAAGAAAAAATATAAATTATAAAAGGATATAGTATAAAAGCCTAAGATGAATATAATGAGAATTCCAGAAGAACAGAAAGAGAATGGATATATAACAGCAGTTATAGTTAAGGAGAAAATGGCTGAGAAGGTAACCAAATTGATCAAAAAAAAATCAAGCCACATTTTCAAGAAACCATACAAAGCACAAGTAAGAAAAACTAAGAAGAAATCAACACCTGCTCGCATTGTGGTTGAACTGACATGGAAAACAATGCTGAAAAACAAAATCCAAAGAGAAAAATCATAACAGCAATTTTCAGAAAAAGACCACAGACTGACATCTGAGCCCTCAACACAACAACATAAGCAAAAATAAAAACAAAAACCAAAAAATGATCCAGAAAGCTATATTTAAAGCTATACTTAAAATATTTAAATAAAATAATGATTCAAGTTAGAATTATATGCATAGCCAAAATGTCCTCCAAAGATAAAGATGAAAGGAAATTAAGATATTTTCAGACCAACAAAAACAGAAAATTCATCTCCAGCGGACTTGCATTTAAAATGTTTTTCAGGCTGAATAAAACTTATCCAAAAAGAAATTCAAAAACTCAAGAAATAATAAACAAATATGGTAACTATGTGGGTGAATCTAAATGAATAAAGTATCTGATAAAAAAAAACTTCTGCAATGGGGCGCTTGAGTGGCTCAGTCGGTTAAGCCTCCAACTCTTGATTTCAGCTCATGATTTCATGATTTTGTGGGTTCGAGCCCTGCATTGGGCTCCGTGCTGCCAGCATGGAGCCTGCTTGGGATTCTCTGTCTCCCTCTCTCTCTCTACCCCTCCCCCACTTGCCCTGTCTCTTTCTCTCTCAAAATAAATAAATAAGTAAACTTCAAAAAATTTTTTTTGAAAAAATGAAAAATTTCTACGGTGAATGTCTTTGTGATGTTGCTATCCAAGGACCAAAACATAAAGGTATACATCAGTTTCAAATGTGCCTCCAAGCTAGCATCCCATAATGAGTTCAGCTCTCTCACCTTAGAGCTCTGCTGTATAATACAGTAGCCACTAGCCACATGTGGCTATTCTAAATTGAGATTTGTTATGAATCTCATGGACACATTGGATTTAAGAAACTTAATTTTTTTAAATATATAAAAATCTTAATACTTTTATCGATTCAACATTATGGATATACTGGGTTAAATAAGATCTTATTAAAATTAATTTCATCTGCTTTTTAAAAAATTTGTTCTAATGTAGCCATTATACTACCACAAATTTCAAAATTACATATAAGGTTCTTGTTCTATTTTTATTGGGGACTGCTGCCTTAGAGCATGAATTCCATTACCTCGAAATGGAAAGTTCCATGCTTGATGTCCACTCTCTGAAATCACTGAATCACTAAAATCATATAGAGTTTATTAATAGTAGAGACATAGTAATTCACGAACACTATGTCTTTTTGTCTCTAAGGTAGTTTCTCAGATTTATTTATCGCTTTGAGAGTTATGTCGACCCATCAAACAAGATGGGTTGACATAAAACTAGATCTTTAAGAACTAGATCTACTTTCGGGGCTCAGTCGGTTGAGCTTCGGACTTCAGCTTGAGTCATGATCTCACGATCTGTGAGTCTGACCCCACGTCGGGCTCTGCGCTGACCGCTCAGAGCGTGGAGCCTGCTTCCGATTCTGTGTTTCCCTCTCTCTCTGCACCTCCCCCACTCGCACTCTGTCTCTCTCTCTCTCTCCCTCAAAAATAAAATAAACATTAAAAAAAACACAAAACACTAGATCTACTTTTAAGGATGTAGTTGGATGGAAAAATGCAGATTTTCAATTGCAGGAGCAGCTTCGCACTTTACACATTCTCCCCACGGAATCACCTTCTTGGTAGGAGCTCATCCTATCAGCACAAGTGGAAGCCCAAGTCACCTTTGGAACTATAAAATATTCAATTACTAAAAAAGGAAGGGAGGTATCTCTTAGAGATGGTTCGTGTTTGTTATTTATTACAGCATCTTGGCAAATACTTCAAGGTTTTGACATGCGAACAGCACTGTGAACAGTACATGGGACATGAGATGATCCATGAAGACCAGCCCATAAACTACAAATGTGGATGTCCACACACACACATCTATGATGGCACCACAGAGGACACAGAGACACGAGGCAAAAAGCATTATGCGCCTGTATGTGGGTATATATAATATGCATATGATAATTCTCCTCTCTCAAACCCAAAGGGACATTTACTGTGCTCTTCCTCCAGAACGTTCAGTAACCACGTATCCAGGAGACAATATTTTTTCTGTGACATGATCTTTTATCTTCGGGTCTCGTTCTTGTTCTCTTGTGGGTGAGGTGCCCGAGATAAAGAAGTGGTACTATAGGAAATGTACCAACTATTCGTGAGAACAAAGTAGTTCTACCCTTCTTTCTACTTCTACCAAACATGAAGCCAAGAATATGATCCAATTGACACATTGCCATCTCCACCTGGTACAGGATGAAGTCAAGAGGGGACAGATACTTGAGAAAATAATTTCAAATGTGCCCATGAATTAACCCCTGGCCGTATCCCAGCGCCATTTCTTCAAATTATCGGCCCTAATATTTACGCTTCTATTTTGTATATAAGGGCATTCACAACCTCACTCGTGCCAACCATTCCAACTTCATCTCCCATTACCCTCACGCGAGGCCTTTGCACTCCAGAAAGACCAGCTTTCTTATACTGTCCTGCACACGCCGTTTTCTTTCACACTTAACACTTCTTCCCACATGCTTTGACTTCTATCTGGAGTGTTCTTCCTCACTCCCTCTGGTTCCTTAAATCTATTCGTTCTTTATGGCTAAGCTTATATTTCACACCTCAGTGGACCTTCACCTCATAAAAAATGATTTTTGAAATCCATTTTGAAACATTTTTAGGCTAGTCTGTGAAAAACATGGGAAACAACATAACTTAATCTAGAGCAATTTTAAGGATTTCTTGAACAATTATTCACATGTAATGATTATGTAGAAACAGAGTATATGCTCCCATACATGCATATGAATAGATACATACTTTTGCGATTGCCAAAGGAAGATGATACGAGGCATTCTGTATACACAAATACGTGCACATACAATATTTATGTTAACGAACAAGCAAATTTTGCCACTATATTTGTAATGCTTTGGCAACAAAATCATTTTTAGCAGTAACTGGAGCTATATCTACCATTATTTTGTCGTTAGACTATTTCCTCACTGAAATGACTGAAATACGTGAGTTTATAAAGAAAAAAATAAACCACACGATATGCAAAGGGATACCAAATTAAAATTTCAACTTCAGTCAAGACAACAAAAACATGTTTCTCTTCAAATTTAATTTCCATGAGAAACTATTCTAAATTAAAACCTTCCAGTGCAGTGTCCTTCCATTTTTTGCATTTTTACTACCTAGAGATCAAACAGTTTGACACAGCAAAAATTCTGGTAGGTTAGGAAGAAATGCTGATTGGTTTGTTGGCTGGTGGCCGGGGGAATGTTATGACCGAGTAATTATGTGTTCTGGACAGATGCATTAACCAGGCTTGGGGCTGGAGCCACTGGATATTATTTTAGTCATAAGGCTAGAGGAACTGAATCATTTTCAAAGCATTGGCTGGCTGACATTGCCTTACTGATGCCTGTTCCAATGACTCTCTGGCAGTAACTTCCAACGCTGCACTTATGACATGGTAAACAAAAACTACATTAAAGGTTTGCTTTTTAATCATGAAGGAGTTCAACATTTCCACTAAGCTCTCTCGCTATTCATCAAGTCACATTGAAGGCTATTGCAGATTTTCACAGTCCTGTCTTCTGACGGAAGAATTGTAGCAATGTAACAGGCAGAAAGGCTTGATTTTTGTCCAGCAATAAAAAGGCACATGATCAGAATTCAAAATGATAATGCACTTTTACAATCGCTCTTAACTATTAAATAGACCGAAAGCTGACAACGCCTTCTGCTTTTTACCAGTGACTTACTTCAATTCATAAAATGCCATTCTTTATAAAGTATGCGTGTTTAATGATCAGAAAAATATACATGATAATGAAATAATACGGTCAACACGATGGCTTTTGGCTTCTAGGAAAAGACAGTAAGTCCCATAATAACTGGTTAGCTTCAGGTAACTTTTCGTTTTGTGCCATTTAGACTTGAAGCTTTACTTTGACATCCGGTACTAATCATAAATTTAATAATAATTTAATGGGAACCATGCTTAGTTATTGCAAATATTTTTATACTGGTTATTAAAAAACTTAACTAATAATTTTAATATGACTTAAAATAAAAGAATTTTTACCCTGAATGCTTTTGAATTATAAGGGTATAGTGACATTTTTCTCAAATATAGCACTACTACAGTAAAATGCAAATAATAAAGTCCGATTTCAGGACATTGGAAGACTTGAATAGTTTTTTCATAATAGCAAATGATTGACTTTGATAGCTGGCAAGGTAGGTGACAGAAAGATATGAAATTTCTAAGAAAAACACTTTAAAAGATGATTATAAATTAGTAATGAAATACATTAATATGATCATTAAAATCATTACGACCCCCTTATTATTTTTTATTAACCAACTCACTATTTAAAAAAAAAAATTAATGAGCTCTGAATGCTATTCCCTTGTAGTAAAGGGTTATCAAAAGTCTGAAGGGGTCAGTTAATTGGAAGGCAGTTAATGAACTTGTTAGGAAGAACTTAGAAAAAGTCCCTCCTAAACCATCAAGCAGCTCCTAAAACAATATAAACTGACACTTTATGTAATGTCAAAGAGGAATTTACTGAGAGAAAGAAACCTTAAAATGTATCTGAAAAGCAAAAGCCTAATAAATGAGACCACAATAATAAACCTGATGGAAAATGTCTTTCCCAGAAAATGAGAAACAAGAGAAAATTGGGGGGAAAGGAGGCAGAATAAAGACATCAGTTCAATCATGTGCAGTCAGAATTACACCATGTTTTAAGAAATGGTGGTTTATGATTCCAAAATACAGGATACATTGAAATGTACTACGTTAAGAATCGATGACAAGTCTAAATAGATCAAAATATTAAATATATACTAAAATATTATGATACTATAACTATACTATAATGAAACATTTTTTGCCCATTAGAATTTAACACATGAACTATGATGAACAGAAATATTTTACAGGGAAAGAATGTGCTGTATTTCAACATTGAGGACACACTGTAAAAACAGCTCATTTTAAATTTTTCTTTTTTTCCTTTGCACTTGGGACTCAAATATTTTCAGAAAATAATTTTTTTACTATAATCATTTTAATAAACTTATTTTTCTCTAAGTTGTTTTTAATTCCACGAATAGTGTTCACTAGTGGAACTAATTTATTGCCATTTAAACAAAAGGATAAATGAGTGGAATATGGATTAGTGCTATTTTATCATATATGGTATATTCAAGTCCTTTCTGAAAAATGAGAAATTAAAATAGTTGATAGTGTTGGTTAGGTTGTAAAATTAAAATATTTAATGTAATATCTGCCAATAACATATTTACAAAATATCATGAATAAATTTTTTCCCAATAAATGGATTTATTTTTGTTTACAATTCTAGTATTTAGTATTCGTTTCACTACTTAACCTATCCTCAGGCATTGTTTTCATTCAGTATATATATATTGGGGTATTTATATATTATAATAATTGTATGTACATCAGTTATAATAATTGCCTGTTTAACTGTAAGAAATTCTAGGACTCATTTTTCTCAAATGTTTTCATAAGATGCTTTTTGATTTTTAAAACCTATTCAATCAGACGTTCACCTTGCTGAAGTACCAAAAAAAAGGGGGGGGTAGGAGGGGAAAGACTTAAAAAAAAAAAGTCTCTGAATGAGCAAAGGATAAAATAAGGGGAAAATATTAAAAGGTATTCTGTTACCATAAAGTGTAGTGAATGTGAATTTAGCCTGGAGTGACCTACATTAAATACAGAAACTTACACGATATTTTCTCTGATGGATCTAAGGAAAATACATTTTCAAACAAGCCAAAAAAAAAAAAAAAAAGAGTACAAACAAAAGAATCCATGTTAATGTGAACTGATCCTCCACTAATGATTTTCTTAAAAGGAAAAAAAAGAAACTCTCTATAAAGCCTAAACAAGACAGAAAAGACCCACAGACACACATCTGTCATATGTTTGCTGCTTTATAGTTACTGCTTTAAGAAAGGATGTGAGTTATGAAGTGAGTCCTTTTGTAAACATTCTAATAAAGTCTGGGTAAGATATACAAGACATCAGAACCCTTCAAGCTGCTGTTCTCTAAATAATACTAAGAATTGTATGAGAGTCTCCAAGGTCCTTGTATAAATTGCTACACCAACCGAAAACACTAAGCTGCTGTACCATGTTTTAAATCCTTTTATGAAAACCGGTGTTACTCTTCTGTTTCCCGGAGAGGTGAGAACACAGCAGTGGAGAATCTATATTTTATAAGATGCCCATGCTTTTTGGAGGAAGGAGCCAGAACATTTACTTTAGGAGCCCTGATTTTGTTTCCCCCCCTAAAACCTCAAACCATTAGCTCTATTGAGGGTACCAAGGATGACATTAGCAAGACCACATTCTAGGCATTTATTCTTTAAAAAGACATCAGTGAGGGGGGCACAGAGAAGCCAATTAACCTCTGATCAGTTTATCAACTGTAGTCTTTAAAAACTGAAATGAAAAGAAAATAGATTTTAAAAGCATAGAACAAACAGTAGAATATCTCCTCATGTTCTCCCTTGTCTTTTCTAATAAATATTTTTGAACCCAATAATTTAAATCCCTTGAGATTAATTTCCACAGACTGTTTAAATAACTTAAATTCCTTCCTGTCTTCAGACTATAGCATTGCTAGTTCAATCCTATTCCTGGTGACCCTCCTGACTTTTAATAGCTTATTTTTATTATTCCTTTCTAAACAAACCAACTCCCGAAAAGGGAAATGTTAAAAATCATAGAAATTAATTCCAATAGTTAAAGAAAAAAATATTTTTCTTGGTTTCTAAGGATATTTAAAGAGAAGGAAAATGTTAATATCGCGAGAAAATCTGAAGCTGAAGTAAATAAATAAATAAATAATCTAACTCAAATCCACAAGGTGCTGTCAGATTATTGATTGTTAACAAGCTTTAATTGTTTAATGACCGGTTACAGTGTTAACAGTTCGAAACAACAAAGAAATACAAACAAAATGACAGAAGAAAAAAGAAGTTGAAAACCAAAAACGAACAGTATAGATTATGTGTATGGTTCCTGTAGAATGTGGAACTATAATACACTTCTTAAAAGTCTCCAATTAATGTTTACTGTTATCTCATGAGGATTTATGTTCCTTAAATGTAATGTTAAATTTAGTCTGTGACTCTAACATCAGGAATTTATTTTATTTTCTACAATAGGAATCACCTACGGAAAAGAGTGGCTACTGCAAAGTTAGATGCTAAAAAAAGAAAAATAGAGCCAAGTGTTTGAGAGAATAGAAGTTATAAAGATATTTTAATTCTTACTTGCCTTTCTCCTAACAACACCCAGCAACTCTGGGACCCTCACCCTCTTTAACTGATGCTATATAATATTTATGCACACATGACAACAAAATATGTTTCAATAAAAATATATTCGAGCTAGCAAAGCAAAATTGCTTTAAGCTTTTGATCTGCCTCATAGCTCACATCTCTGAAAGTCTTTTCCTTTCAACAGTTACATTCAAAAAGTCAAAGATATACAGCTGACGATTCAAGCTGAACAGCACCACGATAAACTATGGTTTCTCCTGAAGATAAAATACATCATAAATCGGTGCAACACTTACCTCATTTTAAATATTACTGTCTCCTTTTATCAGGTAACACTAGATGACCTCCTCTTACCTCCCTTCTTCCCATATTTTACGTGGGATTTTAATTCTATACAATGATCACAACCAGAATTTTTTTTTAATTAAAATAGGATATATGGCTTTAAAGGCTTAGGTTATCTGATAGATTTAAGTTAAAAAAAAATAATAATGAGGACAGATTGACTTCTGATGCCCTGTAAAATGCGGCAATAATGGAATTATATCCATTTTTAAATTGCAGTAACTTTTTATATTTAGCTGCAGTTTATCACATGATATAAAATGATAGGCAACACGGTTTAATAAAATGGAAATGCATTCACAACTAAATGGCAAAGAAAGATTTTCCAGGGAGTATATGACAACATAATATGTAGCTTTTTCTCATTAAAATTTCTATGCATGAACTACAGTGGCCCCATCAACACTGTATTTCCAGGGAAACACTTGATTTATACCGTCCAATCTCTAGCCAGAAGTTATCCTTTTTCTGGATACTCAAATCTGGATTACACTCCCCAAACTATTAAATGTGTTAAATGTACTAGTATAAATCCTGATTATCATCTACACAGCTTTGGATCCCTATCCTTCATCTTTCCTGGCCTGTTGAGAGGAGGGCTTTCTTCTTTGGCTGAAGTAAAGAGGAAGAAGGGGTCCCCTGGTCAGGAGAGCAGATGTGAGGGAGGGACCCACGGGCAGCAGATGGCCAGTCACCTGGCCGCTGGTTTGTCCTTTTCCTTCCAGGGCTGCCCCCCAGCACACACTAGTGCGGCCCTTCCAGATACTTCGGTCTTGTCTATCCCTGGGGAACACCAGTCACGAAGGGTTTTGTTTGTTTGTTTGTTTTGTTTTGTTTTTGTTTTTTTTTTTTTGTTTTTTTTTTTTCCCATTTCACAGTTGCTTTTATCTGAAACTGGGGCTGGGAATAGAAACCTGTGGACTCAGCCCCCTGACTCAGGCTCCCAAAGTACTCCGTCTCCTGAGTTCTTATCCTTCCAAGACACCTCAGGCAAAAGCCACCTAACGCACTCTTAAATGTATCCTTTCATTGAGAGGTCCGTTGCCCCTGTACTCTGATAACACACGTTTAGGGAGATTCCCAAGCTAGCTGAACATCTCTGTATTGACTCAGTCCATCCTTTTGTTTAAATTAAAAAAATATATATTTGTTTATTTTTGGGAGAATGCAAGTAGGGAGGGGTAGAGAGAGGGGGGGACAGAGGATCCAAAGGGGCTCTGCACTGACAGGCTGACAAGAGGAGGCCGGATGTGCGGCTCGAACTCACCAACCTCGAGATCATGACCTGAGCTGAAGTCAGAGGCTCGATGGACTGAGCCACCCAGATGCCTCAGGTCAACCCATACCTTTTAAAAATTATTCTTTTGGGGCTCATCGGTGGTTCAGTCGGTTAAGCGTCCGACTTCGGCTCAGGTCATGATCTCACCGTCCGTGAGTTCGAGCCCCGTGCGGGGTTCTGTGCTGACAACTCAGAACCTGGAGCCTGTTTCCGATTCTGTGTCTCCCTCTCTCTCTGCCCCTCCCCCGTTCATGCTCTGCCTCTGTCTCAAAAATAAATAAAAATTTAAAAAAAAGAATTGTGTTTTTAAAAAGTAAGAAAATAAAAAGTATTCTTTTTTACTATACCAAGACTGCTTACCGTGTGAGAGGTTTACCTACATGAGTGAATTATAAGTTATTTTCACATAGTATGAAAAAGAAATAAAATGCCTTTTATACAATCCTACTGCTTTCAAAAGCTTCCACTGAGAGCATACTTTGTGAGGATTTTCAGTTAGTGGTAAGAGATTTGTCTTGAGGTATATCAAACCGGTTCACCACCCCAGGCTCTATGGGAGCACGTCACCCATTCGCCATACCACTGCCTCGAGTTGACATGGGGTTAACAGTGCAGTCTACAACCTTGGAAACCAGTTCATCATATTCCTGAGGACCCAACTATACTTGAAGGGTGAAGTACCCAGAATTGAAGACTGCTGGCTTTCTTTCTCCCAACCTCTAAGCAGCATTATGTCTACACTGTAGTTTTCTTTTCTTCCTTCCTACTAGGGGGGGCAAAAAGTCCTTATTTTCCACAGATAAACTTCTCTACCTCTCCTCTACCTGCGCTTAATCCCATCTCCCAAGGACTTCGCATCATCAGTGGTCTGCTCTTGCCTCTGCTGCAGACCCTTTCCAATATACCTTCAAAGACAGATGGATCCAGTTGGGAGAAAACAAAAAACAAAACAAAAAAACCCACTTCATATATCCCTGCCACCTTCTTCCAGCTATTTTGTCTGTTTCTATCCTTCTTTTCATTGCTGTCAACTTCCCGAACACCCGGTCTTCTCCTTCTGTGACACATGAGCCACTCACCTTAATTACCTGTTTCATGTCTATATTCACGAGAGATCCCTAAACTCCATAAAGTTGGAGATTAGGTCATCTTGTTTCAGGCTGTGCCCTCAATGCCTAATACATTTTTGGGCACATAGTAAACATTCAAAAAATACTGCTTCTATTGGATTATTTCATTTTAATGAGTGCTTCCTTCGTTTTCTTACCACTTTTACTACTCCCGCCCCTCCATTCTCATGAAAATGTACACTCAAAAAATACATGGTTTATACTTTCTCAATAACTACTTACAAATCAATAAATGAGATAACATTTTCTCAACCCTCATTTTTTTTTTTTTTTTTTTTTGATCCTTAAGAATCAGATACTGATGAGGACACTTTCTCTGGGGAGCCTCCAGCATTCAGCCTCCCCCTCTCCTCAGGCTCCAGTCGCCGTGACTTTGTCTCCATCTCTTTGCTCTGAGCTTTACAAACTGACCCCAACACCTACACCCCAACTTCCTTGCCTGGAATGTTACATTGGCTCCAATATTTCCCAATTCACACTAAAAAAGCTTCTTGCTGTTTGTATTATTAATGCCTTATCCTGGCATTCAAAGCCCTTCATAATCTGTACCTTAATCTCTTGCCATACCTCCCAAATTATTTATAGTCTGCCTGATCTACTTACTGAGACCACAAGGGTCTTATATTTACCTTCCTAGGACCTTTGCATAATTGCCCTGCCTGGAATGCTACCCCCTCATTTCAGCCCATTCAAATATCTATCTTTTAATATTGAGTCCAAATGCTATTTCTTCATTAAGACCCAACAAAGAATTCCAAGTATATGGTGTCCATCTGAACATTATTTCAGAACGTTATTTATTTTATTTGGTTAGTTTTGATGCAGCTTCATAATACATTCTTGGTATTCAAAATGCAAGGGGATGGGGCGCCTGGGTGGCGCAGTCGGTTAAGCGTCCGACTTCAGCCAGGTCACGATCTCGCGGTCCGGGAGTTCGAGCCCCGCATCAGGCTCTGGGCTGATGGCTCAGAGCCTGGAGCCTGTTTCTGATTCTGTGTCTCCCTCTCTCTCTGCCCCTCCGCCGTTCATGCTCTGTCTCTCTCTGTCCCAAAAATAAATAAACGTTGAAAAAAAAATTAAAAAAAAAAAACAAAACAAAATGCAAGGGGTGCAAAAGTGTATATAAAGAAAAGTGTCTCTCTTCCCACCCCATCCTTCAACCAGTTAAGTTCCTCTTGGAAGCAACCAACATTATCAGCTTCTTGTGTATCCTTCTAGAGATATTTTATTAGAAGCAAATAAAATTTACTGACTTTTGATATGTTCAGCATTTTGTACCAAGCAAATATGTATCTACTTATCTCCTTTATAGTTATTTAACATTTTGAGTACTTACATATTATCTTCCCACTTATGGAGACTGTGTGCCTTCGCTTCCTTATAGAAATATCTGTCACACAAATATTCCTTGATTGATTGTGCCATTCTTTCTTTCAAGTTTGGGATAGACTATTCAATGGTAAGACTGACTCTCCACCACCTTCCTCCTCAATTAAGAAGGATAAAAAAAGTAAGCGGTAGGTTTTTTTTCAAACACTTCCTCCCCATCCACAGCCACTAAAGGAAAATTAAAGCATGACTAATCACATATGCAGATGTGCATTGTTTTACTGCAATAGTTTAATGTGTTCCAGATACGAGCACATATTACCATATTTCCTTTGGTTCTGATACATCTGCTGATACAAAGATTAACAGAATCACGGATTTGTAATGGACGATTCTGTTTCCTTTTAGAAATCTCCCATTTCTGCAGCATTCCAAATTCACTGAAGGCATGTTTGCGAAACTTTCGTTTCGTAACTGTGTTCGTCTCCACTTCACGTAGCACATATTAGACATGACATGAGAGCCCACCCACCTTGTTATTGCTTCCTGATACCCCCCAGCTTCTTCTTATTATTTTCAATGTGTATACCAAACTGTGAAACAAACCAAAAAAAAAACCCAAATATTTTTTTACATAAAGCTATAAAGTAATACTCAGGGGTCAAGCGCTGGAATCCATAACCCAGCACTATGCCTCCAATAGTAACCTGAACGCAGTACATAATCAAGTACATGTTTGTCATCAAAGGCTTTACAGGGTCAATAGAGAGCCAAAGGAGATAAGCTAGAATCCTTCAAAATCCAGTAAAGAGTCTTAACTATCACATTGGGTGGATCAAACTGGTGTCATAGGTGCCAGCTATTTCCCTGAGTTCACAGTATACAAAACAGAACTTTAATGTCCATGGCACACATGTCCCTTCAGTTGGGATATTTCTAACTAGCCTTGCATTGAAAATAATGCTCACAGTTTCAATATCAATTATAAAGGTCTAATTTTTCTTAGGAAATAGGCTCTTGAACCAATAACTAAAATTCTAGCGACTCCTGGGTGGCTCAGTGGGTTAAGCGTCCGACTCTTGATTCGGCTCAGGTCATAATCTCCTGGTTGGTGGGTTCAAGCCCCATGTCAACTGCAGGGAGCCTGCTTGGGATTGTCTCTCTCTCGCCCTCTCTCTCTGCCCCTCCCCTGCTCATACTCTCTGTGTCTCAAAATAAATAAATAAACTTTATAAAAAGTAAAACTCTAGTTTTAAAGAGTCAATCTAAATTATTTTATCTATCAGCACTAACACTTTAAAATATTTGATTTTTTTCTTCTGAGAACTCTATGGAAAATACTAGTATTTCGGGATTAAGAACTTTAGTAACTCATTAAATCACCAGAATTGTAATATACTTCTGGTTTTGGTTATTTTTCTTAATGGTATATTTCCTTCCCAACTAAACACACACATATAAAATTGTTATAAGCTTACTTTTATTCCTATGGGCCTTTCACCAAGAAGAGTCTCATAAGTATAAAGTTGTAAAGTATAAAGTATAACGTAGTAAGTTACAAAATATTCAAGACTGAGTGGGATTAAGTAGGATTCAATAATTCTGATTCATCACAAAGACCGATTTTATTTTGTATCCTCTATTTTGATAGATTTCATTTTGGGTTTTATTTCCGACCGTGGGTCTATATTATCGTCAGTGGCTTGAACATTTACCAGCTAAGGAATTAAGTAAAATTTAACGGGTAAGGCTACTGCTCAAGTGAGATGTTAAGATACTGTTAAGGCAGGTTGGAAGCACTTAGCTTTGATAGGCATGATATATAGCTGGGGAAGTAGGTGTACCCGAATAATTATGTTGTCTTTGAGAGAGTGGTCTATTTCTACGTAGACTAGCCAATGAGACTGAGGTGGTACTTGTCAAATTTACAGGAAGTAATTAAAGAAGCAGAGATTCTCTTTTTTTACTGGCTGTTTCTGGATTACATAGAGATTATGAAGAGAGACAAGAAAAATGACAGAGCAGCCTGAACAGCCCGTCAAACTCTCTACTAAGAAAATTGTTTTTCTCCATGAATAAACTTTCTAATTAACAAACACTTGTTGTTTTCAATTTATACTGTACTGGTTGCGCTTTTCCACGCAAAAATATTTGATTTCTATGTTGTAGCAAAAAACACAGGGATGTTTATTCCCCAGAGGACTTGTTCCCTGTTTCACCAGCATTTTGTAATCCTCTCCATCCCCAATTCCTTTGGTTGGTCGCCATCTGGCATTGTGCCTTTGATTTTATGAATAAGGTCCCCAATTGTTTCTGCAGCTGTTATCAGTACGGTCTGACCTGTTGCGAATGGGGATAACAGAGAAAAATATCTCCACGACTTTCACAGAATTTCATTCCCGTGGCTCTCTTCCCAGACCTTGATTTTCTAGTGTACATTCCTCAACACAGATGGTGACATTACCAGACCCTTGGTTCGAGGAAGACATAAAAGTGAACCCTTTTCCAGCAATCATTGTTTATAAACATAGTTATGAATCTATGTATGAATGTGGGACCTATTAATTCTATACATATTATGTACATACATGGGATTATTTTCATTCATGGTCACTGATAATGCTTCTTACACAATTTCTCCCTACCTCCAACTGGTTGTTTCTTACGTCAACAGTGATGTCAACATCTTCCATATTGGCCTCATGCAAAATAATGATTTTCAAACTGTACTCCCAAGAAGTGAAAGAGACAAGGATGCTGGGCTGCTCCTAGCTTCATTTTCAGGTAATAAGTCCACCACCATCCTATCACCCAAGGCATTTCTTTTTAAATTTATTTCACATATTAGACTTCCAAGTAAAAGTCCTTTTGGAGAAGGGGTTTCACTTGCTCATATGAAGGACAGCAATTCGCTCACTACTAAAGGTGGCTCCTGGCCAGTGGAACCAATAGACAGATAAGACATTATTGTAGTTGAAAGGCCCTTTATTAGCAACCTCCCCCAAAATATCTCTCCTTGTGACAAAGCCATCTAGAATCTCCACTTCTGGTTCCACCTTTTTCGAAGGCATTGGAAACATCAGCTTTAAAGGAACTATAATAGACTGGACAGGAGAACACAGTAAGCCATCCATTAGCACTTCGTATGAATAAGTTTGTCTATCAACCCTTGGGACCTAATGATGCCTGGAGAAAACCTGATAAGTTTTGGTGGGGGAGGGGGATAGAGAAATGTTTCCTAAGTTACCCCTTCAGGGCACTGTAAGTTACCCGGTGGTTGGCAAGTGGAGAGGATAACAAGAAAAGGAATGGGATCCTGAGTAACAGGACAGAGATAGGAAACCCAGGCTCTGAAAAGTTGAGATTTGTGAGTCAAGGGTGGGGGGGGGGGGGGGCCTGATGTCTAGTGAAGAGTGGAAGACAGCCCTCATCTGAACCTCCCCTGGGTCAGCAGAGCTCCTACCTCCAGATCACCAGAAATTTCCATTTTTTTTTAAATACACACTGACATTTTATGCCCCTATTTTTGCACTGAAAGATGTTGCTAAAGGCCCTTCTAGGGTACAAAGGTAAAATGTGATGCCACAAATTCGCTAATGATATTCTCCCTGCAGCAAGGTAGAGGCAGAGTATTTACTTAATTTCCACAACTTGTAACATGAAGGGAGAAGAAAAAAGCCTGTTAGGTCTCGTTTTTACATTACATTCAAGTGATAAGTAAAATTGAGCTATATCTATGACTCACTATGTGCAAATTAGTATTCCACATCTGCCCTGGCGGAAGATTCCCTTAAAGCATACCTCTGTACACACGGTAATTTTGTGCTTTGGCATTGACGGTGATCCTTGGCTAACTCCAAAGAAAGCCAAGTTCTCAGGCAGCCTAACTTTAGGAAGGAAGAAGACAAGACTGGATACTATAAAGACTGTGTAAAGTTTCAGTAAATGTCAACTTCAGGTGAGCGTGGGAGCTAACGGGGAGGTGGCAGAGAATACTAATGAAATGAAATAAGAGATCTACAGAAGAGTTTCTTACCAGTTGTCCCCCCATTTGTGTATGAAATTTGCAGATGCACACAGCAATATTGCAACCTAATCCCTTGGCAGCTGAAAAGGTACTTTCAGGGGGCATTTCCCTTTCCTGCAGGCTGTGACGCCTGAACACTCTCGCGGACCCATAGGAGAGTCACCCGGGATGCTCTCTGAGGCTGAAGAATAAATAGCCCTGCTGACCCCCGCAGTCTTCAGCCACCACCTCTGTGGGAAAGGACACCGCCCGGCGCGCCCCCCTGGGCTGGAGGTGCCAGGCCCGTGCGAGTGTTCGCGCTCCCACCATGTCTACCGGTCCAGGCACAAGCAACAGTTGTGCCTGCCAGCAGGTAAGAGCCTTTCTTTTGCAGGCTGCTGTCGGTCACTTTCAGAAAAAGCCACAGCGAAGTGCAAACACCTTTCCAAAGGTCTCAGCTACCTGGGATGCAGGCATCAACGCCTTGCTGATTTATCCATTCCTTTGATGATCAAATAAAGGGAAGCCCAGCTCCCCGCTGTTTGATGTGCGCCTCCATCCAGGCTTTTAGGGCTGTGCGAACCCGGGGGCGTCCTCGATGACTCACCCACTCCCCGCTTCCCAGTCCCCGCGAGTCTGTGAAGGTACAGTGATTCAGTGGTTGCCGGTGGCGGCGGGCTTTTCCTGCGCGTTCTGTTTCTTGTTCTCAAGATCTATTTACGCAAATTACTTCTTCCTTTCATTAACTAACCGGGCTTTATTTTCTTTTCTCTATACCAACCACGCACACATTCAGTGCCAGAGAACCAGTCAACGTTTTGTGTCCTTATTTATTTTTATTCCTGATGAGGCAGGTTCAAATCAAACAACAATGTCAGAGAAAATAATCAAACAGGTCACGGTGCGCTTTTTGCCTTTTTAAAAAAAATTATTATTATTATTATTATTCGAGTTTCTCTTTGCAGATCTTTTTAAATCCTCTTTGCATCAGGGGCAATTAAATGAGTATCCTTGCACGCAAGTCAGAGTACAAGCTGGCAAGGAGGCCGGCCAAACCCCTGGATCCCAAAAGCTTCCTTGTCCTGGTGTTAAAAGGGCAACTTTCCTTCCCACGGAAGGGGAGGCTTTCAGCCGAGAAAGAGAGAGGGACTAAAAGACCTTCCAGCAGAATCAGCCACTGTCTGCAGAAACCTGGCCAGCTCTGGCTGACCCTGAGAAGCTGCTAATTCTTCCCTAGGCAACACTTATGTCCCCTGAGGGGTGGAGGAGAGTGAGATCCCAGGTAGAGGGACAGTCCAAACAGGGATGCTGATGAAAACAGAAAATCCCCTCTGTCACCAGGGAACATGGCCTGCTTTTTGTTTTGAAGCTGGCCTCGTGTCACTGAAGATTCACGGGGCCAAGATTCCTTCGGGGACACTAAAAATATTGAATTGTTGACCTCATGGCTTGAATAATGACCAACGTTAGTCGACAGTGGCACGGAGTGCCCTTCTCCCCAATACCACACATGTGGAAGTGGGCCCTGTGAGGGGAAAGAAATGGAGGGTCTTGTCTGCTATTTAGTGCCTCTGGCGCATTGTAGAAGGACTAGGGAAAGGGAGGCAGTGTGATTTAAACTACACGTAATCAAGAAACCTCTTAGGTGACAACAAGAGAGGTTCCAACCAGGTGGCCGGGACTGTGCCCTATGCTTTTATTTAAAAGCACATTCTCTCAGTGTACAGCCCAAAGTGAGTTCTAAGGCACACCTAACCCTCCCTGCTAGAGTGAAAGCTCCAGGAAAGGTTTTTGTTCTTTGTGAACTGCTGCGTCCCCAATGCCCGGACCCGTGGGCATTCAGGAGCTAGTTGTCGACTGAATGATAGAACAATGGAAATCCTCCCCGCCTACAAACACGCACGCACGCGGCAGCCACCCCCCCCCACCAAGGATCAGACGGATTTGCAAATCATGACCAGTGAAAGCAAGAAGACCAGGCCACCCACGAAAATAAATTCGGCCTCGACAACACCTTCACCTACTCTTTTATTCATAAAGAGGAGCGAAGTCACACCTGGGGTGCGCAGGGCAGTGAGCGCTTCTAAGGATCCTTCCTTGGGTTCTTAGAAGAGATCCTGCGAACTGGGGGCGCCGAGGGAAGGCGCCGTAAACATTCGCTTTGTAAAAATTAAGTTCATAAACGCCACGCTGCAGAGCTTTCAAACTGCCGTCTACCTAAAAGAAATCTATTCATTCAAAATGCAGCTGATGCATGGGCTTTGGAAATCGCTCTCGCGAGAGGATTGTTGCTCTTGGCCCTTCCTCTGGAGACTCTCACCCGGCTCCCCTCCGCTGGGTGCCTACGGAAAGGAAAGGGAATGGCCCGTGGCGAACGTCCCCGTTGTCTGGGTCGCTCACAGACCAGACCAGACCAGACAGCTGCCTCTCCCACCGCAACACCGTAGGAGATGCCGGCGATTGGTGCCGGCGGCCCCCTGCACGGCCCCCGTCACAGTCATCACACCCCCTGCCCTGGCTACTGACGGGGGCCATGCGCAGCTGCCATAATGTGTATAAAAGAATCTCAGCCAGACGTTGGTTTCCTCTGCTCTTGGAATGCTTTTTGGCAGATCCTCCGCGTTTTCCAGGTCTCTGGGGAGTCTGAACGTACACTTTCTTTATTTCGGACGAGATTCCAAAGTGTTAACGGGATTGGGAACTTCCCACACTACCTGTCCGCCTCCCCTTTCAGCCGTCGGGGAGCAGGGGTGAGCGCCCTGGCAAACGCGCGCCTTCCTCCCCGCGCGCGGGCGAACCGCTTTCGGGACGAGCACGGTTCACACCGTCCCTAGGTTGTGTGCTGCCTGACACCGGAGCGGCTGATCTGGCCAAACTGAGCTGCTGCGGACGCCAGCTTTGGTGCGTCCCCAGGACGGACGCCGGGTCCGTGCGGGTGCGCTGAGGTCGCAGCGCGTCCCAGGCTCCCCGACTGCGGGGGTCGCTTTTTTTTTTTTTTTTTTTTTCAGAGCCCACAGAAGCATCCCCTCATTGGGGTCCGTCCCTGGCACCTGTGGGGAGAGGAGCGGGCGAAGCAGGGCCCGAGTTGATGGGGGGGGGGGGGGTGTTCGAGGGAGAGGAATTGGAAAATGGGTGAACGCGTCTGCTGACCTTGGGTTATTCCGCTTAAATGCTGATCGCCAGAGAGGTCGGGTAGTTTCGGTCCCGCAACTCATTTGCTCGGATCGATCCTGGCGCTAGTTACGGGTGTTAAAGTGGCACGCGGGTGGGGCAATTCATTAGGCCAGAAATGGATTAGTTGTTTATTATCTATAAACATTCCAACCGCAGCAACCAATCATAAACCCGCGGAAGGGCCTATAAAATCGTGCGGCGGCGAAGCCTCCGTGTGGGCAGTGAGGGTTCAGCAGTGGTGCCCGGTGATAGAGCATCCGTTACGGAAGGAGAGAGAAGGAAGAGGGTGAAAGTCAGCAATAAAGCCATTTGTCGGGAAATACTTTCCTAGACTGGGAACCGCGAGTTCTCCAAGTTTAAGGGCGTGGAGGGGGAGCTTGGGGTGCGTTGGCAACGGGTGGTGAGAGGCAGGAAGAAATAAGGAGTAGGGGAACAACAGTGGGTCGTTAGTGAGGTTGATACCAGCAATAAAAGCTATTGATTAAGTGGGGACAGCCATTTAGTCTTAGGTTCTTGGTGAAATGCTTAATCACCAACCATGAAAGCAGCCTAATAATCTTTTATGGAGGGAAAACAAGCTTAAAACTGGCCGCTCTCTAGCAGGAATTCACTTTTGAGGATGGGTGATATGCTTTTTAAATTCTCATTTGGGATAAAACCTTTTCTAATAGGAGTCCGTCTCAATTAAATACTGTTTTAAAATGTGACGTCTGGTGGTTGTCGTTGTTAAATTTCTTCAGGTACATCTTACAACAAGCCTTAAACTCTCGTTGCTTGTTTAATATTTTAATATGTTAGGAACGATGATCCAATAGTTATACTGGCTGCCAAATAACGAATTCAAGTATGTTGTTGTCAATTTCATTCAGAACCTATGGCTTTGAAATCAAGTTGTTGGTAAACATATTGCTTTGAAAACTTTTTAGGAGTAAGTTTTAGAAGATAGTGACATATAGACACACACCTCAAAGGTTTCCTGTTTCTCAAATTAAAAAAAAAAGTATTGAACTATAGCAATCCAAAAAGGGACATAAATCATAAGCAAAAAGCTTAAACATAATTTTAAAAAATACTTCTTATGTAACTATCTAAATAAAAAAATGGGGGGGGGGACGGGTTAACCCACATCTCAGAAGTTCCCTCTCATTAAAAAAAGGCCATTTATTAGATTTTTTATTTGGGGATATGTTGCTTTTAAATTGTTGCTCATCAAATGCTCAGATTTCTTTTCAGTTTCAGTATTGTGGATTTTTTTTTTCCTGGGGATTATCTTCTGGAAAATAAAAATAAAAACCCTTGGAGCTTTCCTGTGTTGAGCAGGGAACAAAAACAGGCTCCAAATCCATTTTTCCCCCCTCTGGCAACAGGCACCCCTTCCCCCAGCTTTTCTTATTCCATGCTGAGAGACATAACAAACAAACGATTACATGTTGAAAAACACATCTGAAAACAGAAAGGTCACGTTACTACCGAGTCCTGGGGAACATTAATCTGGTGTTTGGAAAACAGTTGACAGTTGAAGGCTGAGGTTTCTCTCTTTTCTACTTTTCTACTTGGACTGGGAGAGAGACAGAGACAGAGAAAGAGAATTTGAATGAGAAGAACAAGGGAGAGACCACTACTTTGTGGCCTCGTAAGAAATCAATGCTTTGGGGGCTACCAACAATCTAACCCAGATTTTTAAAAAATAAACAACAACAACAAAAAGGAAACTGGACAAAGAATCTGAAATGGCTCGTGTTCCCCTTTACTCAAAGCGTGGGGGGGGTGTGTATTTTCCTAAAATAATTAATGTGAATAGTGAGGAATAATCACGATAACGTCAAGCCCTGAACGCCTGAGGGTACAGTTTGCTGGACGAAAACCAGTCCCTTTTCTAATAGCTACAAGAAGGTGAAAGTTGATTGCCTGCCCACTTGCTCACTACAGCATTTCTCCAAGCCTGCGCCCACCCTCTTTGACCCTCATCTCTCCTAGTCCTCCCGCTTTGCAAGAATGCTTTCCCTCACAAAGATGGGTGCTGGCAATCCCTCGCCCAGAGGCCCAAGAGGCCAGGAGGCGAACTGGGTGTCTAGCACCCCGCTTATCTGAGATTGCCTGAGATTCCTCTTGTCTGATTGTGAGGTAGCACGAGAAAAGATCTGAAGTTCATTCCTGGGAGGATAAGTGGAGATATCACACTGAAAATTATCCTGATAATTTGCAATGACAGCAAATGGTGACTCGTTCTTTACAGGCAGCCTTAGATCCTGTCATCTCTAAAGGAATAAATTTGAGAGGCAGGAGGGTGGAGGGGGTCAGGCGGGGAAAGGCGGAATCAAGAAATCAGGCAGCAGTGTTACCACTGCTTGATGTGACCTTGAGAATGTCACTTTAATGTTGATGGGCTCAGGGTTTCCCATGCACAGAATGAGATATGGTGATGTGCTCTTGCATTCTCTGATTTTTGGACAATAATCAGGCCGTCTCGAGCAGACGCGATCTGTTGCTAGAGCCTTCTCGAAGCCCCGGCGCCTTTTGCGTGTCTGTACAAGGCACGTATTTGGGGTCAAGGTGACACGGCTGAAAAGATTTCTTTGGGGCAAATACTCCGGGTCCGGAAATTTCGCGCGGAGCCCCCCGGCAGTTAAGCTGCCTCCGGCCGGCGTGTCCAGGGCGTGCGGGATCGCTCTGCACCCTCCGTCCGGGCTGACAGTAATTTATGCGCTGGTGACACAAGTCGGCCGTAAACCTGGACGGTTAGGCTGTATTTGGGAGCTGCGGCAGAGTTAACGCAGGACTGCTCAGCCCAGGGGACGGATACCTGCACACCTTGCCGCAACCTCCGCACCCGACGCTCTGCAGCTCCACAGCGAGATGGCAGCTTTTCCTGCTAGCTTGGATTCAATTTCAAACCCCTCGGTTAATGGAAAAGTATATGCGTTCTTTGACCTGTCTGGCCCGCGGGCCTCCGGGAACTCTAAGCTGAGGCTGGCGGAGGTCCTGGGGGCCGCGCGCCAGCAGAGCCCGGGTGGGGGTCGGGGGGCAGCGGTCGAGAAGCCAGGGCGCGTGCAAATCCGAGACCCGCACCCGGTCGGTGGGAACAAAGCGCCCTAGAGTTCAATGTGAATCGCCTTGCTAGCGGGCGTGGGGGACGGGCCTTCTGCCTTGGGAAAGAATTATCCCTGATCATTTATTTTAAGACGTGAACTTCTCCACAACCCACCAGCGACTGCGGCCGTAGCCCCAGCGCCAGGCAAGCGGCCAAACTGCGCTCTCCACGAAGGAGCGAGACTGGTTCCATCCGGTTACAAATACACTTTTTTTTTTTTTTTTTTTTTTAAAGCAATCAGATCCCAGAGCGCCTCTCTCGCCTTTCACGGTTCTCAGCAGGGTGCCTCACCCGAGCAGGCGGCGTCCGAGTAAACGCCTCCTCCAGGCAGTCCTCGGGTAACAGGCCAGGGAGAAAACTGTGACCAGGACCGTGAAAGCTGACTTGACCTTTTCAGGTTCGTTCCCGTTTGTTTCCTAGCCCAGCAGTTCAAACATTTATTTTTAAACTGTCTGCAAACAAAACACAAAACTTAGAAAGATTGCAAAGAATTAAACTGAAGTCGGGCACCAGTGTTTTGGATTTTCCCTTGAGGCAGAGTTGGGGGGAGGGTACTACCCCCTTTGCAGTTTCTATTTCTTCCCACTTTGTGATCTACTTGGTGCCAGGAAGCTACGCGGACATGGTCTTGAAACGGCATGGGACGCAACACGTGTCTCGCGTTCCTTTTATTGTTAGGTCCCCGAACACCATCTCGACCCCCACGGCCCCGCCTCGTTGAAAAGCGGCCTGTGTCTGGGCATCAGGCCCTGCAGTAGGAAGACCTTATATGAAGGATGCCTTAAGTGTTCCTCGTTGGTAAGATCCCGGAATCTTGGAGGCATTTAGCCTTGTTCTCTACTTGCCTCTTGTTTTTATCACACCGTTCCCGCCCATTCCCCCTCCCTCCTTGTCCCCCCCCCGCCCCCCCTCCCCACACACCTGTAAGTGTAGCCAGTGGCCCGGGGAGGTAGTTGCCCAAGACTACGAATTCCCTCGCCCTCCCCTCGCAACACACTCAGAATCTCCTAAGGCCACGCGACATGCCTAGTTCTGGTGGCAGTCTGTTAAGATACTAAGATCTATCAGTGCTTCTGCTCAACAAAGCCTGAAAGGAGACAACCCTCTCCTATTCATAAATATTACTCCAATTGTGTCAAAGACTTGGAGTGATCTTTTAATTCCGTTTGGAATCTCCCGTGGCACACTTGAGATTCAGAAACAGGTCGGGGGTGCTTTGTGCTAGCCACGTGCCAGAGCACCCTTAAAGCGAAAAGAAGAAGGAACTAAAAGTTTTTAGAAAGACACACGTAACATTTAAGATAACCATATAGAAAATGTTCACCTAATTTTTAAGAGTTATATGATAGCTATAATGAAAAAATTACATTGCCAATTTAATAAAATGTATTTTAGTCGTTTGCACAGATTTCCTACATTGATGACGTTTTCTTGTAAAACTTTGCAGAAAAAAGTATTGCTTCCCTATCAAATCATAACACTATGGCAGCAGATAGTATATTTGACTTTTAAAAATACACAGTTATTTCATTTATTTATTTATTTTTTAATATCACTTCTTGTCAAATTGGCTAAGGTACAGTGTGCAAAGTGCATACACAGTTATTTTAAAATGAAATGTTTTAACTGCTGGCACAGACATAAAACACTAAAAGCATGGTTATATTTTAGAAATTATCATAATGCATTCCCCTCGATGAAATCAGAATTTATCCCATTTAAGCCAAGAAAGAGCAACTAACTCTTTGGGTTAAATAATCTTTTCTTCTTAATTCCTAGACATGGGTTGGCAAGCAATACATGAATATTTGCAAGAAATCATTAAAAATCAATATGAAAATGCTGTATAATCTTCCTTGTAAAACATAACTTAAATAAATTTTATATCTGACCATATGAAACACCCACCTATACATTTTACACTTTTATGAAATACAGTTTACTTGTGCCGTATTTATTTTGTAGCAGAATGGAAGCGTTGTTGTTTAGTTAAACAAATATTGTAATCACCTATGTTGATTTATTTTTATCTTTTAAAAGGCTCCCTCTCAAAAGAGGGATGGTTTGTTTAAGCAGAAAATGTTATCAAAGTATAAAATCTAAAGTAATTAATTATTTGAAAGCACTTTGAAAACTTTAGAGATTATATTTCTTGGACTTTCTCTTCTGTCTCTCTTCCATAATTTACAAGTGTGAATATTTGGGTGACCTTCATGGTCTTTCCCCACATAAACTGTGCATATTAGGCATGAAAATTAATTTTGAAACTCCTATTTATTTAAAAAATGTTACATATCATTACTGCAAGGTGAGTAAACTAAATGTAGAATTTCTCTTTCGTCACCATGGTGAAGCAAATATAAATAATGCTATATTGTTGATGTTCAAAGGTAAAACCTCTCGGCCTGTGAAAATCACCTACCTACCTCCTTTTGATGTTTCAAAAAATGTACATTGAATTATTTGGACAGGCTCTCTATATCATCTGTGTCCTCATTAGCTTTATTCATAAATATCGAAATTATGGAGATAGCTTTATTTCAACTAAATAAGCTCTAAGAGAGCTTATGAGCACAATCATAAAAGGAAAAGACATCTTTACTACATATTCACACCCTAAACTTTCTATCCTCAATGTAGCAGAAATAATCCTTTTATTCTATTAAAATGGTCACTAACCTTATAATGATAAAAGAATGTTTTCATTTTTTACCTGAAGGAGTCTTGTCAACGTAACAGGAACTGAAATTGTGTGTGTGTCCCATGTTGTCTATTACAGGACAGGGCTCTGTACTGTTTTGCCTTTGTGAAGGCTGGAGTAACAACGTATGACTATTGCCTCCTGGGACCTGTATGAAAATAAAAGATAGGTTGCTGGTTCAAATAAATGCTATAGACCTTGACCTGGGGATATAGCTGAGAAAGGCAAGTAATTCCACATACACTAAAAAATAATTAAAATGGTATTCTAAACTTGTTTTTCTTGTGTATGTTATTTTACATGTGCATGTGAATGTTAGTTACACTCAGTTACACAGAGAGGTAAGAAACAATTGTCCCTATAAAATGTTACTTAAACCCCCTTTTGTCCCCCTAGAAGGGCAAAAATACCTTAGAAAGCAATTGCATTACAACTTCCATTTTCAAAGTGTTTGAATCTTGCATATTTTAATTCGTAACATAGCTTTATCATTCTAAAAAAAAAAAGGTAGGCTTCTTCAAAGATGTCATTCTAAATGTATTGGCAAGTTATGTATGTAAGGTTGTATTTCCTATTGACTGGGTCAAAATGAAGTCATTGCTTTGGACTTAATATTTATTTGGATTTGTGTGCATGTTGTTTAAAACTATGAACCCTGTAGAGAGTTTCAATTCTATGCAACATAAATGAATTTTATATAAGGAATATAGAGTTGCAGCTAAAAAATGATTTATATCTCAACAATACATTATTGTGTTAGGCTATTGTCAAAGATCAGCTTGATTTGAAAACAAATGATTAAGTTCTTTTAATGAACTGCTAGCATACTGCTATATGTTATATGTATATATATTTTGCTGATTTTAGAATGGAATATAATCCTCTGGAGAAAGAAATTTGAGGTAGATTACCTAATGAATTTTTTCTGGCTCAAATTTTAAGATGCTGAAACACAGGCATATGCTTTGCTTTTTAAAACATCTCCAAAAAAAAAGTCTCAAAATCAAAAAGACGTTAGAGGAATATTCTATTTAAAAATTATGATCATTACTGTATTTTTTAAAAGCACCAATCTTTACGCCAGGAGAAATATGTTTAAGAGTCACTAACACTTTAGGCCCAGTGGAGTAGAAACATGGAATGCTATTCTGAAAAAAAAAAAAGCATATACACACATACATATATATATACATATATATATATATATATACACACATATACATATTCATATGTATGCATATATACTTTTTTAAAAAAGAGAGCTGAAAGGGCTTCATAATTTGGGGCAACAGAAAAAGGGAATAGTGAGCATCACAGCCCAAAGCAAGAAGAAAACCAGTCGTGGTTTTAAGACAAAGGCAAAAGGGCATTTTCCAGGGTAGATTTAGTTTTATTTGGAGCAGTTGGGGTGGAAGAGTAGATACATCTCTAACCTGACAATATAGAATCCACCATTTACTTGTGAAATAATTTGGAACTTCCAATTTAGTTAGGAAACTCATGTTACCAATATCATACTGTAACTATATTTTAAATTACATTCTCCATAAGAATAGTCTTTAAATGGAGTTACCTCCGATTATTTTGTGATCATCTACTGAGTACCAGGCACTGTTCTAGGAGCACCAATGAACAAAACAAACAAAATCATTGCCCTAGGTAGTTGGGCAATTCTTTCCGGTGAGTATGGAAATCCATAGTTGGGGGTGGGGGTGGGGGCGGGAGCGGCGGGTGGGGGGTGGGAGTGGGGAGGAATCCTGTAGTTTTCACGTTGTCCACTAGGTGGCAAAATGTGCAAAACTGACCACAAGGAGGAGCAAACTTTGGTGCAAAGGATAGAGTATTTCTATGAAAATTTCCACCATATTTTGCTTGAAACGTCTCTTTTTCAGCATTACAAATAATAGCTAATTGTCAAAAAACATTCTGTGTTCAGTTTACAAAGCATTCCTTACTAGGGGCTCATCATTTCAAGGAAAGAATACAGCGAGCTGCATTCTAGAGAAGTCTGTCTGCAAGATCCCCTAGCTTATCTAAAGAAATTTTGCTATTTCCCTTTCCATACTTCTCTGTACTCCTGGTTTGTGGTTTACAGAAATCTGCCTAAGGATCTGAACATCTGGTTTTGCATAGGGTCCCACAAAGCCTTGGGTCAGTTTTTTCAAATTTACATAGGTAAACTTAGGTATCATACTATGATTGCAAATTTGGGGAGTTGTTGTCCAAAACGTTAACATATTGGAATAACATCCATGTTGATGAGTAATCAAACATATATGCCAATATGTACATACATGCAATCATGCATTTATTTTGTTTTCAGAGACCCCTTAAATGAGACCCCACACTTAATAGTGAAGATTTAAAGTTATTTCATTTAGTCAGATCTCTTCTTTGGGATAGAATTAAGACATTATTCCCAAATGAAATTAGATCTTTGTCATCTTTAGATCTCCTAAAGAGATAAAAATAATTTTCTTATTAGAAAAATGGTTTATAGAACATGTAGCAATACTTGTAGACTTGTTTGAAAATAAAGTTGACTTTCTTGTGCTTATCTACTATATAATAAGTCAGGATCTTTGTTTCCAGATGAGTGTTCTTTAAATATGAAAGTGAGATATTAAAGATAAGTATTTCTTTATGTGAAGATGTTCTCTCCAACACACAAGTCTGTGTGTTCTTTTCCTAAGGATATAATTTGTAGAACATTAACATGTTAATATGCACCACTAAAAATTTTCTCCTTACATTTTCCCTTTGGCCATGGTAATGTTCAATACATTTGAAATGCATGAATCATACCCAGGAGGTTTGATAACAGCTGTAAATAAGCAAAAAAATATGTATTTTATACAGAAATTGGAAATATGAATGAGTTTTCTGGTAGGTGTGATTGTTTTAGAGTAATCTGAATTCTAGGGTAACTATGGTGTGATGGAAAGTGAAAACATTTATGTGAAGCTTAGCGTTTTCAATACACAACTGGCATCAATTTGTATCTGCTCGCTTGACATGGAGGCTCTATGATATAGTTGAAGTGTAATAATTTATTGATTGAAAACAATGATTATTTCAGGCAGAAATCATTTGGATAAAGTTTATTTGTAGCGCTTAATGTAGTTAAGACAAGGAGGGGTGCCTGGGTGGTTAAGTCGGTTAAGTGACTTCGGCTCAGGTTATGATCTCACGGTCCATGAGTTCGAGGCCCTCATCAGGCTCTGTGCCCACAGCTCAGAGACTGAAGTCTGCTTCGGATTCTGTCTCCCTCTCTCTCTCTGCCCCTCCCCCACTCATGTGCTGTCTCTCTCTTTCTCAAAAACAAATAAACATTTAAAAAAATGTAGTCAAAACAAGGTATAGTATGGGATTACTAGTGAAAAATCTATTCCTAATGTAATTTTCATTGTAAAAAGATTGTATGAACAAAAGAAGGAACAATTGAAAAGGGTTTGGGTATATCAAGTGCTTCTAAACTGAAGATGACAGCTGGCTGTTACCCGTACTGACAGCTTAACTCAAAGTTCAGCATAGGGAGACTTGGGGACCTTATGTTACAAAAAGGTGGAAGAATTTTAAGAAAATTAAAGTTACAAGTAACGGAATGGATTGTAATGGGGATTCATGGAATTTCCTTCTCTTGAGGTCTTTACCAGTAGAATGTTATATCAATAACCTGAGTTTTATTTTATTTTATTTTGTTTTATTATTTTATTTTATTTTATGTTATTTTATTTTTTATTCTCTACCTCTCTTCTCCCTCAAACCCTCATTACTACTGCCTTGGATTTAAAGACCTGAGAATAGAGCTTCCAGTGGTTTTAAAATAATTCTACAGGGGAGCATGCGTGACTTAGTCCTTACGCATTTGACTTTGGCTCACGTCATGATTTCACAGTGCATGAGCTCCAGTCCCATTTTGGGTGAGCATGAGCCCCACTTTGGGTAAAACATGAGCCCGGTGGGGCACCTGGGTGTCTCAGCTCAGGTCATGATCTCCTAGTTCCTGAGTTCGAGCCCCACATCCGGCTTGGTGCTGTCAGCTTGTCATTGAGAAGCCTGCTTGGGATCCTCTGTACCCCTCTCTCTGCCCCCTCCCCCACTTGCACTCTACCCCACAAAATAAATAAATAAATAAATAAATAAATAAATAAATAAAACATGAGCCCGTAGCGAGCCCCACTTCTCTCTCCCTGTCTCTCTGCTCCTCACTCATTTGCACCCTCTCTCTCAAAAATAAAATAAAATAAATAAAATACAACAAAATAAAATAATTCCATTACAAAATACTTTAATGAATTTATTATAATGAATTTGTGTTCTGGATTTTAAGCTTTTCTCATGGACTTACTGTTTTGTTTTGTTTTGTTTTACAGAATTGTATTTGTATTTTATAATATTACAACAAGCAGAGTAAAATTTTAAATTAAAAAATTTAAAAAAACCCAAATTCTCAATAAATCCAAGTTTTTCTTCAACCATAATTTCTATTCATGTATTTCAATACACAAACATACTATTTTCAGAGCCATAATTACTGTATACATAACGAATAGTGATTTGTTTTTTTTTACTTAACATTTTATCATAAACAGTTCCCCTGATTCTTTTTTTTTTTAATTTTTTTAATGTTTATTTATTTTTGAGACAGAGAGAGACAGATCATGAATGGGGGAGGGGCAGAGAGAGAGGGAGACACAGAATCGGAAACAGGCTCCAGGCTCTGAGCCATCAGCCCAGAACTCGACGTAGGGCTCGAACTCACAGGCTGCGAGATCGTGACCTGAGCCGAAGTCAGACGCTTAACCAACTGAGCCACCCAGGTGCCCCAGTTCCCCTGATTCTTAACTGGTTTTTGTATTCTTTTAATGGATAAACTCCTTTGGATTTCTTCTCTAACCATACTCCTTCCCAATTTTCCTCATCTCAGCCAAATGGCACCACATCTACCCAGTTTTTAAAGCCAAAAAAACCTAGAAACACCCAGTTCTTAATATCCCGCCTGCCACTGTCCTTTCCTGAGCCTCCCTGGCTTTTATCTGTACAACCTCAGAAGCCAGATAAAACCAGCCTCCCTCCTTCATTCTTGCTCCAGCCAGTTAGTTACCCGTTTTTCACACAGCCATCAAAATATTGTTTCAAAAACATAAATCACACATCACTCTTCTTTTTAAGTCTTCTGTAACTGTCCGTGGCACTTGAATAAGATCCAAATTCCTTACCAACACTTACCAGGCCATGCAAGATATGAGCTCTGCCTTCTTCTCGAAACCCATCTTCCTCTATGAATTTGTTCATTCATTCATTCATGCAAAATAGTTATTGATGTTTTCTTATGTTTCCATGACTTTTAAAAATTAACTTTACTTATGTATTTTGAAACAGAGAGCATGAGCAGGGGAAGAGCAGAGAAGAGACAGAATCCCAAGCAGGCTCTGCATCATCAGCACAGGGCCCCACGCGGGGCTCAAACTCACGAACTGTGAGATCATGACCTGAGCCAAAATCAAGAGTTGAACCCTTGACCGACTGAGCTACCCAGTTTCAGTAACTTTTTAAGGTGCTTAAGATAGAGAAGTGAATACAACAGTACCTTGTTTTCTGAAGCTTAATTTGATTGTACACGAATGTTTTCGCCTCACAGTCTTTGCATTTGTTTCTCCCTCTGCTTTTGGGATATTCTTTATCGGAGACAGTTATATTTAGATAGATGCAGATATGCATGTACCTATCTATCATTATAGCCAGTGTACCTAGGACTCCCCAGCCTGTGTTTTCTAAAGCCATGTTGATCTTCTTGGAGTGTACTTGTAAAGGCGAAATGAGTTCAGGGAGCCTTGCGTGGCTCAGTTGGTTGAGCGTCTGACTCTCGATTTAGACTCAGGTTATGATCTCACAGTTGTGAGATGGAGTCTGGCCTCAGGCTCCTTGCTGAGGACGGAGCCTGCTTAGGATTCTTCCTTTCCCTCTCTCTCTTCCCCCTCCTCCCTGTCAAAATAAAATAAATAAACATTAAAAAAATGAGTTAACGCTGAATGAGTTAAAGAATACAAAGCCCTTGGGGCGCCTGGGTGGCGCAGTCGGTTGAGCGTCCGACTTCAGCCAGGTCACGATCTCGCGGTCCGTGAGTTCGAGCCCCGCGTCGGGCTCTGGGCTGATGGCTCAGAGCCTGGAGCCTGTTTCTGATTCTGTGTCTCACTCTCTCTCTGCCCCTCCCCCGTTCATGCTCTGTCTCTCTCTGTCCCAAAAAAATAAATAAACGTTAAAAATTTCTTTTTTTTAAAAAAAAGAATACAAAGCCCTTACCTCTAATTGTGATAGAGCCATAAGACAAATGTTAACTATCATTTTGATTTTATTATCATTCTTGTCAATTAAATATTTTCACAATCGTCCCAGAGATTTCTGAGGCTCAGCTGCCTGTGGTGTGACCAAACTACAAAATGAGCTTCTCTGCAAGAATCCTAAGCCACAAAATACATTTCCAAGAGGCTGCAAGATTATTTCCTTCTAGAGCCAGTGCTCTGCAGTGCAGCATAGTACAAATAGCCCCAGCTTCATGGTGTGGTTTTTGTCATGAATACCAAGTGGAAAATAATTTAGAGATGTTCTTTATTGGAAACAAATTTTGACCCTTTGGTGCATTACATTCACAGTGTTTCCACTGAAAAGTGTTTAAACTTTTATTATTGCATTTATCACATTGTATTATAGTCACGGGTAGGGTGACCATACTTCCTAGTTTATGCCTGTTGTCTTGAAGTACCATCTGGTTTAGCATTTTAGCACTCTCCAAAGTGTCCTGGTGTAGACAATAAACTCTGTAGTCCCCCAAGTTATGAGGCAGGTGCCTGGCTGGAGAGGCTGAGGAGCACTGGGGTGGTCCTGAGGCCAGTGTGCGTCTGCTTGGGAAATTGGTGAGGCCGGTGGCACTAAGACGTCTGGCCGAGTCACACACAGAGAAGGCCTTGGGGGGAAACTAAGGCACGGATGGCGAGAGGCAGAATCAGTGGAGGAGTAAGAAGGGCCTCAAAGACTGTGGCTAAGCACTCTCGGGAGAGGATTCCTCCCCCCGTGTCTGTTCCAAAGACACCTATTCCGAGACGGTGAGAACTGCTGAAAACAGAAGTGTATTAGCGACCTGCATCTTGGTGAAGAAATGCAGGCAAGAAGACCTAAGCTAGAAGATGCCTTGGAGCCCTTAACCTCAGTGAGGTGTGATTCTCAGTGAGGGATTCTGAGAAATATTCAGGTGGGGGATAGGGGAGGATTTGTACGGGTCTTAATCAGCAGTACAAGATTTAATTCGGTATAGGATAATTTTAGTTTTGAGAATTCCAACCATAGGACCAATTACAGTCTATCAATTTACAAAGAATAGTTGATAAATAGAACCCCTCATGTCCTAGCAAGGACATGGACAGACAAGAGGAAGATTTTCTGAACAGGCAGTACCTTGGTTATTTAATTCTAAAATTGTACTGTGGAAGATTTTTAAAATTGAAACAGGATGATTTTTTTTTTTTTTATATCCAAGGCATTTTATTAAAGTACTGAGAGGTTTTTGGATATGTGGTTTGAGAATACTTATCAATCTCAGTGTTCCTTCGACAGCTATTTATTTAGATCCTACAATTTTTCATGCACTGTGTAAGTGATCATGACAATATGTGTATTTATGCTGCTATTTCTTCTACATCAAACAATTTTTTTAATGTTTATTTATTCTTGACAGACAGAGCATGAGTGGGGGAGGGGCAGAGAGAGGGAGACACAGAATCTGAAACAGGCTCCAGGCTCTGAGCAGTCAGCACAGAGCCCCGCACAGAGCCAGACGTGGGGCTTGAACTCACGAGACAGTGAGATGGTGACCTGAGCCGAAGTCGGATGCTCAACCGACTGAGCCACCCAAGCGCCCCTCTTCTACATTTTTTATGTTGAGGACTCTCCCAAAATATTAGCTCAGCTTTTATCTCTGAGCCCTGCATTATATTGCATTTCCAAACTAACTGCTGAATAACAATTCACATAACTGTCCTCTATGTACTTTAAATCCGAGCAAAAGGGAACTCATTCTCTTCCTCTAATCACCACTTTACCCCCAGCCCAAGCAAACGTGTCCTTGGTTTGTGTCCATCTATCTGTAACAGCAATACCTTCTTCAGACTATTTGGAGTAATTTTTACCTCTTTCCTCTTACATCCAACAGCCGGTAGCTCGCCAAGGTGGTTTGCTTTCAAAAGGTCTCCCAAATCTTTCCTCCATCCCCAGCCCCACGACGCTGAAGGTCAGCCATCCACCATATTTCACTTGCATGGTTACAGCGGCCTCGCCACTGATTGCCGGGAATGTACCGCGTTCTGTTGCATTTCGACTTCATAGTTTAGACTGGCTTTCGAAAGATCTTCCTGAATTAGGGATCAGAAATGACACCGTTCTTCACGAGGCTTTCCAATTGCCTACAGAAATAAAGTGCCGACTCTCTATTTTAGCTTACTTTCTCCAATCTGTATTTTCCGGCCCTCTTTGCTGCTAACTCACTGCTCGCACCCTGCCATCAGTTCCAGCAGATTAGTGGCCATTCCGTGTCCCTCCTACACGTTAATGTTTCCATGCATTTGATCATGCTGTCCCCCTCCCCCACCCAGCATGATACTTACTGAAGTAATAGTCATCCTTCACACTCAGCCAGTGAGTGTTAATTGTTCACTCTTTCTAAACCGCTACTTTTTTTTTTTAAAAGATCTTTTAACACATTTTCTTCTGTTCATTAAAGTTAATAATATACAAGATGTACTTGAAGGTCAGCCTCTCTTGATCCCTGTAAATGTTCCCGCGAACCTCCAAAAGTCTCATAACTTCTCCAGACCTCTGCCAAACTGTGGTGTTATATATGAAGTATTACAGAACTGTATGGATTATCATTGCCTTCCTCCACTGAAGCCTTTGATCATAAGGGACAGTTTTCTTCATTTTTCTCTCCTTCCTCGCACCTAGTTAATTCCTTCCTTGCACAAAATGAGCTGTCTTTAAAGGCTTACTTGAATATTTAAATTAAAACTTCACTGTAATGTAATATAATGCCGCAGATTAGGTACTGGGGAGGAGAAGAGGGGGAAGGTACAGTGAACTTGAATATGTGAGAAATGAGATTTCCCTTAAATGGTGAGAAAAGCGCAAAATGCTTCAGAATGACTTTAGGCCATTCCTGTAACATGATCAGCCATATGAAAGTTTTAAATGAATTGATGTAATAGTCATTGAAAGTATTAGACACTAAATTGTACATCTGAAACTAATATTACACTGTATGTTAACTAACTGGAATTTAAATAAAAGCTTGAAAAAAAGAGAAAGTATGAGAAACATTTTGAGTTAATGAAGAGGGAAACTGGTGAGGAAGGCTAGGGCAAAACATTGCTCCCCTGAACAGTATAAAATAAAAAGGAGAATGGAACCAACTGTCGGCCATACCTAGTGTAAAGTGACTTAAGCTGTCAAATTTTAAATGTGCGACGATCATCTCTATCGAGAGTGTGATGCATTTGGCTATGCTGTTTGATATGATACATAAAGTGTTTGATTCTGGTAACTTCTGTCGCTCTGAGTCCATGATCATCAATCAACTTTCTGTAGGCTGGTAAAGAGAACTCACATGCAGTAAGTTATCATTGCAGCATTTCCTTCAGTTCTAGACTGAAAAATCAATGCCATGGAGAATACATTTGCTTGAGGTCTGTTGATAAAACCACATTTCTGAGGCTGAGAACCAGACCCAGAACCAACAAATTCATCATGGGAATAAATGCTACCCTGGGAACACTGTTCCAAAGGCATTGGATTTCAACTAATCTAATCTGAGCTTGACCTCACTCAAGAGTTTTTCATTTTTCTGGCTTATTATTGACAAGGGCCATAATCTTTTTTGAATGGCCTTTTGGAAAATACTGTGGATTATTTTCTTTGTTGAAGATTAAGGGAAGGAGAAAATACGTATAGATATTTTGAGGTATGTAGTAAAAACAAATCTCTCCAAAGTGAAATGAAATGAATAACTGAATTCTTCATAAATATGATTACCTACATCGGATACTGCAGTCCATTTTTAGAGGAAACTCGTAATGAAGCTGCTAAATTTCAATAACACAAAAATGGACACATATTAAAAATGGTGTATATAGGGGCGCCTGGGTGGCTCGGTCGGTTAAGCCTCTGACTTCGGCTCAGGTCATGATCTCGTGGTCCGTGAGTTCGAGCCCCACGTCGGGCACTGTGCTGACAGCTCGGAGCCTGGAGCCTGTTTCCGATTCTGTGTCTCCCTCTCTCTCTGACCCTCCCCCGTTCATGCTCTGTCTCTCTCTGTCTCAAAAATAAATAAACGTTAAAAAAAAACAATTAAAAAAAAAAGAAACAAAAATGGTGTATATAATTTTTGAGCATTTTAGAGATGCAATAAATGATCTCATGGCCTCAGGACTGAAAATGACATTTGCTTTGGGAGACACTCACTGCAGAGCGATGTGATATGAGAGTGTGCAGGTATATACACACAGCTACTCTGTTTTGCCCTTTTGATTATCCTCTTAGTAAGAGCAGCGGCCTTGATAAACTTTTCTAGATGTGTCCACTCTTCGGTGCTTTTTCTCCGGCTGCCCCCAGAAGAAGCACAAGCCGATTCATTGCAAGTCTGGTACTGGTCAGAGTGTCTCTCTCCTCAGGTTGCCTAATTCACAGCTCAGAAGAGATGACTCCTTTGAAATCGTTCAAGGTGAAAGCATTCTTTGTTCATGTTTCGCTTCGATACAAATTGGCAAGCATGCATTCTATCCAATTATTACCAAGGTAATAAGGTAGTCTTCAGGTGTCTCTCATACCCTCAAACCTTCACTATGCTTTCGTTGGAAGAAATTCCTTTTGCCTGAACTTTTTCAGACAGGCTTTTACATAAGACAGTAAAGTCTGCTATTGCTTTCTTTTGCAGTTAAACACCAAAGCAAAACTACACATTGCATTTACCATCTAATAACTAACCATGTTCAGTGGCTTGGTTTTAGCTGATCATCGTTTGTTTTTTTTTTTTTTTTTAATTTTTTTTTTCAACGTTTATTTATTTTTGGGACAGAGAGAGACAGAGCATGAACGGGCGAGGGGCAGAGAGAGAGAGGGAGACACAGAATCGGAAACAGGCTCCAGGCTCTGAGCCATCAGCCCAGGGCCTGACGCGGGGCTCAAACTCACGGACCGCGAGATCGTGACCTGAGCTGAAGTCGGACGCTTAACCGACTGCGCCACCCAGGCGCCCCTGATCATCGTATTTTTAAACATAAGCACATAAGTTAAGTATAAAAGGGTGGGTTAAGTCAGATCACAACCTTTCAACTTAATTTAAAAACTTGATTATAAAATTGGGTCAAGCCGATGGCTAAGAAGTATTTTCCAAAAGTGAAAAATTATTTCATTTTTCAAAAAACACTTCACCTTAATTCTTAAAAACCAACCAACAAACCAACGAAGAAAACAGCACGTAACCTGAGATCCTACAATTCTTGTTTATCTTCATTTTTAAAACAAATCCGGGAGGAGAGACATTAGTAAAGAGGTTGGCTTAAAAAGGTTCCCTTTGGGTTGATGGGGGGCAGGAGGGAGGGGAGGGTGGGTGATGGGTATTGAGGAGGGCACCATTTGGGATGAGCACTGGGTGTTGTATGGAAACCAGTTTGACAATAAATTTCATATATTGAAAAAAAATTAAAAAAAAATGAAACATTAAAAAAAAAAGGGTCCCTTTGGAAAGCATCAACAGCTCACATATTGAAAAAGTGAGTAGCCACTTGCAAAGAGAGTGAAAACCGTATCTCAGGGACGTGCGTCCCCAGAACTTAACATATTTCTGATTCAGACTTTTAAACTGTCAATACCCAAGAGACAACGCCACTGACGTGTACCTGACACTAGGTTCGCCAGTTAATTTCTTCCCGGGAGAGTGGTTTTGGGCGACAGAGTGGCGTCCGGGCTTCCCAGGTTGTTGCACTGACAAACTGCAGCGGTGGTAAAGTCAAGGAGCCTGACAAAATCTCATTAATCATTTTAAATTAAATCCAACCTTCCTGTCCGACCATGCCGAGAAGAAAGCCTTTTTCTTTTCTTTTCTTTTCTTTTTTTTAAGCAAATGAAAATTTTCCCGGTAAAGATTTGGTATCTTTCTCTTGTTGGTCTTTAATTCAATTAGACAAAAATAATATAAAACAATCCACTTTTCTAAGCTTGAAAACAAAACATTTGTCCAGAAATGATTTAACAGATCAACCAAGTGTCTTTTAAAAATAAAACAAATTTTGAGTAAAAATACATGGAAACATTCTGAGGGGAAACTATACTAGTTGACTTAGGGACACCATTTATCTTTATTTTCTGGACAGTTCAATGAATTTCTTTAGTTCTATCTGAAATATATGATCCTTAATACTATTTGAAAGAGGAAATAAGAAAAAAAAGCATTATCCATATTTTGATATATTTTATTCCAGTCTTTTTCCATTCATAGATTTTTGCAGTGTTTTACACAGTAACTTAATGTGTGTGTGCACGCACATATATAGGAACACATATACATATATTTATAATTTCATATCCTTTTGGTATTCATCATTATTTATAATGCTTTCACATATGATTCATAAACATCATAGCTGCACAGTAATACATGGTAAGGATGTATTTTGGTCTATTTGGCCAGTGGCTAGCATAGGTTCTGAGATATGCTGTGCACTGAAATATCTGCTAGTTATTTGTTTTAACAGCCCCAAATTTTGGGCATTCCACAGTTAGCTCCTTTTTTTTTTTTTTTTCCTTAAATTAAAAACAATGACAGAACTAATGGTGTAAGTACTGCCCTTTCCCTATTTTGGATTATTTCCTTAGGATGGCTTCCCACAGTGGACGTATTCAATTATGAATGCTTCCAAAGAAAGTGGGCAGTGAACAGCGTTATTTAAGAAGTTCACTTTAAACACAGGAAAACAGACTCCAATTACAATAAACAAGTTATTATTTTAAATGTTGACTTCTGAATAAGCTCACTCTCATGGAGCACCGTATTTATACTATTGTAAAAAATGTCAAAGCTCCGTGTAGGCAAGTTCAATGACTTAAACTCTTGAAGTTGAAAAAAAAAAGACAATCTTATAGCAATTCACTGAAATATTTAAAATCAGAAGCCCTCTAGAAATGAATATATATCTAGAATACATAGTTGAATTTGTGGTTTTAAATACTTTGAAGAGCTCTAATATATTCCAATTTATAAATTGCATACAACTGAAAACTCCAAGTATCTATTTGTTAAACGGGCATAGTAAAGCCATCTTTTTATGTGCTTATGTAGAAACTAAACCAGATCTAAGATAATTCAGTTGGATTTATTGAGGAACTGTTCTGGGCCAAGGTCTGTGTCAGGTACTGAGGGAGATATACGAATCAAATTTCCACTTGCAAGAATTGTCTCTGGAGGGGAAAGAGTCTAAGAGGACTTTGAGGGACAAATAACATTTCAACAGGTAAATGTGAGGGAGAGGTTACACGCTTTCCAGAAGAAAACAGAGCAAAATTAATGGAAAGATGAAAATACAGGGTTCATCGAGATTAGAGAGTGTTAAAATGTACTTAGGAAAAATCCTGTTGATGATAAATTTGGAGGACTCAAAGGTTTTAAGCATTTTTTCCTTGCCTTCCTTTCTTAAAAAAAAAATCTGTATACTAGAAAACGTAACTGGTGATTGTGTGTAGGAAAAATGCACTAGCAGTACCCCGTTGATATGGTGTGTTCCGGGCTTGAAACAGCACAGCCCTTAGTGGGGATGGAAGGTGTAGACAGGCCTGAGTTGCAGTGGACCATATGTACTCTTGTGGGTTTCAGAAGAGCTCAGATTACACACCAGGCAAGAGGATATTTGGTCAGAGACCATATAAAAGCCATTAGCACTGCTACTAACTAAAGAGCTCAGCCTCACGTGGAAAAGGTGGACTCAAAGAGCCTTGAGTGTAGATGGGGAAAAAAAAAAAAAAAACTACTTGGTTGGGCTGCACCAAACGCAAGCTCAACATCCTTCTTGAAACTCCACTGCCCTAGCTCTTGGGATACCATTCTTCTCTGGTCCTTCTGTCATCTTCACAAACCCTCTTTTCCTCTACCAAAACCTATAATGCCATTTTTCCAAATACTTCTCTCTACTCAAACTTCTTAGAGGAGTTTTCTCCAATACTTCACTTCAAACACATTTTACATGCTAATATGACCCCCAAACTTACATATCCAGCCCTGAGTTTTTGAAGCTCTAGTCTTCTCCAGCTGCGATCAACATTCTATTGATACTTTCAAATACAAAATATCCAAAAGTTGGGATCCTTATCTGTTCCATTTCATTCCACTGGTTGCTTCTCTTAGCAGCTACACCTTTGATAGCGGACCACCAGACCCTTAAATCAAAAATCTTCCTCCAAAATCACTAAATCCTGTCAATTTTCAGTATTTTTTTAATTTATTCCTTCATCCTTTCTAAATCCTCTGCCACTTACCTAGTTCAGGCCTTATAAAAGAAAGGTAGTATTTGAGAGCTTTGATGAATAACTTCTATTCGAGGTGGATCTTAGATGATGAGTAGGGGAACTTTAGATATAGAGGGGAGAGAAGGATCTCTCAGACAGAACAGCTTGTAAAAGGCAAAGACAGACCAGACCACATTTGAGGAATGTTGGAGATGAGGCTTTAAAAAAAGGTAAGCTGAGGCCAGGTTGTGCAGAAGTTTTGTAGAAACGGAGACACTGAAAGACTTTAAACAGATGTACCATAAAGAGTTTGTATTTTACAAAGGTAAACTTGTTTGATCAGAAAGAAGGCCCACCAGTTCCCAACTTCACGCACTTGGAAATACGTGGGGAACATTATTTGTACGTCACAATTACTGGCATCTAGCAGGCAAAATCCAGGAATGTTGATGTCCTTCCTATGCTATAGGGAGCAGTCTCCCATAATGAATATCCTTCCCCAAAAGCCAGTGGGACTTCCCCTGGAAAACACTGAATTTCTAATTGAGTTAAGCATTCAGCAAACATTTGTTATGATAGTTTTTCTTTACTAGAGCATTTAAACATACTTATGTTTTAAAATGCCAGGGATAAATCCCTATTCAGTAAGTATAGGAGAAAAAAAGGCACCAGGGTGGCTCAGTTGGTTAAGCGTCCAACTTTTGATTTCGGCTCAGGTCATGATCTCATGGTTCGTGCTGGGCCTGGAGCCTGTTTAAGATTCTCCCTCTCCCTCTGCCCCTTCCCTGCTTGTGTTCTCCATCAATAAAAACATCGTTGTTAAAAGGATTAAAAAGTATTGAAAAGAATACTGCCCAATCAAAGAGGGTTCTACTTCAAACGATGGCCAAATAGCTCTTCCTTGAACAGATAAAACCACAAACTCTGGACAAAATATGGAAATCCACTACCTGAAAGTTATGGAAAGCAATCCGATACAGGCTGATCCTACAGAGGAGAGAATGCTTGGAAGATGGCGGCATTGGATGAGTTTTCCCATTTTTATATTTTCTGCATGAGGGTGAGTCCCCAGTCTGCATCATAGCCTATGGTTTCACTGACTTGAAGAACCAGGGGACAGAGTTTGGGGCAACAGCAGTTGCTAGAAAATTAAGAAAGAAATAATGGCAAGAAAAGAACCAGAGAGGGCCCTGGTTTCTGTGTAGGAACTGTGCCCCAAACTCTGGCTTCCCTCTGAAGTCTGTACAGACAAAAAAAGATGCCAGGTTAAAGAAGTAAACTGATATCCGAGCTGCCACCAACTTCAGGGGAGTGAGAGCTTGCAACTGAGCTCTGCCAGTTAACTCCCAGCTTAAAAAAAAAAAAAAAAAGTTATTTGGAGAAATATATCATAATCCAGGGTTTCACCATATTTTATTCACCGTGTCCAGGGCAAAAACTAAATTACTAACATATGAACAAACAGGAAAATACAATCTATTCTCAAAAGAAGAGACAGTCAAAAGGATGAAATGAGCAGATAAAGATTTAAAGCTGCTATTTAACAATGTTCAAGGTTGTAAGGGAAAATGTGCTTGTAGTAAATGAAGACAGGAAATCTCGGTACAGAAATGTAAATTATAAAGAACCAGAAGGAATTTCTAGAACCAAAAAACATCATGATTAAGAGAAAAAAAGTTGATTGAATGGGCTTCAAAGAAGGACGATTACAGAAGAGTCAGTGACCTAGAATATAGATCAAGAGAAATAATCCAGTTGGAGAGGAAAAAAAAAGATAAAAAATCTGTAAGATGATATCAAAAGTTCGAGCACACGTGTAAAGGAGAGGAAAGAGAAAATGAGGCAGAAAAATATGTGACAAAATAAAAGTGTGAGAGGAAAATGGCATTATTATACACACAGGGAGAAAACACGTTGAATACATTGACTTTTTTTTTTTTAATGTTTATTTATTATTGAGAGACAGAGAGAGACAGAGCATGAGAACTGCGGGGGCAGAGAGAGGGGGAGACACAGAATCAGAAGCAGGGTCCAGGCTCTGCGCAAGCTGTCAGCAAAGAGCACAGCGCGGGTCTCGGACCCACAAACCGCGAGATCATGTCCTGAGCCCAAGTCGGACGCTTAACCAACTGAGCCACCCAGGCTCCCCTACACTGACTTCTTAATGGAAACAGAGGAGACCAGAAGACGGTAGAGGAATAGCTTTAAAGTATCAAAGCGGGCAGGGGAAGAAACTGTCAACACAGAATTATATATTCAGCAAAAGCGTTCTTCAAAAAGAAAAACAAAATAAAGGCATTTTCATGTAAAAGAAAACTATGATAAATTGGCAGGAGATCTGAACTGTAATAGATGTTAAAATTTTTCAGGCTGACATAAATGATACTACAAGGAAACTTAGATTTTCAGGATGGAATAAAAGCATTCGAAATGACAATGTGTGTAAATATGAAGGAGGGTTTTTTTTTGTTTGTTTAAAATGTATACGACTACTCAAAGCAAACTATCACATTGTGGAGTTTATAACATACACTCTATGTAACACGTATGACAACTGTAAGGCAACAAATGGAAGAATGGGGTAAACACTGTATGTGGTTACAAGGTTTTTATACTTTATGTGAAGGGTGCAAATATTACCTATAAACAGGTTGCATAAAGTTGCTTATCTTGATACATGCTTGGTTTACTCACGTATATGCATTTATGAAGATTCATGGATTCGTGTCCCTAAGATTTATGCATTTCATTGAATGTAAATTTTACCTATAAAGAAAAAACTTTAAACAAGGTAGCTCTCTAGCTAACAATATACAAGTTGAAGGCCTTAGGAATGAAGCGTACTGATGTCTGACACTTGGGATTACCTGTATCAAAACAATAAGATGGGTTGATTGATGGGCAGGGGGATGTACAAATATGTGGTAAAGTGAGTACAATTACAATGTAATTGTAGAATCTACACAGTGGTTATACAGGCATTTTCTGCATCTTTTTTATACGTTCGAAAAATTTCAAAGAAAATGTTAAAAAAAAAAAAAAAAGAATATTGCCGGCCTACATTTATAATCAGGTAATCAGGTCAGGGTGGAGAAAATAAAACAGGAAAAAGGGACAAAGTTGGGAAATTGAAGATACAAAAAAGAAGAAGAAATAGAAGGAAAGAAAAGAGAGAGTAAAGCTAAAACAGAGATGTAGAAAGGACCTAATGGTAAGGGAGAGTTGGGGATGGAAAAAAAAAAAAAAAAAAAAAAGACAAGATAGGGGGAGCTAGAGAGGGCAAGATGCCTGCCATCCACTGGAAAATAGAAACAATAACGTTATCATCAGTGTCTTTAGAAACTTTTCCATACATTAGTTTTGAAGTTAAATTTTTTTTTTCAACGTTTATTTATTTTTGGGACAGAGAGAGACAGAGCATGAACGGGGGAGGGGCAGAGAGAGAGGGAGACACAGAATCGGAAACAGGCTCCAGGCTCTGAGCCATCAGCCCAGAGCCCGACGCGGGGCTCGAACTCACGGACCGCGAGATCGTGACCTGGCTGAAGTCAGACGCTTAACCGACTGCGCCACCCAGGCGCCCCTAGTTTTGAAGTTAAAATTAGGAAGGATTGTTTTGTCATGGAGTTTGAAATTATGCACATGTGAAAATGTTGATACTTGCCTCAAGATCTGAGAACTTGTTTACTCCCAGTCTAAAAGTCCCTTTGACTTCTGACATTGTTTGATCACCTTATGTCGTGTTGCTAAAATTCTGAGAACATCACTGTAGTTGAGATGTTACCAGACCGCTATTTACTTAGGATCAGATCTCTAAAGAAGCCAGGATTGTACACCTCCAGCCCAAGTTTCTGCCCCTCCAAGCTCCCCCCCACCCAGACTAGAGTTCGACCCATCACATAACGTCTCATTTCAAAGCTGGTGCTTTTCACTTAGCACTTAGTATTTCCAGAAAACTTCTGACTTACCATATAAATATACTAGTCTTTACCATTTCAATGCCAAGTGGTTCATAATTAAAGGATTATTAGTTAAGCTATTCTTCATTTGCTCTCCACGAAGCTGTATTTTTCCTTTTGTTACTAGTCATGTAACATCTATGAAGGCAGGGTCCATGTCTAGGTATCACTACTACCTAGCACAGTGTTTAATACACGGAAGGCCCTTGGTAAATATTTATTGAATGAATGAATGAATAAAGAACCTTTATTCATTCACAACATCCCTTACTCAACTGGTTCTAAACACAAATTATCAAGTTAAGAGATTGGTAAAGTTTGACAAATGACATCAGATAGAAGTTCTAATAACATTCTGTTCCTATGTATGTAAATCTTAGATTTAATACATTTTGCTATCTCAAATGGCTTAAAGGACTTATTGAGACAAGACTAAAACATGACAAATGAGGAAACTTTTAAAAATGGAAAGTCAAGTGATGAATTTATATTATAAAAATAAGTGCCTGTTTTGCTTGTTACTAGCAACAAAACAATAAATACTCTTTTCAAAGTTCAAAGGAAAGACAAACAGGTATTGGTTTTCATCCAAGTCAGATCCAACTTTTATGAAGACAGTAAAAAGTTCAGATCAGAATCAAATAAATTTCAGAACTCAGTTTGAGAGAAAAGGAAAGGCTTTAGTTAAAATCTTTACAATAAAATAATTATGATTATAAATCTCTTTCATTAAATATGTACACATTACATGGTATTTTTAAAAAGAATGAAAACAAATAGTTTTTCAAGCAAATCTAATGCACAAATATACCATCCCTTAGAGTATAATGTCAGTTTAACATTCTTAAACAGCTGTGTCAGACAATGGCTCTGCTTTGTGCAAAACATGATAAGCAAAATTAAGAAAAATTCTGCAAAATCCTTTAGCTCCCCAAGGAAATTACTAAAAAAGAAAAGAGTAAAAGGAAAAAAAAAAAGGTGTATACTCAAGCTTGATTGTATACAGAGGCCAGGATGACCAGCACTAATGTAACCCCCATAACTGCTAAATAAGTCCTTGGGTAACTTTAGTTTGAAGTTAATAGTGGAAGTCCTAGCAATTGTGCTTTTATGCAGCCACGTGGCCAATAAGGTAGATGTTGTCATAAAGATGCCCTACAAAATCTTCACTAATGTTTTGAGCAGCACGACGGGTATTTCGAATAAATTCTCTTTTTGACATCTTATTCTTCACGTGAGGGCTAGTGAGGTCAATGGAAAGTAGAATCAAAGAGTAGCACAGTACATAGACAGCATCTGGAATTAAAAAGAAACACCTCAAATTATTAGCTGCTTTGGAAAATGTGGTCCCCAAGGCACCCTATAATGCAAAACTTGTCACCATTTAAAGAAATCAAGATTAGAATGTAAATTTCTAGGGAAAAAGATTGCTAAACCTGAGCAGCATGAGACAATAACAAATGACTTTATATGCCCAAGGCAGTATTTGATGCTTCCTATCAAAAAAGTAACAAGCCTCAAGATACTTGCTAGTATTATTTGCTACAAGTACTTGCTACTACTATAGTGTTTTTATTACAGAATCCTGCAATCTTAAGAAAGCTAAGTTAAATAGTAAGTCTTGTGAAAGCATTTTCACCAAATTTCATGATGGGCGAATGTTTTGTAATCGCCACTTAATAAGATAAGCATGATAACGTTGTTGATATGAAGAGATAAGTAAAGCTCAGTCAAATGAAAAAATATGCAGGATACTTGGCCTATACTGCACACACACACAGACACATACTCAGACACAGATGATAAAGATTCGTTATATTAAAATTAAGTTTTAGTAGAGAAGTTCTAGGTGTTACCTATGTCATACGTGAACTATGAAAAGCTTTAAAAATGATTTCTCAAGTTTTTAGTTAAATTAATAATAATATGCAATGCTCAGGCCAGAATCATTTTAAAGAATTTATACCTAAGTCTCATTTTCTTTCTAAAACTGTATGTTTAGGGGCGCCTGGGTGGCTCAGTCAGGTAAGCATCCGACTCTTGGTTTCAGCTCAGGTCATGACCTCATAGTTCATGAGTTCAAGCCTGCTTCGGGCTCCGCGTTGACAATGAGGAGTCTGCATGAGATTCTCTCTCTCTCCCCCTCTCTCTGCCTCTCCCCTGCTTGCTTTCTCTCTCTCTCTCTCTCTCAAAATAAATAAATAAACTTAAAAAAATAAAATGGTATGTTTACTACATATGAAGGACAGTTATAACAAACTATTCCTCTAAGCTCACATAAATGTAGTTTTCCGTATATTTAGGGATTGCTACAAGTATTAAGAGAAGTTATTTATAATTACTCAAACTATCTTTCCCCACGGTGAGAAAAAATGTCTCATATACTACTATTTTTACCTGGAGGCAGGAAGGGAGATGGAAGGAATTCACTATATATATTCTTACCAGGACTAAGGCCAAGTTCTCGCATTAAATCGGGGTTGCAAGCACAGAATCTATGCGAGAACTTTGTTATGAGAGTTTCAAGATACTCCCCACGCTCTTCGGGGGCATGGATATGACGAAAAAATTCTCTCAGTGCATTGGGCAAGAATTGATTTCTAAAATTATGCAATGTTACAAGGTCATCCAAGACATCTCTCCTAGTGGAAAAAGAAAAAAGATACAGCTTTAATTACCATTTCTCTACTAAAAAAATGATAAGCACTCATAAATCATCATCTGTTTGGATGAAAATACTTTGTTACTGATTATGAGATCAGCTAATCCTACAAAGTAATACATAATCCTTAAAATTAAAAAATCCGATTATGATTATTTAAGACACTAATTTTAAAATCTTTTGTGAATGGGTTATTATAAAGCAACTGAAGCTAGCAATTCTAATTATAAAATGAAGAAAAAATAAATTTAGCAACATTAAAAGGGACAGCTTCTTTTCAAGCGTCTTCTTGACCAAATCCAAATAACAAAATTCTTTATGCTTTTAACTATGAAAATAATCAAGAGTTTTCACTTTCCATACCAGTCCACACCACCAGAGGTGACAACTATTTATGTGGACTTAAAAATGTCAACATGTACTATATATTTTTCTAGTATTTGCTTTTCCTAGTTCATATGGTATATTGTGAACAGCTTTCTATATCTTTCTATATCTTTACACACAGATCTAAATCATTCTTTTTAATGGCTCCACAGTACCCTTCTTTCTACTTATGAACATTTAGATTATTTACAACTACATAAATACTTGTGTAAGTATATGTGTGTACATATATAAGTATTTTTTATCAATGGCATTCTAATAGTCACACTTGGGTATAATATGCTTCAACTCTTGCTGAACTCAATCATGATTGTATGATCATCATCTTTAATTTCTATCAATTGTTTATGGTAGGGATAAGCAAATTATAGCTAGTGGTCCAAATAGGGCCCACTACCTGTTTTGAAAACAAAATTTTATTAGAAGAAAGCCATGTTCCTCAGGCTCCGTGCTGACAGCTCAGAGCCTGGAACCTGCTTTGGATTCTGTGTCTCCCTCTCTCTCTGCCCCTTTCCCACTCGTGCTCGCTCTCTCTCTCTCTCTCTCTCTCTCTCTCAAAAATAAATAAAAAAAAAACATTAAAAAAAAGCCATCATTGGTTCACATACTGTTTGTCTGCTTTTAGGCTGCAATGGTAGTTATAAATAGCTGCGAGAGAAATTTCTTAACTAGATGACTGCTATGTGGTATAGCTTTTAAAGAAAAGCTTAACTCATCAAAAACATTACTTAGCTAATTCTAAAGAAGACGTAAATTTTTTTTTTTTTTTTTTACCTTTCATCAAGATAGATTCTCAGTTTTTTCCAATTTAGTGTTCTTGTACAGAAGATAAACTTTGCTATTTCCTTTGGTGAATCATCTAGGATACCCTTGGACATAAAGTAGTTCACTCCCTATGGCAGAAAGACAAGTTTACATAAATAAAGCCGGTCTTTATTTATAAATTTTAACAATCAGGCGATAGCAGAACAATAGCCATAAATTCTTTCCAGCATTAATAGACTTTTTATAGCTTTAACATGCAAAATACAAGCTAGAACTTGAACTGAAACTATTACTTGTGGTTGATAGTTTACATGCAATGAAAAGTAGGAAATTCAAAGTTAAGACTCCCAAAGAAATCCCAATTCAATTTTCTGGCTCATGTCAGTTAAAACTAACTTTATGGAAATATGGCGTAAATGGTGGGGGCAAGGGGAAACTACGCTATAGACTTTAAGCCTTTTAACAAACACTTCCACTGCCTAACAGAAAACATGATTTCTCAAAGACATGCTCTAATACACTATTCCAGGGAAGAACTTGAGATAAGATTCTAGAAACCGAAAACCAAAAATGAAAAAAAAAAAAAAAAAATTACATTATTCAACTTAAAGTAGGCACAATTCCAGGTGGGTTTAGGGTCTGTACACATACTTTGGCTTTAAGCATTGCTACATTCTACAAGAATTTAGCTTCAATACATAGTGAGGCAAAATACAATAAAACAAAACAGTTTCAATGGTTTTTCATAGGATTTATCTTTGAATTTCCTTTTCCCTGCATGCAAAGTTTTCCAGAGAAGCATTATCCACAGTCTGTACCTATTTTAGATTTAAATCAACAACAACAAAACATCAACAAAAAAATAGAACACTGAAGCCAATGTTCTCTCATGTATGCGGAGGTCACATTCAAATAAATACCTTATGTGGATTTGAATGTGCAGTTATTGAAATAAAAGGCAGGTGTGTTTATTTCAACTCGTAGTTATCCAGATACATGCGTTCCCATGAATACTTATGTCTGGATAATAGCACACTGTGTGCAGTTAATTAGTAGAGAAAATGATGTATTATATACACACAACATACTGTTTTCACACATAAATTCCTTCAGCATTTCTTCCCTTTTACAAACACTTACATATAGTACTCAGAAATATTGCACCCATTAAGAATTCAAAAAGTTGAAGGAATTTTTATAAAAGACTCTTCAAAATAAAAAGTCTCATAAAATTTTTATATTAAAAAAATTAAAAAGCAATTTGATACCATGAGGTAATGCTTTTGAAAGGTCATAATTATCTGTAAGTTGTAATTCAAACAAAAGATTTTTTAATATAAAACTAAGTTTATGAGCCATCAGGATAATATCCTAATGGCAATGTTATCAGTTTCTCATGTGAATTTTAATAGTAAAAGGCAGTGCTAAAGCACTGATTTAAAGAAATGTATATAAAAGCAGAATATAACATGAGATGTTCGTGTCAACTCAATTGTAAGCCACATTTCAGACTGCATCCTAGATACACGGCTAGGAAACGTAACATGGTCAAGATGGAAAGCCCAAGAATTTGGAATGAAGCTCTCGGCAGTTATCTGAGGGGCAGGAACTAAAGAAATATTAATGCTTGTTCCATCCTTTCCTCCATTAGTTTGAATAATCGAGAGTTGACTGTATGTTTTAAATGATCTATTTAGCAAAAGTTTCCAGGTTTGATTTCTTTCCAAAATTCCTCCACTTAAAAGAATAACAATTTTTCAGAAGTATTACCAGTGCTTAATTTTAATCTAAGTGATTCAAAGAGGAATGCCAACTAAATATTATGTAATGGGTTCTTTATTTATACTTACTTGTAAGCCAATATTTAGGACATGTAAAACTAGTTCTTTTTAAAATTATACAAAATATTAAAAAACACTGCATGATCCATTAAATAGTACATAATTCTCTAATTATATGATATGTGCATTTTAACATCCGAATGCTTCTTAGTTATAAATGAACATTGGTATTTACCTCATGTGAGATCCTAAAAATATGCTGTTGACAATTTCCTTTTTTAAGGAACACGTGTTTCAAGAATGTTGAAGTCTCCAAAATCAACCATATACAGAGGAGTAGGCATGAACTCAGTCAGTTTTAAACCGAAGCCTGAAAACTAGGGACACAACCTGAAATAAGCCAACTCTGTTGGTTTTATGAGGAAAGGAGGCATCAGTTTTCAAGCCTGGAATTCCTCTGGAAAGGAAGATTACTTTAGAAGGGCTATCAGACTGAAGGGTCAAGGGATGTGAAATGGGAAGAGGCATGAGATAGATTATAATTTTCTTCAATAAGCAAGCTGGCAACCATTCGAATTCCTATCTTATTATGTAAGCATGGAACTACAAAAGAAAACATAGTATGAGACCTGTTGAATAACTGTACACTTGTTTAATAAGTGGTATAACTATTTTTTTTTTATTTTCAATATAGTTTTAGAAGAATGGTACAGAGAGTTCCCTTCAGACCACATAGCATGTTAGTTATTTTTCAGGACTAGAGCTCTCAGCAGGGTGAGCTATGTATGTGGTGTCTCACAAAGCAAATCATGAACATTAATGTTAGTTTATATTAACATAGTTTCCAGAAAAAAAAAAAAGAAGTCTGTAGCTCACTACTGTCTACATAATTCACTATAAAAGTGTCTGATTCTGGATGTCACATTTTATGGGCCATATTGATAAACTAGAACTTATCCGGATAAAGGAAATCAAGACCTGATAAGATTGTTGAAGGGTCTAGAAGTCCTGTTAGATAATGAAGAGTTGAGGCATCTAGGGATATTAAGCTTAAAAAAGATACTTAGGAAAGAAGTTTAAGGTTAAGACACCTGAAAGGCTTTATCATAAGGAAAAAAGATAGACCCTGTAATTTCAGTGAAGATCTTAAGCTGATGAAAGTTATAGAACGTCTTCCCAGAATAATGCACACACACATTTTAAAACATTTTGTTTTAAAAGAGAGAAAGTGTGTTTGCATGAAAGAGAAAAAGGGACAGGGACAGAGAGAGAGGAAGACAGAGGATCAGAAGCAGTTTCTGAGCTGTCAGCACAGAGCCCTATGTGGGGCTTGAACTCACAAACTGTGAGATCATGACCTGAGCCAAAGTCAAATGCCTAACCCACTGAGCCACTCAGAAGCCCATATATATATATATATATATATATATATATATATATATATATATATATGTATTTATGCCTGAAGCCCATCTAAGAACTTCAGGTTAGAAATCCTATTTTAGATGATGTAGGAGTATGGTTACTAAATGTCAGTAATAAGGAGGCAGGCTTGTGCCATGTAAGGAAGATCGTGCTTCTGAGCTATAGCTGTTCAAGGCTAATAGTTTGTCATTTGGTTAATTTAATTTTTGTTGCTGTATAACTCAAAGATAAATCATGACGGAGTCAGTCCTTTCGTGAATTGGCTCCATAGCATAAAGGGAAGTTTCTGTCATCTGGAAGAAAACTATTGACCAAAATGGATTTTATTTAATGAATGGTATTAAAGGAAAGTTACAGTGGGATGCCTGGGTGGCTCAGTCAGTTAAGCGTCTGACTTCAGCTCAGGTCATGATCTCGTAGTTTGTGGGTTCAAGCCCTGCGTCAGGTTCTGTGCTAACAGCTCAGAGCCTGGAGCCTGCTTCAGATTCTGTGTCTCCCCTTCTCTCTGACCCTCCCATGATCATGCTCTGTCTCTGTCTGTCTCTCAATAATAAATAAATGTTAAAAATTTTTTTTAAAGGAAAGTTACAGGGGGATAAATAAAATTCTTATTATGAAAATAGATTGCATATAGACATTAGGATTCATATTTCTCCAGAAAATCATAAACATAAATAATATTCATATTACAAATCCTAAATTCCTTTGTAATGTGATTTCTTTTAAAATATGCATTTAACTTTAAATTTAAATATAAAGATGAACACCCAAAGACTAGTTTGTAAAACTGACATACGTATGTCTGTGTGTATGTGTATATATTCATATAGATACCTATGCATCTTCTTTAAAAGCATTTCTGAAACACCGAATCAAAACAAACCTATTAAAATTACATCTTCATTTACATCTACGTCTTCATTTACAATGTATTAAGCAAATGGTAAATATGCAAGGTATTCAGTGACAGACACTGAAAAGTACGAAAGTTTTGCATTAAGCAAATTTAAAGTTTATCTGGGGAGATGAGACAGGTACACAAATAACCACACTAGGCATGTGTAACAAATCAATGACACAAGACAGTCAACTAAAGCCTAAATGAACTGGTATGAAAAATATGCATTTCAGTAGTTCAATTAAAAAAAAAATCACTGTAGGAAAGGGTATTTGAATCATGTTTCCTGGAATATCTACTCTGAAGGAATGGTAGGGGTTTACATAGCCCAGAATGAGAAGAACACTGGAGAGGAATATTTTAGTCGATGTTCTATCATATGAGCCAAAGCATTAGAAGATTAAAAAAAAAAAAAAAATCAGACTATTTTCAAAAAAATAGGCGAACTATCTTGGACTTCAGAGCAAGTCTGGAATCAGACTATAGGAGAAATAGGGCTGAGTTTTAGGGTATAAAGTGTATTTTCTACCCTATATGTAACTGGAAGCCTCTGAAGACTTTTTAACATTATGAAGCAATGGCCTGCAATATAAATTTGACAGTAATATAAATAAGTAATAAAATGGAAATTAGACAGTAGGCTACTACCATTGTCCAGGCTTAAACATGTGGAAAAAGCAACAGAAATGCAAAGGAAATATTCTTTTCTAAAATCATATGTATATATATATACATATATATATACACATATATATACACATATATATACACACATATATATGTGTATATATATACACACACATATATGCATATATATACACACATATATACAAAATCCATGTGCTACATATGTATATAAAAATGAGAAGTGAGAACACATGGAACCATACGCCAATGAATAATGAAAAGTGAAAGATAAAGGTAACTGATGTTTCTGGCTTAGATGAAAAGGGAAATGCCTGACAGGGGTAAAAAAACAAAACAAAAAACTCCACAGTTTATAGACGGTGCTGAATTAAAGGAAGGAGTAATGAGTGTGGACTTTGAAATGTTGAATTTCAGGTGATGATAGGTACAACTAGAAAGGCAGAGGAAGCAGTTAGCAATGTAATAAGATAATGAAAAAAGTGAGGGTTGAAGGTACAGATGAAGGATCCTGAATAAGAAGAATCAGTAAAGGAGTAGGTGATGAATAACGCAGGGATACAATAATGTCCCGGGGGTAAAAGTCTTTGAAATGTAAAGAAAGGGGTATACAGTGCAATTCCATAGTACAGAAAGAGAAAGAGCCTAGTTGTTCCAAGAGAGACCAAATCATGGCCCTGCCATTTCATGATCTTGTGAACATAATTTACGCAAACTTTTGGAACCTCGGTTTCCTAATCAGTAAAAATCTTATTTCAGTGGCTATTGTGAAGAGTTGAAAGTGTCTGGCATAAAACAAGGCTGGTTTCCGTTTTCTTTTAGGGAGCTCAAAGAGATGAACACGTGGAAAGAGGGTAATGGATTTGGTGACAGGGAGAAAAGAAAGAGAAAGTAGTACCTTTCAAGGTCTCTTTCCTCAGAGTAATGGGGGCTCAGGTCTAAGAAGAAAGCTAAGGAATGAGCTCAAGGTAAAGAAACTGGTAGCCCACTCACTTGAAAAATCTATTAGTATAAAGATGGGACAAATAAAAGGCAACGTTAAAGGTCAATAAGGGAAACACGGTTTTTCAAGAAAATCTTGACCCATGCGCGTCGAGGAAGAAAGAAAGAAAGAAAGAACCAGCAGAGTGAGTAAAAGATTGGCGTAAGGAGCAGGAGGAGATAATGGGAGTAGCAAGGTAGAGAAAAGGGGAGCAAGGGAAAGGACTGAAAAAAGGTACAACTCGCCGTGATGGCCGAGGTCTAAACACTCCCCACTGGAGAAAAGAAGAATCCCTGCAGAGGAGGACCGGCCTGAGGGATAGTGCGGACATAACACAGCTGTGGAGTACACACAACATGCTCCAGAGACACTTCCTGAAGAGCCAGGCCCTGGACATTGTACGGTGTCTTCTTCATAAAAGCATTACTCTCAGCAGCAGGAAACATAACAGCTTTCCTAACACGCAGAAGAAGAAAGAGACCTAGACAAAATGCCAAGATGGAGGAATTTATCCCAAAAGAAAGAACAAGAAATGGTCACAGCCAGGGATCTAATCGAAACAGATCCAAGTAACATGCCTCATCCAGGATTTAAAGTAACAATCATAAGATTGCTGGCTGGCCTTGAGAAAAGCACAGAAGACATCGGGGAGTCCCTTACCACAGTGATAAAAGAGCTTAAAACCAGGCCGAAGTAAAAAATACGGTAACCGAAATTCGAAACCAACGGGAGGCAAAGACCATAAAGATGGAAAAAGCAAAGGAACAAAAAAGTGAGACAGAAGATAGAATAATGGGAAATAACGAAGCTGATCAGAGGAAGGAAAGAAAAATCTTGGACCAAAAGCAGACACAGGGAGTTGATAATGCTTTCTGAGCCTGGAGGACAAAGCAGTAGTAACGGTTAGGAGACAGGTTATGTTAAGAAAGTGATAAAGGCAAAAAGAAGAGTGCATATTGGTTTTCTTCTTTGGGTGGAAGAACCATCTAGAAAGAGTTGGAAAAGAGAGCTGAATTGGATCTCCCAGTGAAGTGCTGAAGATGTCTATCACAACGGTTCAGGCACAACAGGGAATAAACAAAAGGAGCACCAGGCGGCAGCGAGAACCCAGGTGACATGAATGTCAATTCATGTTACGTTTTCTTTAATAGAACGCATGTTTACAGTAATCCAAGAGAGAACAATTAAGAAATTTTGTAAAGTAGACAGCACAGAATATGTCACTAAAAATGGTTATACAAATGACAGCCCCAAGATTTACACAAATTAGAGTAGTGAGCTGTTTTGATGTAATTTGTTTAGGAGGCAAACAATTCAAGAAATCATGAATAGACAGCTTACGCCAATATTAAGAAGGAATTCAAAATGAAGAAAACGATGTGTTGGGGCTTAGTCACCTATACAATTTATCTATGTTATGATTGTAAGAATGGCTCTTTTCACAGAATTCATTTTAAGATACCTTTACTTTGTTTCATTTCTTCTATTACATCGATACCCACGTTTTCTCTCCCCTTTTAATAAAGCCTTACTTATCGATTAAAGTCATTATCCATGGTGTACTTCAAAAGCCAAACCTACCATACTTATGTTCAGGGTCAGAAATCATACATTTAGGAACAGAGTGAATTCTAAAACACTAGGTATGCAAAGCCAAATGCAAAAGAATCAACTCTTGTTACACACCTAAAACTGACTTAAAAAATTATAAAGTCTTAATTTAAAAAACCAAACACTGACTACTGGTACCGACACTACTGGCTATTTGCATCGACGCTTGGCAGAAACATCGTGTAGCAGCCCGTATCAATAAAAACAATCATGTATATAGCAAAATTGTGACAAAGTAAGGGGTACCCTTGTATCCTTCAGAACAGCCTAATAAAGAAATTTAAAAAAAGATGGGTTCTAGCTAATTTTGCTCAAATTTGCCTTTGTTCAAATTTGCCATGGCTACTACTTTTCAGGCAATAAATCTGTCCTTACAGCATAATATAATGCTAATATAATTATATAATGGAAAGCAAAACGGACACTGCATTTAATTTTTTTAGAGGACTTTATTAGAGGACTTTTAAAATACTGATCCTTAAATTTTAACAATAAATTTTTATAAAACAGAAGAGTTCAATCTAGATTTCTACTTTTTCTTTCAGTAAGAATTGACATAATAATATTCATATATGCATTTTAACCTCAGTGAAATGAGCAATTGCAATGTCATCCTTTTGCGTTAAAAGTAATGTAAAAATTGAGATACAAAAACTATTATGGATGGTTATTTTCTGGGTAGTAAAAATAATTAGTTCAGAGGGGCAGCCCTCCATAGGTCACATGGAGTACCCCACTGTCTTGCTAGAAAACAGCAACAATGGTTCAGACGACTGCTCTGATATTATTTCTTCTTTTTTACAGTACTTTCAGGATCCCTGAAGCAAAATATAAAACCTACTAATTTTTGTTCAATCAGCAGTTCTCACTCTCCATATTTAATCAGAGTATATGTATTCATTTTATAGTTAAGGGGGAAAAACCCACATAGAACTTGAACAGGTGAGATTCATTTGGGGATATATACTGTTCAAGTAATAAATCAACACGGTGCTTTTTAGCTGCAGCAAAATAAATGCAGAAGATTACCTAATGAGCACATTTTAAGACTAGGTATCAATGTTTTTATTGTGTCATTTCACTTCATTTTACCCACTAACTTTTGCAGTGTTTTCTTCTGGAAGTATCCACACCACTCTCCTCTGTTGTAACACTGACTTACCACATGTGTACTTTAGAAATGTAACGTTATTTCATTTATTCATTATAATTTAGTCTATTTATACATATTATAATCATTATTCCTAATCTAGTTACTAGATTCAAAGACTAAAGTAAAAATTAGGCTCAAGTTGTTAAAGTTGTCCTATATGAAAAGATTATAAGAGTAATAAATGAAGTTTACCTCTTACTGAGGTGCCTGTAAGTAGGCTATTCACAGAAAGCCTCTGTGTGACTTAGCTATAAATAAGAGGAAAGGAGGTAATGACAACTGGGAAAGAAATGTGAAGATAATTTTGATGTCAGTTTGAAATCTGAACTGCAGATTTGTCTTATCTCTTCCCTAGGAAAAACAGAGCACACATTGTCCATGCTTATGTGGAGGAAGTGATAGACGTGAAGAGAAAATGCTGATATATTGCAGCCAATTCCTTACTGAAATTGCTCAGAATAAAAGATTCTAGAGAATAATGAAGAATCATACTATTCATTTTTTTAAGTATGGAATATGGACTGAAATTGGATTGGATTTCAGCTTCCTGGAACAATTTATGGAGGACTTTTCCATACATCGAAGTGCACAATGTTGATGAACTGCTAAGAATAGTCATATATATACCCTAAATTATTTGCAGCCAAAAGATGTCAAAAGGAAATCTTACATAAAGGAGGGGCAGTTCAAAGAAAATCAAAACAAAAACGGAAAATACTTCTAATGGAGTCCAGGGAAAATGGAGGAGAAATGTAAGACAGATCGTTGTGCTTCTTTTTCATAGGAGAGAACGCAATGACATCAGACAAGATAACATAAATGTCATTATCTAGGTTTTAAATAACAATTAAAAGTTCCTATTAATTAATTCTAATACACTCAAACAGAAAAAGAATCACACTGAGTTCTAGTAGTCTCCAAAAGTATCACTCTCATGACAGGGATAAGTAAATAAGATGAAGAACATGAAGGTAATTCTTAAATGATAAATAAGTACTAAGAGCTAATATTATTGACAAGTTGCTGGTAGCTGACGTAAGCTTCAGCTTTTGGGAAAAGCCCCTTCTTTCACTAAACTGTAAATCAGAAAAAGAAAGCATTCTAATCAAAATCTGGAAATAAAACTCTATTAGATTAAGGTGCAATTAATAACAACTCAAACTAATGAGACAGTGATCCATTTGAATACTAACGTTGGCTAATTTAAATCCCCACTTTATAAAAACTACATGTAAATATTGCATTCGCAGTAAATATGTGTGTATATGTATATATTTAAATGACAAACTCCACTGTGGTAAATAAGAAGCACTTTTCTCATATTACCTAGATTCTCATATGTACATTTATAAATATATTTTGACGGCTCTGAAACAATTTTGAAATACACATTAAGAAAAACCTCGTATCTTCAGAGTAGACAAGCAGAGAAGCAAGCTGGAATTTAAATGGTAGTTTTATTGCCAGCACATGTGTGTACTTACTCATGTAAGTAAAGTATCTATTCATCACGATATTCAGCCACGACACATGTTTTAATTTAAACATAATTTTGGACACCTAATTATTGTTTAAAATGTCCTAAAAAAACCATTACACTAAGTATCACCACTGGCACAAAAGTTACTGTATATGCAAAAGATTGTTCATCACATACTAGGAAATGATATTAAAGGCAAATGGTATTACCATTTAAAGCTAGGAGATGTTGGTGTGACCAATACATACATTATGAAGGGCCATTACTCAGGTGTCAAATATCTACTAGAATCCAAAAGTTCCAAGAGAGGAAGAACCTCACAGTTTACAACAGTACTTGCCTCCTGACAGTGTAAGTTGTTATGGTTGTACCTCTAGTATAAATGAAACCTACATTCTGGGAAGCACTTAGAGGCACTAAGTATTTAACATTTATTATTTCATTTAATATTCACAGTAACACCATGATATATGTAATATTATTGTCCCCATTTTACGTACGGGGAAACAGGAGTGCAAACATTAAATAATTTGCCAAGGTCAAAGTCATATAATTAGTAACTGGAGAGATACTTAATAAATATTTTTAAAATGAATGAATCTGTACAAGGCCTCTAGCTGGCTTTCAAGAGAAGCTATAAACTTTTAAGGATTACATAATTAAACTGAAGTTAAAAAAGAAAAGAAGATAACCACCACAAAAACCTATGAGTTGGATCAAAACTCCAGTATACTTTGAAATGCCTCACATTGTAAACTCTCAAAAGTCAGAGTCACCAGTACAAATAATAAAAAGCAACAGGCACTATGATTCTATATTTACCTGCTAACAAATGGCCACAAGTGGTTACAGTGATCTTATCACTTTTATAATAAAAGCATCTTCAAAAATTTTATGACATGAAAGAAAATGTTATATAACATTAGGAATAAATGTATGCTATAGTTTTGGTTCAAACTTTTGCATTTAATGTAGTGTTTCTTTTATACTCCAATATTTCAAAGGATGCTCTACAACTGAAGACATCCAAGAACTGAAGATATATTGTTTTTTAGGTTTCAGATAAAGAATTCATACTGTAGAGTGACATTGGTATTAGCAATTGCTAAATTCAGATAAGACGTGTAGGAGAGACAACTACTTTGGACATTAAGATTGAGAACTTAGATCTAGAAAGTGTTGCCAAATTTTATTGAAACTGTGGACACATCAAATAACAAAGAACATGGAGGTTATTAAGGTTGTCAGGACATGGTAAGGAAGTAACAGGTAAACAGATTTATCTTTGAAATGTTCTTAAAATATTAACACAATATTGTAAACTTGCCAGGTATATTTATTTAAATTGGCAACAAAAGTAAAATTCAAACAAAGAAAAATTTTTGCTCATTTTAGCTTTGCACATTTTACAATTTAAGAGTTTGTAGTATGGGTGCTGTGGTACTAAAATATTCTAACTTTATTCTTTCTTCTGGTTTAAAGGTCCTAGATCAATACATTTTCCACTAATTTTTGTTTACCTTGCCCTTAGATAATTCACACTAAATGAGATAACAATATCCCCTGTGATAACTATAGAAAACAAAAGCAAAATGCATCAGGTGGTTTGCCTGATGAATAAACTATAGGATACTCTAGGTCTTAATCTCTCTTTCAATTACATTAAGACAAAAGGGGCTGGGAAATTTATTTCCCTATGAAGCTTCTAAAAGGTTTACCCTGAGTCCATGTAGTTCTATGGAGTGATTCTATAGCACGTACTCCAAGGACTCCTGAAGACAAAGGAATGGGAGGGTAGCCAAGATATGTTATGGTCAGGGCAGGGTATTGACCTGAATGACATAGGATAACGTTACCTTCTTAAATATAACACATGATTGATCAGATTAAAAAGAGACATATTGATACGTACCCATACACATGCCACGTTGCCCGCAAAAAAGTAAATGGCTTCCAATTCAGTACAACCGGACTAGTCATAATTATCTAGCCAGAGGATAATATTTAGTGTCTGCGAGGCATAGTTTTTCACTTTGACTCTAATGCTAATCAAGGGGAAGGGGTTTTGCCAATCAGCTTGAGTATTTTAGTTGTTTTGGGTAAATCATTCCAATAGAGGAGAAAGCTTTCTAAGCTATATTCAGTGAGGGATGCCTCTCAGTGTCAACTAGCTCCTTTGCTCTGACTAAATTCTCATCAGCAAAATGGGGATAAAATTAATTTGCTAATGAAAATTAGTATTGTTTATTTTTATAAAAAATAATTTGTTCAGGATTACATATAAAACTCTTAATGAGTCTGGGTGATGATGGCGGCGATGACGATGCAGTGGAATCCTTTGGACTGCAAGCAACAGGAGCCCCAATTCAAAACCGTAAAGGATTTGTGGCCTTGTGTAACAAACAAATTGTAAAGTATTTTGGCTCCACAGTTGTTAGCCTCACGGACCCAATTCTTTCTTCCTAATGTGCTACTAGCACTGTTATTAATAGCCCTCATGGCTGCAAGATGGCTGCTTCCGTTCCCGTCATTATATGCTCACATATTAGTGCCAGAAGTATACACATGGACAGGTATGTACACATACACATAGATACTCCACGGTACTACTTTTTTTTTTTTTGTCTCTTTTTGAAACTTAAAATTTTCTCTGCACATATTTCCTCCAATTTACAGGCCAGAACTGAATTGCATGGATGCCATGAGAGCCAAGGGAAATAAAATTAACACGATGGTTTTGGAATCATCTGTATTCAACTTCGGAGGCTGAAAATGGATCAATCCTTTCAGCTGGTTCAAATTCTTTACCTAGTGAGTAGCCTAAGTGATGTGATTTCAACCTTCCCCACATAGGGTTAGTGTGATTTTTTTTTAAATTACTTTTACAATAGGATATAGCAGTAGTAGAAGGAATTTGAAGACATCTCCTGAGTTCCACTTATATCCTTGTGTTTTCCCCACTTTGTGGGGGAAACTATTTCCCACTGATAATTAGGCTTAATTACTTCAACCACAGAATAATTACTGATCCTCATTTTTGGGGGGGAAGGGTATCTTCTTTGCTCAGTGGCAGGAGGACCTAAAGTGGCAAGAAGGTCGTCTCAGCAACCAATTTGAATTGTTGTGCCTCTTATCAATACTCTTCCTTTGGGTAAGACTTCTAAACCAGCAGAGCCCAGAAATAAGAGAGGCAGAATAACAAATTTTACAAGTGGCTCACTAGTAAAACTAATGTTGCGGATGCTTGGAGACCTAGCCCAAAGCAATCTCAGTCTTTTCCTTGTCTTTAGAATTTCAGCCACGGTTGCTCAGTCATGATTAACTCTAAGCCAATCATGCAATCCCTTCTATTCTGTTCCTAACTGGTCTAGGAATGTTCCCGTGATTCAGTATGTCCATTAGGAATCAACAGAAGTACACTGAAGGCACCTGAAAGGATAGTTTTCTTCCTAATAAGCGTAAGGAATTTGAAGAGAATTTCTTTGTGCTCTTTGTGGTGAGGATACTTTCATATGAGCATGTTATGTTTTGAGTGGTGGTGGACAACTTTTTATCAAAAGAAGGCAAAAGTAAACACACCTTGAGAGTCCATGATATGATCAGTGTATCATGGAAATAACTCTGGGATAACTGCTCATATCATATATGAATATTTGAATTCAATATGCCTATCAGGTTTGTTGTCCTGCCCTTATTTTCCAAAGTAACATTTTCTTTAACATATTAGATGACAACCAAAATCCAGAACATAGATAAATCTCTCAATCTTTCAAGACACAACTCTCAGTTTTAAGGTTTGTTTTTTTTTTTATAATACTATCATACAAAAGGAACAGATATAGATTCATAGACTTTCAAAAAGAGAGAGGATTACAAGTAAAATAGGTATCAGATTAACTGTCAGTGAACAAGAGGGCATTTCAATGATTCAAGCTAGGTGTCTATCCGGTTAGGAACACATATTTATTTACACATAGTAAGATTACCGATAATCTATACTAGCATGTACAGAACGAGTCCCCTCAAATGTTATTTTACCAAAAAACCAAACAACAACAAAAAACTCCAAAAGCCACTATGTCAGATAAATTTGAATAGTACTGTATACAATAACTTCCTCTTTCATATTCAAACTGTATATAAATATAATAAAGGCTCTGAAAAGTTGTTCTTTAAATAAGCCAGCTAATCATAACATGTCATTTATTAGATTGGGGAACTCTTTTGATTATCTATTATCCTGTGGAACAATTATTCCAAAGAATACATTTGGGAAATGCTTATCTGTACATTCTGATGACACCAATTTCTGATAGGGTTTTCTATCCTTAGGAATAAAAATAGTTTTCATCATTGTTGCTATGCTATGAAGTAATGGTAATGAGCATTTTGTTGCTGTATATTAGAGCAAAAACTAAGATTTAATATCTGAGTACAAACTTCTGAGCTCCTTTTTATAATGGAGAACTACAATTTCCTGTTTATATTTTAGCTGGACAAACAACAAAAAGAATCATTATCTTTAAAATAAACTGCTTATGCATTTCCCTCTAAAATGTGTACACAGGTCAAATTTAAAATATTTCTTCTCATAGTAGACTCTATCTATCCCACATCACTAATAACTATGCATAAAATTGTATGCTTGTGGGCCATCCTTTATGAACACAAAGAAAATGTGCTTGTATAGTTACAAAAAGGACTACTTTTCCCTGACCCCAATGAGAATATAAAAGACTTTTTAAAAACATGCTTACACAAGCAAAAATAAAAACTATAATATCTTGAAATTAAATCATGTTTGCTAAGAAAATGTTTCATACTAAATGGAGCTCAAGGAATATAGCTAATTGGGGGATAAGAAAAAATTACTTTATTATAATACTGCTAGCAGAATAAAATCAACACACGTAACTTGTACATGCAGGGGGAAAACAGCCTAACATAATGGATGGTTTTCAGCACATTCCTTTACTAGAATGTGGTCACCTGCCACAAAGTACACAAGCTCATGCACAAGATCAAGACTTTACATACAGCTGAGATCACAATGTCATGCAGATAACAGCAGCGTGCTAGATAATCGTACCACAAACTGTGCAGATGTTCTCCCCCACCCCATGAGCCACTGCCAGCAGTTGCTGTGGAGTTTGGTTACCCATATCCGTGACATGAACGATGTCCTTTGGAGAATCTTGTTCCCTGTGGCTGTAAGTATTCTTATTTTTATAATATTTTAATGATGCTTGCTATCAAAATGATAAGTACAGAACTAGAAATTATGGAAAAGTAGAGTTTTTATAACACTGAATAATTACACACATCATATCTCAGGTACTAACAATAAACAACACATATTTAAACATATCATCAAAGCTAATTTACTTCTCAGGCTTAAATGAACCCAAAATAACACATTTCATGACAGTGCTCCAATGAGGGCAGAAAAAAACATCCAGAAGGTACTTTCTGATTTCTAGCACTCAAAAAACTTGGCAAGAGTCATTCTAAGACCTGGCTAAAAGTATGACTCATACAGATAATTCTATATAAAAATATCTATCTATTAGGATAACTCTTTGAATTACATGATTCCAATTCTGAAGGCTTGACTCAGATAAACAACCAAGTTGATATTGTGTATATTAGTCAATGAAATAAAGTAAAGGTTATAGTCATTAAAATACTTTCCCTCATTTCTCTGTATCTACAAGTATATTTCAATGTCCTTCTTTGCCTATTTACAACCTGGGTGCATTCTGATAAAGATGGGATTCTATTTTGCTATCAGGCAACACATGCTAAGTTACTGATGTTCATAAAAGCATAGAGTCAGAATTCTGGAACCATGAGTCACTCTGAAAGGTTCAGCTCTATGCCTCCTGGCACTATGTGCCCCTTTCAGAATAGTGAATTCAATACTTCTGGAATGCTCCAGGATATCAGGCAAGGGAATGAAGAAAAAGAAAATACAGCCAACTCTCAATAATAATGGAAGGTAGGATGGATAAGTTAAATCTGAAGATCTAAAATCTTATTTTACCTAATAACTTCAATCCCCTCTCTTAGTAAACATTCGACTTAAAAAATTTTTTTTTAAGTTTTGGGAGATAAAAAGAGGTCTTTTAATTTTACCCTATTTCCTCTGCCCACCCTTCCAAACACAGTAGAGGAGGTGTAACAAGAACTCTGTAGTCTGATATATGTAGCTACAAAGATGGAAACATATTTTGACATCTAGCTTTTCCAATTTAGATATTTAAAACTATCGATATCATATTCTACTATATGAGGGCCTATCTATGGTTTAATCTTTGCATAAAAATGATGGTTTATAATTTGTTTTAAAAATTGATACTCCTTTAGCAAGGCATGACTACTTACCATAATCAACATCAGCAGTTACATCCAACTTTTCTGACTTTGTAAATCTAAAACTCAGTACTTACCAAGTTATATTTCCCTTAGAATGTAACATTTGCAAGTGATATGAATTGGAGATGACAGTTTTACTCATTATCAGCATAATTCATGACAGGAACCAGAATGCCTTGATAAACTGGACATAAAAGGTTGGCGCTGGTGTTAGCTGCCTTTCGTCATCCTTATGTACTATTCTGCCTCAGTTCTCCAGCAATCATCATTAGATTAAACTTAAGGGATTAATGAAAAATGTGTATCTTATTATAAAGTTCGTCATAAGAACGATTTTAGTTAGCTACAAGTAATGTCTAATTTGAACAAACAAGAATAATGAAGTCTCTGAAACGATGGCATTCTTCAAACATGTCAGTATAGAAGAATCTCTCGTACACAGTAGCTATGCCATAGAGCACGATCAAAAAGTGACAGGCTTACTATTGCTATATATTTAGATGGAAGAGAACTTGGATTTGACCAAAAATGAAGTAAAAACATGTATTTTATGATAAAATGCATCAGAACAAAACTGCAATTAAGGGCCAAGTTACAAAACCTAAATTTATGACAGTTTAGTTTATCCATTCATTTGCCTTCTAAATTAAGAGTCCTCTATTCACTGAAAGTCGAAACAAACAGTAGTGAGAACAAATTTCTTAATTTCAATATTTATATCAGGCTTTATAATACATATGTTTTGTTATATTTGTGGTGCTAAGACATAACTGATAATGTATGCATGGTGTTATATTTTTTACTTGTGTACAAGAAAAATTTAAGAAATCGTTTGTAATAAGTGAAAATCACTTTAATATTAAAAATGTCATTTGCGGGGCGCCTGGGTGGCGCAGTCGGTTAAGCGTCCGACTTCAGCCAGGTCACGATCTCGCGGTCCGTGAGTTCGAGCCCCGCGTCGGGCTCTGGGCTGATGGCTCAGAGCCTGGAGCCTGTTTCCGATTCTGTGTCTCCCTCTCTCTCTGCCCCTCCCCTGTTCATGCTCTGTCTCTCTCTGTCCCAAAAATAAATAAAAACGTTGAAAAAAATGTCATTTGCATTGGGGCACCTGGGTGGCTTGGTCGGTTGAGCATCCCATTCTTGATTTTGATTCAGGTCATGATCTCACAGTTTGGTTCATGAGATTGAGTTCTATGTCGGGCTCTGCGCTTACAGTGTGGAGCCTGCTTGGTATTCTCTATCCCCTCTTCTCTCAGCCCCTCCCCTGCTCTCTTTCTCTCTCTCAAAATAAACTTTAAAAACATGTCATTTGTATTATGATAAGCACATTTATAAAGTCAGTATTTTTGTCCAATATTAAAATATTGTGCATGGGGGAGAAACATTTTTCTAATTCTAACATAGCAAAAGTTAAGATATTTTTAAAAATATTTTGCTGCGGGGCACCTGGGCAGCTCAGTTGGTTAAGCGTCTGACTCGGATTCAGGTCAGGTCATGTTATCATGGTGTCATGGGTTCGAGCCCTGTGTCAGGCTCTGCACTGGCAGCATGACACCTGCTTGGGATTCTCTCTCATTTCCTCTCTCTCTGGCCCTCCTCCACTTGTGCTGTCTCTGCTTCTCTCAAAATAAATAAACTTAAAAAATAATTTTTTTTACGTGTATAAAAAGTATTTGGCTACATGATTTAAATAGTTCTTAATACCCCTACAAGAGATGAAAAAAAGTTGGTTTTTGAAAATTTAAATTAATGTCACTGCCAGTTATTTTATTCCACAGAAAATAAGTCACCTACAAGCAGTAGTTCTGAGTGCTGTGTAATTTCCATTATATTTCTTTTTTTTTTTTTAATGTTTATTTATTTTGAGAGAAAGAGGGAGAGTGCCAACATGGGGAGAGGCAGAGAGAGATGGAGAGAGAGAGAACCCCAAGCAGGCTTTGCACTGTCAGTACAGAGCCCAACGCGGAGCTCGATCTCATAACTGTTGAGATGATGACCTGAGCCGAAATCAAGAGTCGGATGCTTAACCAACTGAGCGGCCTAGGAGCCCCTCCATTATATTTCTAAGAATAAGTCTAATAGACATGTAAACATTTCTGAGAAAAAAAAATTTCTGAGAATTTGAAATTTTCTAGGATGATAGTAAAATGAAAGTAGGGGAAAAAAATCAGAGAAAGCACTGTTTTCACATTTTGATCATTCTAATATATTATAATAAGAGGTAATTAGTTTCGAATATTCAATGACCTGTTACTTTACTTGCAAGTTTATTATATTATATTGCAGCAAAGCTGAGACAAGGTGGTAATCAGGTTCAACTATTATAAATATTCAAGTTCTCCACTTACCTCCTCTGGGTTGGCATTAAAGGTGAGGCTGCCTTCATCCAACTGCATATACAATTTTCTGAAAGAAAATCCTAGAGGTGGGTTCTTATTATATATGGAACAGTGACCCCATGTGGATTTACACAACCTATAAGATGAAATCAGATGAGAAAACATTACTATACAAGTTAAATATGTATATACATGCTATAAAAGTAACATACAATAAAATTGTAATTTATAGCTCTAATGTTGAAAATGTTAACTTCTGTACTTGTTTGTTTGCCTATAGAGTATGATTGACAAATGCCTTCAGTGTGGCAATTCTGATAAAGATTCTGAGTTATAAAGATTAATATTCATGAGTTTTATCTGAAGTTAAATATAACCTATTACTAATACTAGCAATGACAGATATTTATTTATAACATTTACAGAGTGCTTAGTAGATGCCAGGCACTATTTAAAACATTGAAATAGTATTAACTTGCTTAATCTTTATAACAATGCTATGATGTTGGTTTTAAAGATAAAGAAACACAGACACAGTAAGAGATTAAAAAGTTGATTTGAATCCAAGGAGTTTTACTCCAGAGTTAGCAATCTTAATCAAAACAACTAAACAGGATTAAGTTGCTATGTCTCCGTTACAAAGTAAAATTGTGTGGGGGTAAAGATTGCTAGGTAGGGAGAGAACCTTTTTTTTTTTTTTTTTTTAACAATACATATAGTGACAGCAGGCAAACTAAACATAGAAATTATAATGCTATAGCTTCAGAACAGACATAGTTGTGTGTGTCATTAAGCTTAGCTGCTTAAGATCCTGCTTCAAAATACTATTTCTTTACTATCACAACAACACATGATTGTTTAAAAATTCTCTGAAACCTAAAATGCAAATAGTTCATCTCAAAACACACTATTTTTGAGGACTGGGATAGTTGTGTCCAACTCTGTGCAAAGATTAGCTACTAGTTATTTTAAAGCTAAAGTTTTATATAATTACAATGCCCAGACATTCTGGATATATGCCATAGATCATGAAATCTGAGTGCATTACTCTAGAGACACACAGAATACTGAAATTCTATTTTAGTGCACTTTTAATGACTATCTCAAAATTATCAGATTTTGTGTGCTCAAAAACACCTACTTTTAGTAACAGACATTAAAATACTTTCATTTTCTGACATTCAATTGATTTTTGGCTCAAACTTCTTGTCACACACATATAATGTACAAGTTAAAAAAAAAAAGGTACTGTTTCAACCTGTAACATCAAAATTGTGAGGATAGTGGGTAAAATATGCAATTTAATATGCGAATAACTTCTTAATAGGTCATTTATATCCTTGCATTATTTTTAGCAACCAAATGTAGTCACTGATTCTAAAATAGTGAATTTAAGAACTTCAGAAGATTATCAATATTTTAGCAGCTTCTTTAATCCTCTAGCTTTTGACCTTTATTACTGAGCTATGTAACAGAACCTTTCAATATTAAGTATTCCACACATCCAAAGTTAAAATAAAATTAAGGTAGCCTTTAATTTAAAATTGAAGCAATTTATCACTAAGAAACAAAAATCCAAGTGTCATAAAAACAGGCATAACAATGTGGTAAGAATAAAGGAAGCACTTCTTCCAGAAAAGAACACCAGATTTAAATCCCAGATGAAGAATACATTCTGATTGAATTCAGATCAGCTTAGAAACAAGCTTTTCTTTTTTTCAAAGTTCATATACAGAATTACAAATTAAGCTTGCTAGGAATACTAAAATGCAGAAAAGAAATTTTAAATAAATAATGAGCCAGTTTTAAAGTATTTTTAGTTGTTCTTTTGCCAGTTAGGGAATTAGTAACTATAATTTAAACACTACGAATTAATAGAATTTCCTCTTACGTCCACAGTACCTAAACTATAACACGACGATGAGAGAATAAGATGATACTGATGATTTTTATCTATGTAGAGGCTGAGAAATTATATAATACTGTAATTTTGTAGCATGAGAAAGCCTCAATTAGAAATGCCATTGTTGGTAATGCCTTTTTATTAAAGTTTGACTATTTGGATAATTTATTAATTCTCTCATTAGATTTTCGTTTTCATTTAGAAATTATTTACAGTCACAAAAAGACCTTTGCTTTCAGATATGTTTTACATAATTAAAGTCCCATTAAAAAATGAGACTTAAAAAAAGAAAAAAAAGAAAAGAATGAGACTTAAATGAACCTTAGTAAAGAATGCTAGAAAGCTCAATAGCCAATGATTCTTTTAGGTTTGGTAACATTTTCACACCCAAGTATATGATGCTATGTAAGGAGTAATGTCGGTTCCATAAAACAGATTCTACTCCAAACATTCTTAAATTTATAGGTTAAATTTAAACTGATATAATCACTGCTATAATTTCTATCATCTACCCTCACTTCAGCAAGGAGATTATCTCCTTGCCTTCTACTATCTGACTACTTCATTGATGAAATATTGGTTAGAAAAAATAAAAAGTAGATGAAACATTTTTTTTTAATTTTTTTTTTTTAACGTTTATTTATTTTTGAGACAGAGAGAGAGCATGAACGGGGGAGGGTCAGAGAGAGAGGGAGACACAGAATCTGAAACAGGCTCCAGGCTCTGAGAGGTCAGCACAGAGCCCGACGCGGGGCTCGAACTCACGGACCGTGAGATCATGACCTGAGCGGAAGTCAGCTGCTTAACCGACTGAGCCACCCAGGCGCCCCTAGATGAAACATTTAAAGTTCATGTTAATGAGCACCTATGATAGAGGAAATACATAAATAAGTAAACACACAATCTTCATACGGGAAGCACAAACTATACCAGGGACGTAAACACTCTAAATTTTGGATTATAAATTCTCACTTAATTTGTAAGTTTTAGATTTTTTAATTTTTAAGGTAATCTCTACATCCACTTACAACCCCGAGATTTTCAAAATTTCTATTTACCCATGGGGTTTTTTTCTTTAAAAGAAATTTTTTTGTGTTTCTTTTTGAGAGTGAGAGAGACAGAGCATCAGCAGGGGAGGGGCAGAGAGAGGGAGACACAGATTCTGAAGCAGGCTCCAGGCTCCGAGCTGTCAGCACAGAGCCCGACGCGGGGCATGCGCTACTGACTGAGCCAGTCGGGCATCCCAACAGCTTGTATTTTTAGATTAAACTGGTCATTTCTGATTTACAATAACTGCCACCTCCTGACTGGTTACTTCTAACTGTAAAATTTTCTTTTAAACTGTCCTTTTCCCACTACCAAACCTGACTGTGATGATAACTCCATGTCTTTCCAGATTTTAATAAAGGGCCAAACTACAAACCAGGTTTAAAAGAAATACTTCATAATGCATATACATCCATTACAAAGAGAACATGCAAGCACGGTTGTGTTTAGAGATGCCTGAATCAAATGTGTCAGGTTGAACTCACCCTTGCCAGAGAAGTTCATCATTTGCAAGGTCCTGCCAAACACATGAAGCTAAGCAGAGGTCAGTCGCATTCAGGTAGGACAAGATGGTAAAGCTTAGCTCGGGGGGCAACATTTCCAAATTAATGAATCCTTCCTGTTCTTTAGATTTCCGTGCCTTCAAGAGGTGATATATATCGATGCCTCCTTGGACCTGTTTCCGATGACTGGTGTTAGAAATGCTGCTGGCAGCCATCCTCCTGCTCTGCTCTCTGCTGAGGTAGCCTTGCTCACTGTAACCTTCGTGCTGTAGCTGCTGGTTTCTGGCCACTCTCCACAGCCCCTGACCCATCTGCAAGCCTGGGAGAAAGCCAGAATGTATTAAGAAGGTTAACTCTGACCCGAAGCACTAATTTACCAGAATTAACCTTCCTCATTAAAGCATGTTAAAAGGAGTAGTAGATTACAAAGAAGAGCTGGAACCTCCTGAGTACAAAACTTCGACAGAGAAAGTTGCAGAAATATTTGATTTGATATCAAATCACCTTTATCCCAGTTTGCTAGCTGCTTTTAAAGTCCACAGGTGACATAATCATTTTTCACATGGTGAGATTTAAAAGTTACTGATGTCCTAAAGACTCTTACAAATTATAATTATGTGGACTTATGGGCCAGTATTAAATGCAGCTCTGATCAGAGCACAGGACTTTAGTTAAAAGGCCTCTAGACCCTGCTTTTTATCACAACTCGGGCTAAGCTAAGCTAGCCCCTTTTAACCAAACTCCCAGATGCATAACAGCTGTGAAACAGGCTTTTCCTTTAATTCTTGCCAGTCTACACTTAAGTTGTAGACTGTAATAAAATGTAACATAGGCCCTGAAGTCTAATTCAGAAACCTTATAAATTAGACACCTAGAACTCCGTGATAAATAGCTTAGTAATGACTATTTGGTTTTGTTGTTTCTTTAAATAAAAATCAGAATTTAAACTGATTTTCCAGTTCTTCTCCAGACAGACCCATGGATTCCTCAGAGGCACCTGGAAAAAGGTAGGAGAAGAAGAAGATGTGCCCCGGGCCTCCTCTACCTTCACTTGACCTCCAAACCAGAGCGGCTCTACATTTATCTGTTAGAAATATTGGACTGCCGCTATACAAATATTAGGAAACTACTGGCCTAGGCTTCCTATTTGATCTTGGCTTTAAAATAAGTAACTTCTCCCAGGCTAATAAGTTTATTGAGAAAAATGAAATCAGGAAGAGCTTTTAACTAACACAGATATTCCATGATCTCTTTTCCAAAATATTCTTGTTTTACAAACCCAAGTTGACTGCTAATATATATGTATGTGCTTGCAATTTAAAAATTGGGAGAAAAAACTATTTTTCATATAAAGTCATTAAAGTAACTTTCATAGCATCATGTAACCTTAAAATAGTTTTAATGAGCTGTTTACAATGAGAATTAACAGAAAAAGAAAGAAAGAAAAACACCATGGGTGAATAGAAATTTTGAAAATTCTTAGGAATTTGAAAATTGAATAGAATTTCAAAGAATGTCAAAGATATTTTTTCAGGATTTAAAGAGGCATGATCCACATTTATGTTTACTGAGTTATTGGCTATTATTTAGATAATGAACACTGTAATAGGTTACTCATTGATCAAAACAGAAAAATAGTCCAGGATAATTTTTCACTCTTCCTCCTTACAGTTGACTGCTTGCAACCCCAACAGCTTAAGGTATAAAGGAATGAGGGGTACAAAGAGAAGGAACATATTAATAATTTTCAAACGTGGGGAGATTTATTTACAAAGAAACCACAAGAAATAATCTTTTATCCCCATAACACATACGACAATAACGGTTGGTGATTAGAATATAATAATTAAATTTGTATTTTTTTAATTTTTTTTTTTTTTACATTTACTTATTTTTTGAGAGACATAGACAGAGCACATGTTGGGGAGGGGCAGAGAGAGAAGGAGACACAGAGTCCAAAGCAGGCTCCAGGCTCCGCCGTCAGTACAGAGCCCGATGCGGGGCTTGAACCCACAAACCGCAAGACCATGACCTGAGCCGAAGTCGGACACCCAACCGAGTCATCCACGCACCCCAAATTTGTATTTTTTATATAGGCTCTTAAGAGATTGAACAGACAAGCTCCAGAGCTGCAGAAAATATTTACAGAACATTTATCTAACAAAGTACTGGTATACAAAGAACTTTAAAGTCAACAATAAGAAAACAGCCCATGTAAAAATTTGCAAAAAATCTCAACAGATACCTCACCAAAAAAAAGATATATAGATAGCAAATAAGCATATAAAAAGACACTCCACATGTTATTCTACAATCTCAAACCAAAACAATGAGATAGTAAATACCATACATATTAGAATACTTGAAATCCAAAACACTGGCAACACCAAATGCAGGCAAAGATGTGGGAATGCAAAATGGGACACTTTGGCAGTTTCTTACAAAACATGCTTTTACCATATGACCCAGCATTTGTGATCCTTGGTATTCACCCAAATATGTTGAAAATTTATGTACACATAAAAACCTTCACACAAATGTCTATAACATCTGTACTCACAATTATCAAAACTTGTAAGCAACCAAGGTGAGTGCATAAACTGTGGTACATCCATACACTGAAATGTTTAGGACTAAAAGAAATGAACTATGAAGCCATAAAAAGACAGGGAGGAAACTTAAATGCATATCACTAAGTGGAAGAAAATGATCTGAAAAGGCTACATAATGTACGATTCCAATAATTTGACATTCTGGAAAAGGCAAACTACAGAGAATAAATATGATTAACACAGAAAAATAAAGAATATCGACAAAATTTGTAAGGAATTTTAATTTTGGTTAATGTTTAAGTACGCCATGCCATACAACAACGTAAGCATAACTTAATTTTGACAACCATAACATTTCAAAATGTTCAAATGTTTCAAAATGATTCAAAATCATAAAGAAAGGTATTTTATTTCCATCACGGCTATTTCTGTTTATCTCAGCAAGAAAATTTCTAAAATCATGTTGCCTGCCAAGGTCATTTAGCATATCTTATCCTTTCTGATGATTACTTATATTTATTTTTCTCTTTTGCTTTTGTACCACTAAACAAATAATACAACATGGTAACTACAATGTTTGAAATCTCAAGATTTAAGGCATTTAATACCAATTTCTGTGTATTTCCCCTACAGCATCTTTCTGGTTAAGCAGCTGTTAAGCAGCTGTTGTTAGTCTCAGGGATGTTGCTAGGGAACACAGAATCAGGGTGATTTCCCTAGGCTCTGGACTTTAATGGGGATCGCTTAAATTGAGCACTGGATAATGTGATTCAGAAAGCATCCGGCAGGTAGAAAGAGGTAAAGCTAGCAGCTGGCTCTTGGGTTGGGGGTTGAAATTTGAGGCTCATATAAGCATAATTCAGACAAAGGAAACTGCATTTTCTATTCTCCTACTGAATAATGACACAAATTGCCCTCTTGGAATGTCCCTTTCTTTTAGGGGCAGTTCTTGATACTGGGAAAGAACATAAAACGATAAACCACTTGGGGAAGATTCATATCATAAATTTATGCTTTGGAGAAAGGAAAGGGTGTTTCTAGAGTTCCGTCTCCATTCCCCATCTTCCTTAGGATAATAGAGATGTGGAATGTGGGTGGACTGTCAGAAAAGTGCTAAAACTCTCAAAACAACACGATATCCATTGCAGAAGCTGTGAACTGAGTCATGGAGGGAACACAATGTTGTGGACTCTGAAACTGAACAGACCTGAGTTTAAAATCTGGACTCCACTAGTTATTACTTACAGAGGACCTTGGGGGAATATACTTGACTATTCTAAGCTTTAGCTTCTTTATATGTATGTGATCATTTGCATATTACATAATAGTAATATCTATAGTTCAAAAGATCATTGTATTGAATGAGATAATGCTTATAAAGTTCATTCCACACCTAATAATCAAGAAAATATCAGCTATCAGTTTGTTGTGAAAAGATTTTCATAAAGTGAAATTGATGAGCACTTTGGCAAAACTTATTTAGTGGCACTTCAATTGTCCAGATGTTATGCCTGCTTAATAAACTCATTTGCTCATGCTGATGCACACTATTCTTCATCTCTTTTAGTTACTTCATATTTCGGCCATGGTTATTCTTTCCCTCATAAATGCAGTTGTTTATATTGATGACCAAACCAACCAACCAACCAACCAACCAACCAACCAACCAACCAACCAAGTAAACCCAAACCTGAAAAACAAAGAAGACTGTGTTGTGTCCACTAAACAATTTCAAACCTCGGCATGCCTTATGATAGTGCCACTAACAAGGCCTGAAACAGGTCCTTGTGTTATTACTAGTAATCTGTCAACATTTGGTGCTAAAAGAGATATAAAATATGACAGTTTCATGCTGGGGTCTTACATGATGTCAAATTCCTGAAAATAGTTATCTGGACTCACTTCAAAGTACAAAATATTCAGATTTGTCTTAAAGTTTTCATAAATGTTAGTATAAAGATTTTCACAATTTAAAAACAGCATCATAAAAGATAGAATACTCTGTCATTTGTGCCAATTCAGTCTAAGAAACATCAAGCTGCACAGTGGAATCACTGAATATACAAAGAGTTTAAAATTGAAAAAAAATAACCACCAAAGAAGTCTGTGTATTTGAAATAAATAGTTTGGGTATAAATATAGATTTTGTGATGAAATTACTGCTGATAATTTTATTCTCTCAAAACAGGTTGAGAAATATAGATACTTACTCCTAGGAAACAGTACTCTTAAGAGCATAGTTAGTCTATTCTATGCACAAATAAAAGCAATATGGTCAATTCTTGTAATTTGTGGTAGTTTGGTGGGATGAAGTCACTGCATACAGTGAATTAGCAAATACTAAACCATTGTTCCTAGCAGATATATGCTGTTAGGTTACTACAGCCTCTGGCTGCATTTTTGCCAACTGATGAATACATAATCTTGAAGACATCTTGTTTAATATACATTGTTGATTCACTAAGATTGAACTCACCAAACCTGATCAGAGCTCATCTAACACAGCCATTTTCTCTATAAAGCACCATCACAGCCTTTTTACAGTTAGGAACACTACCCAGCACGTGAGTAGCAATTATGGGGGGCATTTTCAACAGTGAAATCATCAACACAAAAGGACAAAAACGTACAAATATGCCACTATACAGATCACAAAAAGGACACTTGTTTATAATATCAGAGCTACAACAAGAAAGCAGAGCATTGCCTTAATTTAACCTTAGCTGGGAACAGCACCTCACAGATGCAAATTTTCTACAGGTCTGTACCTGTCTGAGAATGACTGTGACAGTGCCAGGAGTCCTGATTTGGGGGATCAAAAAATAAATTTTAGCGAGTAGGAGAAATCACAAATACAAAATCTGCAAGTTAGGAAATTGACTGTGATACTGTTGAAGAGGTCCCATGCCTTTTCCTCCAGATTTGAATTTATTTTCTTTAAAGTTTATCATGTTCAGGAGACTTAGAAGATTTTTTCTAAGGACCTTCAAAATGAAACCAAAGATATTTTCTCTTGGTCTCCAAAGGTAGAAACAGTGCTTCATTATTTACCATCTGATGGAAATAAAAATGCCATAATTATATAGGTTACAGGAGAAATTATACTGATAAAAATTCCATACAAGATTTCAAAATTGAAGTTCTTCCTTTTAGAAAAGAGAAAAAATTATAGGAAAAAAAATCAAGGTAAATCAGATGCTATAGTGTCTTAATTTTCAGAATGATAATAAAATTGACACTTAAAAGCAGAGATTTAGATACTATTTAGTAAGTGTGAATTTACATTTTACAGAAAATGGTCAATGCAAAATAAAATAAATCCCAGAACTCCTTTTTAAATTGGATGAAGACTCTCAAATGAAGCAATGGCCAAACATGCAAATGGATACTATTCAAGAATCTCATTTTTCCTGAAATTATGCAAACATCGCTATCAATTTAATTAATCTTGATTATTTTAATACAGTGGTCAAGTAATGCTCCTTACATCTCAGAGCTATTACATACAGTTTTCAAGTAAGGGCCAAAGATTTATGTTCAATTCTCCACTATTTGCAGATGAACTCATGTACATGAGTTCATGTACATGCAAATGTCTCGGGTGGACAGAAAACTCAGAAGCCTGGCACTACTGGTTATGGGATGGGTAACCAACCTTAGCCGCTTTGAACACTCAGTGGTACTGTGGATAAATATGTCACATTAGCTGAAAGAGTCAACCATTTTATTAATTTAATTGCATGCATAAGAATTTCCTATTTTTGTTTATTATCTTACACTTCAAATTTAACTTTGTGTTCCTAAAGTCCTATGCTACCGTGGCACAGTAGTTGGAATAAAATAAATGGAAATTAACATTACTTTAGGAAGATTCCAGCATTTTTCAAAAATAGTCTTTGATAAATATTGAGCAATAAGCATGAATAAAACTTCTTGCTTAGCCAAAGGTCCATTTATAGAGAAAATAGCCACTATCACCTCTAAATCATCTGTTTCACCTCTACCTGACAACATTTTAGGCATGTTACATCCAGGGTTATTATGTACATATGTTGCTTTTCCTTCCAAAAAAAAGCTTTTTTGGTATTACATTGCTTGATTTTAGTATTCTCAACTCTAACACTATTTTGATGCATGCTAATATGGTTTCAGAAACAGGTTTTAAGCCAGGAGCAGGATAAATATATATGGTAGGGTGTCATCTCATTAACATGGTTTGTGAGATATCAATTGGATAGTAGATAAAAGAAAGAATGTTCTAACTCATTTTTGGAAAAATCTTTTATGGTCAATTCCTAGCATCTTGTTAAAAGTTTAAGCATGAATACATATATTTATCACTTTTCCTTCCTATTAAAATGAGAGGAAATAAAAAAGAGAAACTTAAAAACCTGAAAGAGAAGGAAAACAGGCTGTTGAGCGAACAAAACATTTGAACAGATTTCTGTAACATGACATTGGAAGGAGTAGTGGTTACTAGTGAAGCCATGAAGAGGAAGGAGAAAGATAGTATGGAATAGTGCATGGGGTTAAACAGAAGCTTATCTATCCTGCAGAATCTTCAAAAGGCTTTTGAGGGCCCAAAGCACAGCATAAGTAAGGAATTAATTCAGAGTAAAATGAGGAACAAAAATCAAAGGATCACTGGGTCACTGTTTCCTTCCTTACACAATATTGACAAAAATTAGCCCCTTTACAATCTTATTAAGAAGTAAAATGGAACAACAGACAACAAAAGCTATCCTTCAACACACATGCAACAAGTGTCTTGAATGATTAGGCATCTACTCCAACCCCTTTCCCTTATCCGGGTTAAATGAAGAAGTGTTTCTTCTAAAGAAACTGAACCCTAGAGAAAAGATTCCCCTTGTAACATTTGGAAGCAGCCCAACATAATGGCTATCAAACCAATCATCCCAAAGCAAGGGCCACCAACTTTATATAGGTGCATACATCTACAAATCAACTTTTTATTGTCTCAAAGATCTAACATTCAATCATTAATCATTGAATCATATTCAAATGCTGAAGCATTTGCACACTGACCACTTGGCTTATTTTCCTTATTTTACCCAGTGACTCTTCAACAAGAGTTAAAAGTTAATTTTAATCTTGATCTAATAAATAAAATCATAAACTCTACATATTACATATTTGAGAGTTGGCTTACAGAAGGAACCCACTGAAGTTCTGCATTGTATAAATATGGCAGAAGGGTACATCTTTCTCCCAACTTTAACCTTTCCAGTCCACTTGGGACATCCTCAAGGGCTACCCAGAAAATCCTAAAGCAGTGTTTCTTTTTTTTCAACGTTTATTTATTTTTGGGACAGAGAGAGACAGAGCATGAACGGGGGAGGGGCAGAGAGAGAGGGAGACACAGAATCGGAAACAGGCTCCAGGCTCTGAGCCATCAGCCCAGAGCCTGACACGGGGCTCGAACTCACGGACCGCGAGATCGTGACCTGGCTGAAGTCGGACGCTTAACCGACTGCGCCACCCAGGCGCCCCGTAAAGCAGTGTTTCTTAAATGCAGATTATGAACGTCCAGTGAGCTTGAATATAATCAACACAAAACAAATGCAATGGAATAATATCAAAAGAAATATTAGGAGCGGATGTGAAAAAGCTCCTATTGGCCAACCCATATGAAAATTTGAGCATCCAAATAAAAATAAGTACACTAATGGATTATAATCCATCACATAACAAAAAGAATCCATGTGTTTACATTGATAATAAATAAACATATAAATAAAGGAGATAAAAAGCTCTTCTTTACAGAAAAATGTTATAAAGATAAAAGGAATACAGGGGTATTAGAAGAATCATCTCACAAGCATCATAGGAAAAATAATTCTTGCAAAGATTATGAGTGGATGCTGTATCTGGAATTTGATAAAAAATGGAATATTTATAGTGTTTCCCAGGATTCCTCACATATGACTCCTAAATTACAAAAAAAAATTATGAAGACAGTATATAACCAAATGACCAAAATTAACATTTATCAACAGGAGACAAATTATATCATGTGCCTCTGGCCCCAATACTCTGAGAAGGACACAGAATCAATTGTGCAGTATTCCTGACAAAAATGTATGTATAAACTGCAGCTAACCATAAGGACTATCAGAGGAAACCAAATGGAGTCTCTAAAATGATAGGACTTTTCTCTTCAAAAATGCTATGAAGTCAAAGAAAGGCTGAGGAACAGTTCAGGAACATTATTCGGATAACTGAAAGATTAAACACATGGACTGAAGATTGGATCAAATATCATATCACTGTTAAAGTTCCTGAATTTGATAACTAACTGTGCAGTGGCTCTGTCACAGTATATTATTGTTCTTTGGAAACACACTTCAGGCATCCCATACGTAACCTAGTCTCAGACGGTTCAGAAAAATAGTAACGTCTATCCCCGTAAACAGAAATTTGGTGTGGAATCCAGGCATATGAATTTGAAAAAAAACTCTTGGTTTGATATGCACTCGGTTTAAAATTACTGCTCTAGAGTTTACTGTAATACAGACTGAAAACCATTAATCAGGAGATAAATGCCCAGCATTATGGATTAACAATAGTAGGAGACTCCTGTGAAGGAAAACATCAAAACGGATGTGCCATTTTTGACAAAAAGTTTTATTTTAAAGGATGGAGAAAATGTTTGAAAGAAAGTAGAAAGAAACGCCCCTTTTAACTCTTTTTGTGTTCATCTTTAAGACTTGGCATTCATGGCTGTGTTCTCTCCTTCTGTACATAACATTATGTGGATAATATTCAATAATATAAATATTAAACATAATATTGTTTTTATACCATAAAACATTCATTTAGTACTTTCTCTATGCTAAATACTCTGTTAAAGCGTGTATATGTTACCTCATTTTAATCCTCACAACAACCACAACAGGTAGAGATTATTATTCTAATTTTGTAGCTGAGTAACTATGACCCAGAGAGGTTAAACATCTTTGCCCAAGATCTCATAGCAGGCAAATGTAAAATTTAGGATTCAAGCTTAGGTCTAGGTGAGTCCAAAGCTTTTATTCTCAACCACCAAACCTTATGCCCAGAACCGTTAGAGGCCACAGATGGCAAAGGCGATCTACCATCTGTTTCTTCGGCGCTGGCTCTCATCTCTTTTTCCTGTTACTGCTTACTACCTCCATTGTTGTTTCCGGCTGCGGCTTTTCTCATAGGCTTTGATGAGAAAACAGATCTGGTTAAAACTCCAACACAGAATCTGATTCACCTATAGACTGCGGTCCTCATTTTCCTCATCAGTAAGATAGTGGATAATTCTTATCCCATGGGACTTACAGGGGCTAACATTTAAAGAACCTAATTCAGAGTAACAGGTAGTTTCGTGGCCATCTTTCAAACTTCTTTAAATGATAATCATGCGTTGCTTTTTCCATTTCAAATTAACCTGATTATTTTGGATTTAATTAGTGAGTAGTTATAGTCCTGCTTCTGAATTTCATTAATTTAGGATCTGAGAAATTGGGAGAGATGCCATTTACCTTTGCTAGGTGAATATATAAAGTAAGAAAAAGATTCTAACTTTGCTTAGATTGAAACACTATATATAAAAACAAAGTTTGACAATTAAGGCCAAGTACTTAGTCATCAGTCAGTGATAACAGAGATACTTTTTTGGCAGTTAAGCACTACCATCATCTTTAATCATCATCAATGTTTCTAGAAATGAAAACTTTAAGACTCCATAGGAAGAGTCAACATGTCAAAGTCACTTCTGGTAGCATGACAAAATAAATCTGTCAATTAATAAGAGGAAATTTCTACTATAGATCTCTAGAACATCAGCAATCACCAGTAATTTAAATTTTAAAGTACTTTGTGAATAGCATGGTAATTCATTAGATCTTTAAAATTAATGTTACAATTGTTGAGATTCATATTTTTAAGCATATTTCTTAATTACGGAATACTAATATTTATTCAAACATGTTCGTTAAGACAATACCTTTGGAACAACCTATTACACTGTGCTTTTTTTCACATTTATCATATATATAGTAAAAGAAATAAATATTTAAAAATGTATACATACCTTGTTTTATCATGCTCTATTTCACTGCACTTGGCAGATACTTAGTTTTCTACAGATTGAAGGACTGATGCAAACCTGCATCAAGCAAGTGCATCAACGCCATTTCCACCCACCCCCCGCCCCGCCAGCATTTGTGCACTTTGTGTCACATTTTAGCAATTCTTGCAACACTTCAAACTTTTTCATTATCGTATTTGTTGTGGTGATCTGTGATCAGTGAATATGAGTCACTGAAAGCTCACATGATGGTTAGCATCTTTTAGCAATAAAATATCTTGTAGCTAAGGTGTGCACATTTTTTAGACATAATACTATTGCACACTGTAATAGACTACAGTACAGTATAAACATAACTTTTATATGCATTGAGAAACAAAAAAAAATTCCTTTGATTTGCTTTATTGTGGTATTCAGTTTATTGTGGTCCAGAGCCAAACCCTCAATATCTCCGAGGTAGGCCTGTATATGTATATAGGCAGTCCTTGCTTTGTACAACATTGTGCTAACTATTAACAGTGACCATGGGACTGTGAAAAGCTCTAATATGCACATTTCAGTTACAATGGTACCATGCAAAGTAAGAACTGAGTTTAAGTACTAAGACGAGGAATTGATTCCAATCAATAGGCTACATGGATAAATCCAGTACCAAATACAGTGCCTTATCCCTATAAAGTGCTCAGTAAATATTTTGAGTGAACAAATGATGAGTGGCATGCAATGATAAAAAACTGAATTAGATGAACCTTGACTTAAACTTCACGTATCTTTTAAAAATTAACTCAAATTGGATCACAGACTTAAATGTAAAGTGTACAATTGTAAAACTTTTAGAAAAATTCATAGAAGGAAATCTTAAGGATCTAGGACTAGGCAGAGTTCTCATACTTGACATCAAAAGGATGATCCATAAGAGTAAAACTCCGTAAGAGTAAAAACTGATAAAGTATATCTCTATCATCAAGAACTCTTGCTCTGTGAAGCCCTATGTAAAGAAGATGAAAACACAAGCTGTGTAGAGACTGAGAGAAAATATTTGAAAACTACATTCTGACAAAGGACCACTATCTAGAATACATAAACAACTCCCAAAACAATAAAAAAAATTCAATTTAAAAAGAAGCAACAGATATTTTGCCAAAGAGGATATAACAAATGGCATGTAAGCAGATGGTGACACATTCAATATATCATTACCCAGGAGGGAGTGGGTCTAACCATAAAAGGGCAGCATGAGGAATCCCTGTGGTGCTTGAACTGTTCAGTATCTTGGCTGTGGTGCTGGATAGTTGAACCTGTGAATAGTTTCATATACCTATTTACACATGGGAGTGAAAATAAAACTGGGGTTATATGAATAAGATTGACAGACTGTATTCATATCAACGTCTGGGTTGTGATACTGGATTACAGTTTTGCAAAATGTCCCCGTCCGTGGAAACCTGCCAAGGTGTACAAAAGATCTCTCTGTATACTTCCTGCAACTGCACGTGCATCCGCAATCACCTCAGAAAAGGGGGAGGGTAAAATTGTACACTTACAATGGGTGAATTTTGATATGTGAATGATAAAGCAGTAAACTGGTTTAAAAAAAGAATCAGAGAGAAACTCTAATGCCTGCTCTAAAGAGAATGACAAAGGACACAGCAAGTGTAGCATCATTTGACAAATAGTAACTATGTTAAATTTCGGGAAATTCAACTAATCTTTAAAAATCTATAACCTATGAATCATCTCTGACTTCATGGAACTTCCTATATGGGTCAAAAGAAGACATGATCAAGGAATACAAATCCTGAAAGATATAAATCCTATGTTCTATTTACATAGGATGCATCAATAATTGGATAGAACATAATTGAGAAGTGGAACCTGGGTGGCCCAGTCAGTTAAGCGTCCTGCTTCGGCTCAGGTCATGATCTTGCGGTTTGTGGGTTCGATCCCCGTGTTGCTCTCTCTGCTTCTGAGAGCTTGGCGCCTGGAACCTGCTTTGGATTCTATATCTCCCTGTCTCTCTGCCCCTCCCCCTGCTCATGCTCTGTCTCTCTCAAAAAGTAAATAAACATTAAAAAAATAAAAAAAAAATAATTGGGCAAAGGTATAAATGCTAAAGAACTGGTATTTGTGTGTCTCCTCTTTGATCTAATAAATATGGAAATGCAAAATACATTAAAGAGAAAACTGGTATAATTACTTATTAAAAATCAAAGTACATAAACTTATTTCGGATTGCTTCAAATAAGCTTATTTCTAATATATAGAAATACTGATAATTTACTAAGAAGATTTTAATAATAAGTATCAAATACTATGATTTTAAAAGTCAGAGTAAGTTTTGTTTAAACCTCTTATATTCTTTTTTTAACATTTAAAAAATTTTTAAAAATATTTTCATTTATTTTTGAGAGAGAGAGTGAGTGAGTGGGAGGGGGCAGAGAGAGAGAGGGAGACACAGAATCTGAAGCAGGCTCCAGGCTCCAAGTTGTCAGTACAGAGCCTGACATTGGGGCTCTAACTCATGAGCCATGAGATCATGACCTGAGCCGAAGTTGGACGCTCAACCAACTGAGCCACCCAGGTGCCCCTACATCTCTTATATTCTTAAAAATCCTTGTTTCTATTAAAATAATAATGGTGACATTAATAATAATACATACTTTTATTATGTACTGATGGGTTATTTGGAAAAGCTTATTTTAAAAAAATAAGTGTTTAGGCCTCTTTGGGTTTTAAACTTTATTTCTAGTTTTATTATGCTGAGATTGGAGAATGTAGGCTATATGATGTCTGCCTGAGAGAAATGTGTAAGTTTTCTTGACACTGTTACAATGGAAAGTGAATTTAAAGTTACAGCTCCAATTATGCCATATGTCATATGACCTTAGATATTTCAAACAAGGTTTGTGAGCTTCTGTTTCCTATAAAATACGGGAAATCACTCCTGTCTATTTTACAGGATTGCTTTAAGTCTTAATTGATGAGACAGATATACATATATATATATATATATATATATATATATATACACACACATATATATATACATAGATATACATATATATATATATGACATAAAAGCATCTTTTAATTGGTAAAGCAGTATGTAGATCCTGACCTTTTTCTAATGCAAAGATTGCAGAAACAGCAATACTTTTCTGACATGATTTGAGATGTAATTTTCTCATTTTTACCAAGTGAAATACAGTTTCAGTCAAAACAGAGCACAATGGCACTTCCAACAAGAAGCCAGAATAAATTAATCATCAACTATATTAGTCACCAACTTATTAAAGGGTATGAGAACCGTAATACTTTTCTAGTCTAGTAGATGGCTACATTTCTAAAACAGACAGTATTCTTGACTGTATTTGTAATGTCTTGTTCTCTTTTCAAAAGAGTATTTCCAGAAAAAGTAAGATTAATTTATTTTAGTAATAGCTGTTGCTATATCTAATATACAGCTTATCTGTAAAATGTTAAGCAGCTTTAATCAAAACATCCCTATGTAACAAACATCAAATGAAATACTATTCTATAAGAAAAAGGTAAATGAATTAGTACGTTTAGTAATTCCATGGCAGTAAACATTCCACATGCTGTGACGATAACTCCACGTAATAAAGAATGGCTTACATACCATTTAGGTAGAAAATACACGGTGGGAGATGGGAAAAACAGAAATGAGTCTGGAGGCATCAAAAAAGCCTACTTCTTTAAATACTTTGGTTTGAAGCAAACCAATTCCATAAATTTCTTCCTGAGAAAACACTGTGAATCACTGGTTTGTGATGATTGACATATAAATAATCTCATTAAAATAACTCACTATAGAAAGTTAGTTTTCTTCAATAATTCCTAAACATCTGAATAGTGGAATTCAGAAATGAGAGATTTCCTATCTCAGGTAAAGATTTAAAATGTATACCAGAAAAGTTAGTCCGAAAATGTTAATCTTATTATGACTTAAAGATGAGGAAATTCACTTTTATCTTCTTAGAAATTTTCAGTATTCTTCAATTAGATAGTAACAACTATCTAATTTGATTATTTTAGGTTTTCTGATTATGTTATCATTTATCCTTCAATGATATCATGTGATACTACTCAATGGCACGAGAACATCAGAAATTCTGTGAGAAAATATTTTCTCTAAGACATTTAGAATCAAGTGGCAGCCCAGCATTTATTTCTCCACTTCCAAAAGAATGGACCACCAAAGTAGTTCAGAACACACTGGGTGGAGAAATTTAAAAAAAGAAAAGAAAAAAAAAGAGAAGAAAAAAAAAATGTGATAACCAAAATCACATCCCTAAAACTGAATGGCAACGATTGAGGGAAAGAAGGATAGGTCCACAAGGAGGTCTTTCTAAGAAAAGGGAAATAGCTAAGTATTAAGAGGTCACAAGGTACGTTAAACACATTAAAAAAAAAAAAAAAAAAAAAAAAAAAAACAAACACAAAAAATTTAAAGATCTGGTCTGCAAGAGCAGTTTTTGTTACTAAAAGGCATACCATTTTTTGTTGTTTTTTTTTTTTTTTTTTAATTCAAAAAGATTTACAATATCACTCTGGTTTCTGAAGCTTTTTTCCAGTTCTTTAATTTGATTCTATAATGAGGGCCACCAAACGGCATCTAAACAAATCTAAAAATTAAAACGTGTCATTTAAATGTGACCAAAAAAAGCTGAGCATTTTAGCTTTATTTAATTTCTTTGGCTTGTTTTGTAAGAAATGTTCCACTGTTTTATTTTAACCTTTAAATAAAATACATTTATCGTACCTCACCTGTTTTAACTTTTAAACAAAAAGAATTATTACACTCCTCATCAGCATTATTGTTCATTACGCTGGTTCTTACTTAACCGCACTATTTACTCAAGCCCACTGAAAATCAGCAACTGCCATAGCAGCATATCTCAACCCACCTCCTTGGGGCACACCATGCTCTGTGCCCACGGACCAAAATGTCCATTGCTATGACAGTTGAGGAATGAAAAGAACAAAACAAAAACTAATTCTCACTGAATTGCCTTTAGGCAAACAAAACAAGAAATTAAAATGTTGAGGGCAGCCAGAATACAAGGAAAGACAGAAATGAGGTGAGAAAATATCCAGTAATGAAAAGAGACGGACAGAAAATATAGCTTTATTTGGGCTCCTTCTCTTTATTAGCTGTATTGGGAAAGTCACTTAAATTCGAGGTCTCAGTTTCCTCACCTGTAAAACAAGAGTTTTGAACCTGGTGATCGATCCCTAAGGTCTCTTTTAGCTATAAAATTCTAGGATTCTGAGACATAGAGATGAGAAAAAAATTTTTTTCTCTGACAATGAGAAAAAAATCCTAAAAAATAAAATCAAATGGAGAGGTGATAGAGAGTGTGTGTGTCTAAGCATCTGTTCTTCCCATTCTTTTCCCCTGTGTTCATGACTTCTACAAATCACTCCTCAGTATGGGCAGACAGGGATTCTCCCAATACGGCTCACTAACTAAAATCTTGTTTCTTCGTTCAAAGAGCTTATGAAATCTCATGGAATCTATTCCTGACAAACACATGAACACAGAGCTAAACTCCCTAAACCTAATGCCTACACCTGAAACCACAAATCTTTTTTCATCTCTGTCACTAAAGTATGTGCCACAAGTACGATGTAAATTATTCAAGCCAAGATGTTTTAATTTTATTATAGAATCTATGTCGATAAATTTGTCAGAAAAACAAAGTGATGAGGAAAAAACAAATAAGGAATAGAAATTTCTAGAAGTAGCTATATTCCATTAAAGTTGTTTTAAAATTATTAAGTAATTCAATGAAAAAGCAGTATGAGTCAGATGTATTTCAGACTTCAGTATTAATGATTTTGCTGCATTATCACAGGCCAGCCAAGGGATCAGCCTCAGTTTCCAAATTTGAATCAAAATACAGAAAAAAGACAGTTGTACACAATTTGGTTAAGTACTGAACTATAAAACCAGACGTTTCAGTAATTTCAATGCACTGCGATCAAAGATAATCTCTTGGTGACTCAATGGTTTTATTTTACACTGTGAAGTAAGGAAAATGACTATCTTTTAACCTATACAAAAGCACAGTGAACACATTAAAAAATCCCTATTAAATTGATCACATACAAGAAATTATAATGCCTGTTTCAGCTTATTTAGCAGTTATTACTATAGGGTATTTTGTGGGTGGAAGTGTTTCAACTGTATTATTTTCTCAAGCGTCTGTTTAAAATTTTGCATATATCTAAGGGCCCAAAATCACATTAGTTAACTGGCTGTAACCTACTATAAATGAAATACTAGCCTGACAGAGAATCCCAATTTAAAAGCCAAACTTGTAATTTGAGAATTGACACATTTAGGCTACTGTGAAACACTTAAGGTATAGAAGATAAACCTGAATTACACTTTACGAGCGGGTAAGGATTTACAACATCTTTCAAACCTGGAAGGAGCACAGGCACTTTTACAGCAGGTCACAGCCGACAGAGTGTCACAACAAACCCTGAAAGCCTGCACCTTTAATTCCTAATAAGCTTATGCGATTCATTGATAAAATCTGTGCTGGTGGTGCACAGCCAGGAAATGCTGATAGGAAGTACCTGCCACCTAATAATGCTGAAAAACAGATCTGCAAAGTACCCTTCTATCCTCAGATTCACCTCTCCCATCCTTACTTGAACTTCCACCATCATAAAGAGGGCCACTGACTTGCATTCTTTCTATACCAGAAAAGCACACCTCCAGCTTTTCCTAACTTCTTTCCAAATCCTTGAGAGCTATCTTTGCTCACATGTATTTTGATATGGTTTCAACTATATAAGATGGTAATTGGGTAAAGATTACACAGTCTCCAGCTGTGCTATGCTCTGCTCATGTAGACCCTAAAAATACAGACATTCCTCTCACACACATTGTCCCTCGGGCAGAATTTCCCAAGAAAAATAGTAGGCCCCTCTTCAGATAATTAGAAGGACAAAAAGACAAAAAACAAACAAAAGCGCAACTTTTTTCAGAGAGGTAATGCTTGCCCAAATTTATTGCTTTACAAGTTGACATCTCTCCTTCTCTGACTGCATTTCACTTGGATGCATTTTTGCTCAGTTATTTCCATCTATTAACGCTTACATTTTTAATGTTTATTTACTTTTGAGAGAGAGACAGACAGACAGAACACAAGCAGGAGAGGGAGAGAGAGGGTGAGAGACAGAATGTGAAGTAGGCTCCAGGCTCTGAGCCAGCCCGGAGCCTAACCTGGGGCTCCAACTCACAAACCTCGAGATCAGGACCTGAGCCAAAGTCAGAAGCTTAACCGACTGACCCACCCAGGCACCCCACGCCCCGCCCATCCATTAACTCTTAAAAGTTATCAGCCAGGCGGTCTGTGTTAGGCAGTCTTGAGGATAGCCCCCAAAGACCCTTGCATCCTGGAACTGGTGCCCTTATATATTCCTCTCTACATTGACTTTTGGTTGGATTTACTGAGTCACTTCTATTACAATGTGGCAACGGTGATGAAATACCACTTCAGAGATCAGGTTATAAAAGACTACTGACAGTCTTGGGTACTCTCTATTGTACTCTCTATGTGGTGGAGAACCTAGGTCTGTAAACAACCATGTGAGTGCAGGTGGAAGCGTGGAAGCGGATCCTTCTACCCCTGAGAGAAGCTTTCAGATAAGACCAGTCCCCACCTATAGCCTGACTACAAACTCATGAAAGACCTTGAGTCAGAGGCTCTCCACCAAGCTGTAACCAAGTTTCTGACCCACAAAAACTGTGAGATAATCAATGTTTGTGGTTTTAAGCTGCTGAATTTGAGTAATTTGTCACTCAGCAATGGATAACTAATACAGTATCTCATCAGACAAAATATCCAGTTAAAGTGAATAAAAATGGCAAGTTTCTTACCCAACTGGAAAAACAGAATAAATTTTTTTCTTCATTCTCAGATCTGCTCACTTTTGTAAACCATTTTCTTGGGGGGTTTAAAAACCTCCTATCTCATAAATACGGTTGCCAAACTCCAAATATTGAAAGGAAAGCTCAAATGAAAAACACAAATTAGCTTCACTTTGCAGTAATAAAGATCATGATATATTGTATTGCAGAGAAACATCTAGGATCCAAGAAAATAAAAATTCAATTTTTAAAAAATAAGTAGACTCAGTTATTAAATTACTAATACATACAGATCCTAAAAATAAGAACAAAAAACTTCATTGAGGATTGGAATTAATTTATGTATTTTCACCTAATAATATTTCATTGGAACGCTCACCGTAAGTGAGTAGACCCCAGTCACAAACAAGAGATAGATTAAAAATATGCCAGATTTATAATACAAGTCTGACTGCTGAAGCAACTGGCAAATCCATCATAACCTTAACTAAAAAGTGTTTGCATTCTTATTACTGAAAAGTAAGTAAAGAACCGAAAATGGTACCTATGCATCAAGAAACCACTGTTTGAAAAGCAACACTTGGGCTAGAAAAAGGATTCCTTGCCATTTCTTGCCTTTATTTCATAATGAGGCCGGTCATCACCTGGGGTCCCAAGTTCACCTACACTCCAGTGGCCTAGAAACACAAGGAACACACCTACTCCCGCCTCCTGATACAGATTCCACATTTTAATAAGCCATCACAGCTGTCACTCTAAATGCTCTGCACAGCTATTGGTCCCAAAGTCTCGCTGGTTGGCAAGTTTCTGCCAACTGGCAAGCACCCGTTGTCTATTTCCGAGAAGAAAAGTAAGGGTATGCAAAGAAGAGAGGCAAGAGCTCTGACATATCTAGGCTGATGCTTGTACCTGAACGACCTGCGATCCCCACCGCCGCCGCGACGAATCGGTCTCTGGGCGGGGGCTTTTTTTAGTCACAAAGAAAATGGCTCAGCCGGGAACCGGTGCCCGGGCCATGGAGAAGCCGGTTCAAACTTCACTTGTTCACGCCGATAGTGGTGACAGCAGTGAGGATATCGGAAGCAGCACAGGATTCCTCTGGACTCAGCTCGCCTCAAGCTGTAGCAGCCAGAGCTGCTGACTGCCCGACTTTTGACGTTTCCTATTGTTGCCGGAAGTGACGTTCGGGTTCTGAGCCTTAAAGAAGAAGCATTTTTATCCCCGATGTTTATGATTCGCTATAGATTCCCTGTTTCTCGCTTAGCAGCCCGAGCCCCTCTGAGCTTGAACACTAGACAAACTTTTAATCCGTAACTTGGGATCGGACTGGTCGTTGAAAAGCCCCTCTGCAGAGTCAGTCACCTCAGGCGTCTGGACAAAAGTAGTGTGGAATCTGCAGCGAGGAATCGTGAAGCACTTAGGAGCCTGCCGCTTTGAAGGGCTGGCCGGGCGCGTGGCGCGCCGCGACCCACTGTTTAAATACAAACGGTCGTCGCGAGGGGTGCGCCTCGGTGCCGGCGTCGGGACACAGCGACGCGTTGCTGGAGTCTGGGCTCCACTGACTACCACTGGTCGCATATGCTACCTCCCTCTGTCCTTGCTGTGCGGGGCCAGAGGCCTTCGGGGCCCACTTGTTTGCTTGGTGGCCGCTGGCGAGGCTGCGCCCCAGGTTAAGCAGGGGAAGCCTCTCTCCTGCTGCCTTGACCGAAACCACGGGCGGGAGCGAATGACCAGGTCTGCGTTTTCATCCTTTTAAATCAAATGGAGGGAGGAGACCCCTTGCTTATATACTCAACTGGCATACCCTTCTGATAAACCGCGAAGTTGGAAGAATCGCGGAAGCTAATTCTCTCAGGTTAGGTTACAGTTTAGGGTCTGGGGTGGGAAGTTACAGACTGATTCGTTCTTTCGGAACCACTGAACTCTGATCCGACTCCTCCGAAGGGCTGGCTAGAAGAAAGAGGTGAAGGTAGTTGAGTTTTCTTTGCTCGCATTTCCCTGGGTTTCCGTATCTTTCTAGGCAACTTCCGATTTTTTTTCCCCTCAGGGAAAATATCAGTCTTGGCATTTGATTCCGAAATTATGGGTACGCTATTTTGCTAAAATAACCCACAAACGTTCTGACAGTTTTAGCTGTGAACACAGCAGTCCTACAGAGCTCTATTCTTGTTCCGTACTGCCTGTTTTTCTGTTTTCTTAGTGTTTTCCCTTTTCCAGATCTTTCTCCCTGTTGCAGAGCAGCGTTTCCCTTACTATCTTTTGCTAAAATTTCATAAACCTAGCTTTTCCTCACATATACTGCTCCTTTTATTTTTGATTCACGGTTTTAGATACTATTTAGTGTTGTAAGCTATGTCACAAACTCTTAGCCATGAACCATGATCGTTAAAGTCAGTGTACTTGTTCATTCTGAACAAAAATCACTGAGTTCAATGGCATTCCATTGGGAGGCATCACTTAACACCTGTGAGAGCAATGCGAGTAAACTAGATTAAAAATCATAAACTGCCATCGATGCCGTTTTCATCACCTTCCCCCCAATAAATTTAGTTGTTGGGCAGATATGACTTGTAGAGAAACTCTCTAGAGGAAGCAACATTGATTCCATCTTAATGATTGAGTTTATACTACAATAGCAGAGTAATAGATCCTTTCTGTTAATTTCTTTTGTTAAGGGTTATAAATTTAAAATGTTAATCAGTTTTTTAAAAAGTAAGTTATTTTCCATTTCTGAAAGTACTATGCTAAACTGTGATTAAGTTGTAGATTGGCTTCTTTTAATACCCTAATTTTAGTGTTTTTCATTTTTATAATAGATTTAGCAGTCTTTCATGACAACGTATAGCAGTAGCTGTGATTTTTGTGTGTGTGTAATACTCACAATTTTTTATCCCTGTATTTTTTCTATCCCGTTTTATTACTTACCTCCTTCACCTACAGATTCAACCTGTACTTGTATCTTACTCTTCTTCAGAATATTTATTCTGCTGGTACTGAAGAGGATGTGCTCCAAGGACATACTTTGTTGTCAGAAATTCCATTATCGGAGGTAGAAATAATATGAGACATTGATATGTTCCAGGACTTCAGAGAAAGGAAAGATACCACAAAGTGTTAAATAAAGCGAAGTTGCATGCAGTAGAAAGATGGAATATACATCTAGAAGAATTAAAGGAAGTTTTTGAAAACAGATATATTTATATTAAAGTTATAGAATGTCTTAGAGGAAAAGTTACCAGGAGAAGAATCATATTAAAATAGGTGGGTCTGGAACTTAATGCAATAATATTCTGGCCTATACAGTACCTAAGAATGTGGTTTTTTTGTTTGTTTGTTTGTTTGTTTGCAGTTACAAGCAGAATAGTTACCACTTCCTCTTTCCCAGGAAAGTAAAGGCTGGACTTTGGAAGTCATCTCTCTTACTGCTTCCCTATATCTATTTATCCCCAGGTCATCCTAAAAGATGTTCAGTAAGGTGTATTTTCTTGGCCAGTATTTTGTATAATGTGATTTCGGGATCACTTCCTCTTTTTCTAGTTATCTCTCATTTGATGGTACCTGAAATTCCCTCTGCCTAAAAATTGAAATATTTAGAAGTAATTGATTGGCTGGAAAACACAAACTGAAATCCAAGTATGAGTGTATAAAATTGTATTCAAAAACATCTTATTTACCATGTTGCTAAAGGAGAGGAGTCTTGCAACAGGAAGTTACTGTGTTCCTAAAGAGGGGAGAAAAGGGGACAGAGTTGTGTGGCTAGGGGCTTAAAATAGAAAACCTACTAAATTTAGGATTTTGCAAATCTAGTTATGCATAGATAACAGAGAAAGTGTGTAAGGAGATGATTTGTATCCTGGGCAACTGCTGGACTGTTGACTGGGGGAGAGGGGGAAGATTATACTATCTCTGCCTGACTTATAAATTGTTCTGTTTTGTTTTTAATGTAATGACTTCATTTTAAAGGAGCTTCATTTCCAGAGGATTCATTTTTCAAGGTATTGTTATATATTTTCCTTCTATGAAATGACCACGGTCAGTTACAAATAGATATTTTTAAGTGCCTTATTGACCTTTGCCTTACTGATTGACTACTTACAGTTTAGAAGCCTTTTAGCGCTTTCTAGCAAAGGTTCATAAACATTTATTTACCTACCAATACATTTATTTATTTTATGAGTCTCTTTTGGGAATAATGTTTTTTGAGAATCTAATGAAAGCCCTACAAGTATGCAATGAGTCATTTAAAAATATAATTACATGATATTTTCTTTGAGATTTACAAAAATGACCTATTTTATTTAAAATCACAAATATTGTTTTAGTCTGTTGGTGTATACATATATATATATATATATACACACACACACACACACACACACACACACACACACACACATACTGTTTGTAACATATATTTTCTGGAGTTTTATTCCTATTTCATAGTCCCAGTATATGTCAACTTTAGTAGATATCACCATTAAGTTTTCTTAGGTAGTGGTACCAATTTACCCTTTCCCAGCACTGTGTTTCAAATGTTCTAGAGCTCCACATTTTGGGCTTCCTTTGGTTGTTTCCTAATGATAAATGTGACTGATTGTTTTTTTCACATTTACTCTTTTGTAAAGTTCTTGTTCAGGTCTCCTTCCTTTTTTACTATTGAGTTGTCTTTCTTATTGCTCTGAAGGGAATTCTTTACATATTTTAGATACACATCTTTTTGTTGGTTTTACATTATCGACAACATCACTTTCTCTCAATAGTTTGTCTTTCCACGCTCAAGGATGTCTTTTGATGAACAGAGTTGCTAATTTTAATGGGGTTCATTTTAATAGTCATTAAGATAAGAAATCTTTCTCTATCTGAAGATCAAAGATATTCTCCTCTGTGATCTCCAGCAAGCTTAGGTGTCTTACATTTTATGTTTAGATCTTCAACAAACCTGGAATTAATTTGTAAAAGATGTGAAGTACCGTTTACATTAAGAGGTCAAGATTTATTTACTCTATCAGGATATTAAGTTGACAGAGAACCATTTATGGAAAAGGACCATCCTTTCTTCATAGCTTCTTAAGAATCAACTTTGTCATAATTCTAGTGTCAATATATGCATGGTCATTTTTCTGGATTCTTCCATTCCATTGTTCTATTTGTACATATTTTCACGAATTCAAATTTAAGTTATACAATGAGTCTTGCTATCCAGTGGTTAGTCCTCCAATTTTGATTTTTTTTCAAGATTGTGTTAGTTATCCTTTACCTTATGCACTTCTATATACATTTTCAAATCAGTGTCTACCAAAAAATCCTTTAGATATTTTTTTTTTTCAGTGGGGTGGGGGTGGTAGAATGCATTGAACCTATGGATCAATTTATTGAGTCTTCCAATCCTTAAACAAGTATATAGTTTTCTATTTAGGGCCTCTTTAATATATCTGAATAAAGTTTTATGTTTTTTTGTTTTGAGGTCTTACATATCTATTCTAGACTTAGTCACATGCTTGTGATGTTTGTGGCTACTTGATTTCTACACAAATAACTTTTAAAATAAATTTTTTAGGGGTGCCTGGGTGGCGCAGTCGGTTAAGCGTCCAACTTCAGCCAGGTCACGATCTCGCGGTCCGTGAGTTCGAGCCCCACGTCGGGCTCTGGGCTGATGGCTCAGAGCCTGGAGCCTGTTTCCGATTCTGTGTCTCCCTCTCTCTCTGCCCCTCCCCCGTTCATGCTCTGTCTCTCTCTGTCCCAAAAATAAAATAAAAACATTGAAGAAAAAAAAATTTTTTAAATAAATTTTTTAACTGAGGAATATAGAGACATACAACTGGTTTTTATATATTGGCCTTGTACCCAGCAATCATCCTAAATTCACGTATTTTTTGTATTTTTTTATATACAATTATGTCATCTGTGAATAGTGATCTTTTTATTTCTTCCTTTTTAGTCTTTATTCCTTTTATTTCTTCTTGTATTTTTTTTTTTGTAGATACCCTTTATCAAATGCAGGCAGTTCTCTTCTATTCTTAACGTCCTAAGTATTATATCATTAGTGAATGTTGAATTTTATGAAATGCCTATTCCACATGTATTTAAATAATAACACTTTTCTCCTTTATTTGTTGATGCATTGAAGTATAGTAATTCAATTTTTGTGTTGCTCATACTTTGCATTTAATCCAGTATTATTAAATTACTTTTGTCTTTCAAAGAGTTTCACCTTTGACCACTGGGAACTGTTTCATTTGTCTCCTGTGTCCCTTTGACATACCCCACCAATTTGGGATTGATTCGTTTTGTGTATACTTTCTTACTTTCTGGAACTACATAAAGTTTCAGGCTCATCTTACAAATTTTCTGTCCCAGTCTTAGAATTGACCATTTCTCCAGGGAGTCCTGGTTCCTTTTACTGGAGAACAATGTTACACACCAACACCTGAATGCTAGGTGTGCTCTTTACTGCTGGAGAGTTGTTGCTTTCAATCACTTCCCACTGGCAGAGAAACGAAATGTGTATGCTAAGCTGTCTTGAAATACTTTGATATATAACTATCTGTATCTATGTGAAGCTAAACATGAGTTCATCGTACTGATGTTTCAAACATGAGTTCATCATACTGATGTTTCTAACTAATCCATTAGGTAAGCATGGCTCATTCTAGTCTCCTCTCCTTGCTAATCTGTAAATTCCCACTCCAGCAGTGAGAAACCAGACTCCTATTCTACCATCTATTTACTTAATTTTTCAATTCCAGGGTATATGCATAGAAGTATCAGAATTACCTCATAAGTCCTTGGGAAACATCTTATAAACTAGAGTACAGTGTTTACATGCAGTTGATTTTGTCTTTAGTCTCTCAAGCTCCACTCATTTCCAAAGTTAGCACCTTTTCCATCCAACGCCTTCTATGAGGTTGTTTCACACATTGGTAATATGGTTTGATTTTCTTGTCACAGTCTGCATTCTTTCCTGGAGTTTCCTAGCTTTTACATGGTTTTTTAAGGTCATGCTCATTAGGGTTCTCTTTGTGCTATAAAGTTTTATAGGTTTTGACAAATGCATAATGTCATGTATCTACCATTACAGTATAATACAGAATAGCTTCACTATCCTAAAAAATTCCCCTATATTTACTTATTCAAACTTGTGTTCTTCCTTCTGAATCCTTGCAAACCACTGATCTCTATAGTCTTTATTTTCACTATAGTTTTGTCTTTTCCAGAATGTCACATAATTAAACTCATACAGTGTGTAGCTTTTTCAGATGGTTTCTTTCACTTAGAAAGATGCATTAAGGTCCATCCATATCTTTTTGTGGTTTTATGGCTCATTTACTTTTATTGCTGAATAAATATCCCATTGTATCGATGTACCACATTTTTCATCCATTCACTTATTGGTGGACATATTGGCTGCTTTCATTTTTTGGTGATTATGAATAGAGCTGCCATAAACATTCAGGTGCAGGATGTTATATGTACCTGTGTTTTCAATTCTATTTAGTGAAAACTTTGTTAACATGATTGCCGATTGTATGGTAAGACTACATTTAGTTTTGTATCTGCTGAACTGTCTTCCCAAAATGACTAAATGATAGCAATAAGTGAGTCTCTTTTGTTTCTTCGTAAGCATTTGGTATCACCAGTTTTTTGGATTCTAGCCATTATAATAGGTGTGTATTGGTATCTTTTTTTTTTTTTAATGTGCAGTCACCTAGTGATATGTAATACTGAGTGTGTTTTCTTATATGCTTATTGTCATCTGTATATAATTTTTGGTGATATGTATGTTCAGCTATTTGGCCTATTTTTTAACTGGGTGTTTTCTTACTCTTATAAGAGTTCTTTGTATATTTGGGAAACACTTCTTTTATTCAGTATTTGTTTTGTAAATACTCTCTGCCAGTCTGTGGACTATCTTTTCATTTGCTAATAATGTCTTTTATAGAACAGAAGTTTTAAATTTTAATGAAGTACAACTTACCATTTTTTAAAACTTTATTGATTGTGCTCTGATACTATCTAAGTCATTGCTAAACCCAGGGAAACAAGTAGTTGCTCACCTGAACAAATTATGAGAGGGCAGGGGGAGTAAAATTCTAGCTTTAGCAGCTCCTTACATGGACTTTCAAATCATCATCCATATTTCAACCCCCTTGGCCTTATCCCTTAGCCTTTCTTAAGCATTTAAGGGCCCCTTATTTCTAAAACTATCTTGCTGCTGTTGGTTTCCTTGTAAATAGATAGGATTAGCCTGTTTCTGCTCTGCTAGGTTGGTTATCACTCCTTCATCTGCTTTCAGTCTTTCAAAATTTTGTTAGTACTTCTGTCATGTGGAATCCCCTCTAGTTCATTTTGCCCTGGTGCGTATACATGGCTTTTAATCATCTACTTTCATTTTAGCAGTGTTGAAAGAAAAGAAATGAAGATAACATGCACTTAATCTGCCATATTTTACCAGCCGAATCCTGAATCTTTTTTAACTTGTCATTTTATTTTTTAAACAAAGCATCCTATTGGCGACTATGTGAGGTCAAAGCCCTGGGAATAATGACTAAATCTGTGATAAATTCCCTTGTCTCCATTTTTTATGGGTTTTTTTAAATGTAACCTTTATAAGCATCTAAAATAGTCATTGCTGGAGATTATCTCAAGTTCATGTTTCCTCCCAAATGGCACTTTGTTCAAAATACAGTATTTGGTAGAGTACCATGGGACATATTTTATTTTATTTTTTTAATGTTTTTACTTATTTTTGAGACAGAGAGAGACAGAGCATGAGCAGGGGAGGGGCAGAGACAGAGGGAGACACAGCATCTGAAGCAGGCTCCAGGCTCTGAGCTATCAGCACAGAGCCCGACATGGGGCTCGAACTCACGGACTGTGAGATCATGACCTGAGCCGAAGTCAGACGCTTAACCTAATGAGCCCCCCAGGTGTCCCTCATGGGACATATTTTAAAAACATGAACATAAGGCAAACATTTATTTGTAAGGAAAAAATATTTAGGGTAAAAGCATATCTTAGATTCAGGAATACTATACTGTCAATAGAAGACAGTATTAGCCCAGTGGGGAAGTCAAGTTAGTAGAGAAATAGCTAAGATAAATATGGTTAGTTCCTATAAGGGATGCAAATAAAATAGAAGATTCAGAAATAGACAGACCTAACCAGTGTTTTATGGATTTTTAATTTTAGGTGAAAAATCAGATCATTTCAAAAGCTGGAGCTGAATGTGATGTTAAATAATGGCAACTGGTGACTTAAAAAGAAGCTTACGGAACTTAGAACAAGTGCTTCGCTCGCTAAATTATCCTAAAGAAGTGGATTGTGTAGGGTAAGCTATGTATCAAAGTTATTTGTGTTCTTTTTGGCAATGACTTGAGGTAAGATTTGACATTGGGGGGGTATTTATTTTATTTTATTTTATTTTTTTTATTTTTTAATTTTTTTTTTTAATGTTTGTTTATTTTTGAGACAGAGAGAGACAGAGCATGAATGGGGGAGGGGCAGAGAGAGAGGGAGACACAGAATCGGAAGCAGGCTCCAGGCTCTGAGCCATCAGCCCAGAGCCCGACGCGGGGCTTGAACCCACAAACTGTGAGATCGTGACCCGAGCCGAAGTCGGACGCTCAACTGACTGAGCCACCCAGGCGTCCCAAGGGGGGGTATTTAAATAGACAGGTTTTATCTGGGTCAATTGAAAATTTTCCCTGTAATGTTTAAAATACTTTAGACAGCAAGTAACTACAGGAGGTTTTTTATTACTAAGTATGAATTAATGAAAAATTGTATCTAACTCAGGAGATTTAAAATATGTTCTTAGAAGTAGAACCACAATATATACCCCAGTGTAAGGCATAGTTTCTGTAGAACTTTTAAATTCATAAAAAATAATATAATGGATTTCATTAATTATACAGTATTCTATCCTCTCATATTTTGGGTTGGATGATATTTCTTTTTGATTTGGAAGATTCTAGTTAATAGATTGCTTATGAGAACGTACACCATGCTCAAATATTGTTACCAAGCTAACTCATTTAATAGACCCCACTTTGAAACTTTTGCTTTAGTTTCTGCTTTTCCAATATGACTGCTTTCCTTTGTAAATGTAGCAACATGCATTCCTTCTATATTCATGCTAACCTAATGGTACTCTTGTCATCTTCTTTTTCCTTTTCCTTTTCCTTTTCCTTCTATATTTCCTTTTTCTTCTTATCTGGGATTATTGATTAAAAATATTCCCCACTGGGAGTGCCTGGGTGGCTCAGTCATTTAAGTGTCCTACCTCTGCTCTGGTCATGATCTCATGATTCATGAGTTAGAGCCCTATGTCCGGCTCTGTGCTGACAGCTCAGAGCCTGGAGCCTGCCTCGGTTTCTGTGACTCCCTCTCTGTCTTTACCCCCCACCCCCCATGCTCTCTCTCTTTCTCAAAAATAAATAAACATTAAAAAAAATTTAAAAAAATATTCCCCACTAGGATACAACTGAAGTCCGGTACTTTGTTTTGTTTGCTGCAGTATCCCCATATCTAGAATTGTGCCTGGTACATATTAGCAGGTAATTAGACATTTATTCAATGACTTAGTATCAGTGGACAAGTCCAGATTAGGTATATGTTCAAGGAGTGGAGTGAAACTTGGTTAAAACAATAAAAAAGAGAGTCCTGGAGTAATGTGCTTTACATACAAGAATGAATGTTCTGTTGGACACTGGGGAGAGTTAACTCCCAAGAGATGGCTACAAATGAAAGGATAGTGAGGAGAGTGGGGAGAAAGTTGAGTTCTGATGACCTGTTAGAGCCCTTCCGTGTGAGAAACGGAAGGTGTTCCATAGTATGTAATCCTGTCTTGGTTCCTTAAACAGGGAAATCTAGTCTTTCTAGTCTTCGGGATTTAACCAGTTTGAGTAGCCAAGTTTTCTTCCTACTACTTTTAAGCATCATTTTAAGACACATTTTGGATAGGAATACTTCTAAAATATACTGATAATTCTTCTGTCTTTTGAGTATAGCATTTAAACATTTGATTTTCTGTCTCAGGAGTATCATTAAGAACAATTGCTTTTAGACTATTCACAACATAGTAACTCTGCAGAGACTATTGAGATTGATAACACTGCTTGCTGCTGCTTATTCAGATTGCCCCCCTCACACTCATACATACTCCCCCCACACATATTTTGATTCTTTCTATTTCTTACCCATTTTTTGAAAATGTTTTCTTTCAGCATCTGATTTTTTGGGGGGCCAGTATGCCAACTTGTAATATGTTTTCTTACAATGTCTAATCAAAGTTCTCAGAAACTAGATAACAAAGATTTTTGAGTTAAAACAAAAGGTATTAGGGGCACCTGGGTGGTTCAATCAGGTAAGTGTCTGACGCTTAGTCTTAGCTCGGGTCATTATCTCATGGTTTGTGAGATCGAGGACTATGTTAGGCTCTGTGCTAACAGCGTGGAGCCTGCTTGGGATTCTCTCTCTTTCTCTCTCTCTCTCTCTCTCTCTCTGCCCCACCCTTGCTCTCTCTTTCAAAGTAAAATTAACTTTCAAAAACAACCAAAAACCAAGAGGTATTAAATGTATACCTGGCTATCTTCTAGTCATAACGTGCATAAAATGGACAGATTTTGCTGTTCAAAAGTATTGTTCTCATTTCCTGTTTTGAACTAACAGACAATATTGCCAGCAGTTTTATCATTGGGTAAAATATTATTATACCTGTAAATATAAAAGAGGATTTATATTTGTACTGAAAAATAAAATGTAATTTTAATATGTACTTGTTCTCTGCCTTTTTAAAAAAAATTGGGTGACGATGGGGAATTTTATGTCTTGAATTTTGTGGAAAAACAAGTTTTGTGTAAGCACATTTTTACTTCAGTTGAACAGATGTAACTGGATAATTGAACAAATACCTCCTTGCTTTGTTGTGGCAGAATCAGTGAAGGTATTTCACATTGAGAAAATAATGCCCATATGTGTAGACAATTAGAAAACAGTACAAGACAAAACCTGAGGCATCAAACACTGAATACCCTGGGGCTCATTCTGGAAGAGATCAGTCTGGATCAGAAAGTTGAGGATGGCTTTATGGATGGCTTGAAACTTGACAAATAGTTCATAGTGAATAACAGACAAGTAGAAAAGAAGGGGATACCTTTCTAGACTGGAAGAATTAACGTAATCTAAGGCACAGATTTCTAATGAGCTTGATATAAATGGAAGATGCAAACTGATTAGCCCAGTTACAGTTTCTAGCCCTATTTTCCTCTCTGTAATTTAAAATTCATAATATTTTACCTTTGCAGGTTTATTGTAAAGAGCAAGTGAGGTAATGTAACAAGTGTTTGCCAAACTGTAAAGTGTACTGGAGCACTATAAGGTGGTACATTTGTTTAATCAGAGAAAATGGACTGATCAAATAAGGCTAAGCTTTGGAACATCAAATACTGTGGTGAATAGACTGTACTATTACTGAAATGCCAACTAATAAGTAAATAAGCTATTATTTCATAGCAATCTGGCTATACGGATTTAGAGTAGGAGATGGAATCAAAAGAGTTTTGTGTATCTCCTAATTGTTTGGCTATAACGTTAACTTACAAATTATCAGCATCTCATTTCCCTTTCTATCTAACTTTGTGGAATTATGCTCCTTAAAACTTTTTCTTTTTCTTCCTAATAGTTTGGTAAAGGGAGATACAACTGCATCTTTGCCCATCATCAGCTATTCCCTTACCTCATACTCACCTTATGTAGCAGAACTTCTGATGGAATCCAATATAGAGCTCATAGCGAAGAATGACTTACGCTTTATAGATACTGTCTACAAGGTACTTGATTGTTTGAAACATTATTTCAGAAGTCATAATGATTTTTTTAAGATTAATGTTTTATAATAACTCCTTAAATACATGTACAGCACATATAGTTGACAGTATTTTCATATGCATTTCTCATTTAGACAGTTCCTATTATAATCAAAATATAATTTAAGTCCCCTTTATGTTTTATAATCTAATAAATTGCAGTTGGTAAACATTTGCCTGTGGTTACCGTTTACTCTTTTTATATCAAATTTTAGTAAAATTTGGCATGTTAGCATAAGTTAGAAATGTGACTGTTGAGTAAATTTTGTGGTTTGTAGAATTATGAGTAACTTAGTTGTTAGTAAGAAAGAACTATAGCTTTGAGATTTCATGTTCCTTGACGTCTGGGACCATATTTTCTATCTATTCTAGTATCTATACTTGTACTATATTGGGACTGAACTTAATCTCATGATTAAAAAATTCCTTCTGATCATTATTAATTTTTACTCAAGCAGTGGTTATCTCAAACTGTTGTTAAAATAATAAAACCCATTTATCAGATCAGATTGTTTTTGGTTTTTTTTTTTTTTTTGCGAGTTTACATTTAATGACATGGGATCTTTTCTATGTGTAGAGTCTCTGTTTAATCTTCCCTGTCTTTGCCTCTAACACCAGCAGCTTCCTTGAAAGACTAAGAGGCACTTCTAAGAAATCCTAGGGTTCTAGAGCATAGGCTTTGAAAATTGGTTGTCTAGTTAGTCTGTTTCTCTCATTTTACAAATGAAACATTGGAACTCAGAGGCCTACTGACCTAAGAAATCATATAGTGGAAGAACTAAACAAATAACAACTAAACAACTGTTGTTTTCTAACATCTGGTATGGCATTCTTTATTTTCTACTAAGTTAAGGAGTTTTTCTAGTACCTATGAGGATATTTGAACCTTTTGATCATTAACTGTATTTTGTTGTCTCCCTGGACATGCATCTATTCTCTGCTACTTCCTAGCTGCTCATTTTCTACCTGGATACCTCCTAACTGGTCCTGACTACCACCATGCCTACAAATCTCTTTAGTACCTCCATCTAATGCCTTGATCCTCCTTCTTGAAGATGGTATTACATTCCTGACCAGGTGACCATTTATCATTTTGGATTTTTATCTATTTCCTCTTTACAGCTTCTTCGTGATCAATTTAATTATAAACCAGTTTTGACAAAAAAGCAGTTTCTCCAGTGTGGGTTTGCAGAATGGAAAATCCAAATTGTTTGTGATATTTTGAATTGTGTGATGAAAAAGCACAAGGAATTGAGTAGTTTTGAGAAGGTAATTTTATTAATAGATTTTAACTTACTCTAAGTTGCCTGGTATTTTAGCGGACAAATTCAATACTCTAGATAGCCAACTAACACGTAAGTACAATTACTGCATTGTTCACAGATTTAGGCAACCTTATGCCTGATGTTTGCTTTAAATACGGGTCACTTCCGAGGCACCTGTGTGGCTTAGTTGGTTAAGCATTTAACTTTGGTGCAGGTCATGATCTGACAGTTCCATGAGTTCAAACCCCACGTCAGGCTCTGCACTAATAGAGCCTGTATGGAATTCTCTCTCTCTGCCTCTCCCCGACTCGCTCTTTCTGTCTCTCAGAATAAATAAACTTTTTTTTGAAAAAGAGAGACTCCAACTGAGGGTTGCTGGAGGGGAGGTACGTTGTGAGGCAGTAAGTTAAATGAATGGCGGGTATTAAGGAGGGCACTTTTTGGGATGAGCTCTGGGTGACGTATGTAAGAGATGACTCACTGGGTTGTACTCCTGAGGCCAAGACTACACTGTATGCTAAGTAACTTGAATTTAAATTAAAAAAAAAAAAAAAGAGATCATTCTTTGGAGTCAGATGGACCTGTTTATTAACTACTGGTCATTTGTTTTTACAAATTTGTGACTTTGAGCTACTAGCTAAAGTAACAGTTCAAACAATGTGTTTTCCTTACTTTTTAGTTTTCAGAAGACATATCTCATTAGATTTATAATTTGGCAGTCATATTTCATATATGAAAATTCAAATAATGTAATTTAAATATTATATAATTTTAATGTCAGCTTTCACGTACATTTAGTCTCAGTACTTTTTTTTTTTTTTTTAGATTCCATCACAACAAAGAAAGAAAATCAGTTCTGTTAAGCCAGAACCTTCTTCAAACACTGAGAAGACATCTACAGAATCTGTTGGCATTGATATCACTGGCAGATTTATGACTTCAGGAAAGGTAGGAAGATACTAAGAAAATATGTAGGTGTTAAAGATTTATCTACCTAATTAATCAAATGTACAAGATTCACTTTTCTGACTAGTAGCTGGTAAAACATTTTTAGTCAGATTTGGTTAAGGAGTTTTGACAATGTATACTGTATATTACCTGGAGAACAGTCCTCATATAAGATAGAAATGTAAAATGAACAAGGTTTGTTTTTACATTTCTATTTCCTAAATCTGCCTCATTTCCCAGATAGAATAGCGATGATTTGGGAAGGTTGTATAATATGGTCATGACATGTACTCTTATTTATGTATCTAGTCTTTCTAAAACATGGAAATGTATGAGGAGCATACCATTAGTTACAGTGATACTTTATGATAATTCATTTGCACAAATTCCTGTCTCTGTACCATGAGTGTATATTATCCAGTGATTGATAGTCCCTAAATCTATAATCTGGTTTTGGGTAAATTTTTTTTAATATTTTCTCTTTGTTAGTAAATATTTACCTACCCTTGTCTCCTCTGAGCATTTGTGGCTTAATGAGTCCCATGCATTTAGGGATAGCTTTTCTATCTCCAAGAGAAATTGAGTTCAAGGTATTACTTTATAATGATCAGTATACTTTTACCAATCTTCCTTTTGGGGCAAACCATTTCTGAGATTAAAGCATAGAATATCAGATAAATAATCAACATGCAATTAGATAAAGGATGTGAATAGTTTCTGGTGGAAGTAAAATCCAGAGAATTATTTCTTCCTAGTACAATGTACATGAGTTACAACAATCTATTAAAAAGCTACTTGTATGCCTCTATAACAGATAATGACATTTTACTGTAGGAAAAGCATTCTTATATCAATAACTTTTTTTTTTAATGTTTTTATTTATTTTTGAGACAGAGAGAGACAGAGCATGAGCAGGGAAGGGGCAGAAAGAGAGAGGGAGACACAGAATCTGAAGCAGGCTCCAGGCTCTGAGCTCTCAGCACAGAGCCCGACGCGGGGCTTGAACTCACGGACTGTGAGATCATGACCTGAGCTGAAGTCGGACGCTTAACCGACTGAGACACCCAGGCGCCTCCTATCAATAACTTGTCTTACCTAACTCTTGTTAGTTTTATATGATTTTCTAATTTTTAAGTGGTTTATATCTAGTATCTTTCCCCAATACATAAGAATTAATATAAACAAGAAATTTCTTCCACCTTTTTTAAAAATGTTTTTTTTATTTATTTTGAAAGAGTGCATGCAAGTGGTGGAGGGGCAGAGGGAGAGGGCAGAATCTCAAGCTGGCACCAAGAGAATCCCAAGCAGTCTCCATGTTCAGCACAAACCCTGACCCAGTGCTCAGTCTCACTAATTGTGGGATCATCACCTGCGCCGAAACCAAGAGTTGGACACTTAACTGAGCCACCCTGGCATCCCTATACTGCATTTTTTTTTTTTTAACCTTCCTGTTCTTAGTACAGGCACTATAAGCACTTACTAAATATAAGCTGATATAACTAAATGTATTTTTCAATCTTCTATTTTAGTTTTGGGGCTGAGTAGTAATATATATTGTCCTAACAAAGAAAGGTGCAAAATTTCATGGCATTAGACTTGTTTTTCTTAAAGTATTGTTTGTTATTAGTCAAATTTTAATCAGTTGCATCGGATCTTTATCAGAAATTTTAATATTAAAAGTTGGAATCAGTAAGTACATTCCTTTGTTTACAGTTAGAGATTAAGTCAGTACTAAAACAAATTATCTCTTTTCCCAGTTCCTTCTGTAGAGTATGATTTGTGAATTCTGTGTTACATTATATGATATTTTTATAGTGCATATGCAGTCTAAGGTAAAGGAGGTAGGCAGGAGAGTCTTGTCTGAATGCAGAGTTTGACCTAATGCCTTATTCTCAGGACTTTTGTCATTATTAATTTTGAATTGTTAGCTGAAGAGCTGATATTTTCTGGTTTGTTTAATAGAAAAATATTGTAATGGGTCCTACTCACGGAGCCAATTCTTGATTATTTATGTGAATTATGTGGCAACCTATTATGGGATGTTTCAAACATTTGTAAAAGTACCAATTCCCACTATCAGAAAATTATCGACCCCTTGTTAATCTTGTTTCATCTTTATTATAACCACTTTTCCAACATCTTCCCCCCAATTCTGAAGCAGTATGAATCAAATCCCAGACATTATTAGTTACTTCAATTTTTCTATTATGTAAGAATGCTCCAAAAATAATAACTGCAATTTCATCATCATAAAATATTAGTAATATTAACAGTTTAATCAATGTTTGATATATACCTTACTGTTATAATTTAAACTTTCATAAATTTTAAAGGGAAGATAAGGTATTTCTTCTGCAAAATTATGTATATGTTGAAAATAATTGTATGAGGAGAACATTGAAGCAGCTCTGACATATTTTTCTCTATGCAGACAAAAGCTGTGGTGATCCGTCACCTGTATAATGAAGATGGTGTTAACATTCCTGAAGATACGAGAAGTACAGTAACAGATGTTAGTGGAGCATTTGATGTGTGTGACTTAAAGACTACTGAAATAAGGGTTCCTGAAGTAAAGTTCCCTGAAATCAAGTCTGAACAACAAGTAAGAATTTTGGACTTCTTTAACAGATGCCTGTATTTCTTACTTTGACGTACATGATTACTTCAGCACCTAAACTTTCGAATATCTCTAGCTTTTTGCATTATTACTTATGACACAACACTTTATTTAAGAATAAGTAAGTCTACTGTTTATAATTCAACAGATACTATTTGCTGCTTATGTTTAGGGTACGGGGCCAGGTGTTATGGGTAATGCAAAGATGAATAAGAGACAGTACTTTGCTTCAAGGAATTTAAAGTCTGGTTAGAGACAGAAATACACTGCTTTGTACAGTGAAGGTTCTGTATCATCTATCCCTCTCATTAAAGAATGGAAAAAACTGGTGCACACTCCCTCCTGCCATTTTATTTTCTTTTTTGGGCCCTTGCTATCTTCTTCTCTTACTTTTAGAATACCTTTTCTATTACTTTATTGCCACAGACCTTCTTATAGTGTCTTATCTATACTGCTCTGCTGACTTCCTTTTCTATCTTCTATTTCTTGTAACTTCTATACACCGCAGTTTATAATTGGCATTTATAAAAACTACCACATGGTCATTTGGCTGATTTCCTGTTAATAGCAAACTGAACAGTTTCAAAGCACTGTCATATTTTGGTCATTCCCTCTTAGCTTTGTGCTGGGTGCTGTTACAAATAGCTAGTTAGTGATAGTTTTATTATACTACCAGGTGCTTTTCTAATAGCTTCATGCAGAATTAATCTTCAGATGAGCTATATGAAGTACAAACTGTTGGAGATATATATATGTATATATACACATATATGTGTATATATACCCACACATACAAACGCACACACACGTTTATATATAAATTGAAACACCAAGGTCACACATCTCAGAAGAGGTAGTTTCAGTGCCTGAGCATTCTGCGTGTATAGATCATAGTCTTTTAACTCTCATGCTGTATGCCTGTTATAACTATTGAAATAACGCCGTGGAAATGGAAATACATTGATTTTTAAAACAATTTCAGTCTGTCTAATACAATTTTTAACCTTTCTAATCATTTTAGGATATTAAAATTAATCATGAGATTACTGCACTACAGACTATGCTTGCTGAATGCCAAGAAAAACTTAAGAAACTGACTTTGGTAGAGAGTAGATTAGACTCTTTGGAAGAAAAAATGAAAGGAAAAGTGATGGTAAATGAAAAAACCTGGGCTAATCTTCTAAGTCGTGTCACTCTTCTTGAAACAGAAATGCTTTTGTCTAAAAAGGTATTTCCTATCTTTAACATTTATGGGATATCTCAGATACATTGTTAAGTGTGTGTTCTTTTAGAAAAACTAAAAGAATATTTAGGTAATGGGAAAGTGTTTAGTTGAAATGAGGCCCTATTTAGATATAGCCCATTTTGTTGCTGCTATTGTGGTTATTATTTTTCTCTTTAGCAACCGAGATAATCTGGCAAGCCTCTGTAGGTTCAGCTTTTAGAGCTGTTGATACTGTAAGCATTTAAAAAAAGGTACGATAATGTTTGATTTTTATGAAGAGCTTGAAATTATATTCTTTAATTGTACAAAGGTCCTATTTTTATAGTGAAAAGAAAAAAGTGGACAGAACAGGAACAATTAAAATTATGACTTCCTTTTCTTATTTACAAGTTATAAATTTCCTGGAAACAGTTACCAAATTTGCCATTGCCTTATGAAGTCTGAGAAATTTATTTTGATTTGCTTAGGATTTCAATTTCTGGTTCTAGTCTATCTTTCCTTCCTAACAGTAAAGTTAGTTGATTCAAGAATGTTACCTCTGCTTCCACATTTGAAAGGTTATTTCATATTCATAGTGGTATTTATGTATTGCTTTACAAACAATTAAAATTTAAACATTTATCTTGTTATCTGTTACGCTTAATAGTAAGAATAGTAATAGTAAGAATATAGTATAGAATAGTAAGAATATAAAATGAGAACACTTTTCATTTTATTCTAAATACTAAATTATATTATTCCAGAATGATGAATATATAAACTTTGGTCAAGTGAATGAAGACTATGAATCCAGTAATGACTTGGATATTCTGAATTCTGGTAAGTTGTAATATTACGGCAGTGGTATTGGTGGTAAGGTAAAGAGTTTTCAGGAAGATGATTTTTATAGGTATTTGATAATTTTAATAGTCCCAAGCCTTATTTTTTAGAAGCTGCAAATCTCCTAGGAAAAAAGACAGTATTGAAATTATGGACTACTGAAGCCAAGGATTGCTTAATAAAGCCGGTTTACATATCTTACGCGAGGTAGTGGTTGAATAAAGTCCCGTGTACAAAATTGCAAACTTTTATAGAGGCATTTTATTTTACTCTTTTAATTGCTAAATGCTCTAGAATAAACATGGAACTCCAGAGTTTTTAATTTAAACTTATAATAGCTTCCACCTCTGTAAATAACATAAGTAAAAAAAAACATTTGTCAGTAACCTGTAATGTATTACAAGCCTCTTGAATTTAATCAGTTAAATGATGATAATGTCTTCTCCATATCACTTACTTCCACTGGATTACTGACATTTTCATTGTGACTGAGCAGCAAAGCTAATATTTCTGGGCTTTTTTTTGGTGATAGCTTTTATTTTTTATTATACTTTTTGAATAGACAAAGTTCAAGATTTTGTCTTATGCTAATAATTAAATCATATTTGCAGAAGAGATATTTTGTCCAACTGAGAATTCATAACAAAAAACCATTTTAAAATCTGTGGATGCTTAATATCATTAAATCTTTCAGCTACTGTGTATAACAACACCAGCATTATAGTACTATGTACCTGACACTGTCCTTAACTGCTGTATTAACAAATTTAATTCTCAAAGCAAACATTCAAGTACTGTAATTATCCATATTTTACAGAAGAGGAAACTGAGGTACAGAGAGATTAAATAAATACGCCAAAGACCACACAGCAATTGAATAATGGAGCATATTTTAATTCGGGGAACTTGGCTCTGAAGTTTTCTCTTAACTACTACATATTTAGTATACATGTCAGTTTTATGGCAGGACAGTTTCAATGATTAGGTTACTATATAATGATTTGAAGTGTTATTTCAGGCAATAAATTTATTAGACTACAGATTTCAGGTTTGGTAAATGTTTCCTCTTCAAATTTATCATTCATTCATTTATTCAACAAATGTCAAAGCTCAACTCAGATCTTTGAGGTCAGGATCTTTACCTTATGATCTGCATAGCAGACAGAAATTAGGTCTGTACTTCTAGCTCCAATATCTGTATATAATGGCATTCGGTTTTTTATGTAGTGTAAGAGTATTGAATGCCTGCTATTTGCAGATGCTTGCCTTTTCCAAGTTTGGTTTTGCATGTTCACAATTATAATTTTATTAACATTTTTACAGACCTACCTTTAAGCCATTGAGTTAACACATAACCGAATATAAGCCAATGTACTAAGACTTAGAGTGATAGGCAGATAGGCCATCATCTGAAATGGGTTGTAGATTATGAACAAGATAAATATATGGTCTCAAGAAATTTATAATCTAACAGTGATCAGTTAAAAGAGTTAAGTTTATAAATTCTTACACTTTGTCCCTTAACTATGCATGCTACATGGAACCAGAGAGTTTGATTTCACTTGGAAGTTGAGAGCAATAATTCACCAATCTCATTTTAGGATTATGTTAAATTGGGAATGGTTTTTGAGAAGTTTCAGATTTGTTTTCCCTTTATTAGAAATAGTGTTTCCATGGGGGGCTGTAAGGCGTCTCTGTGTTTGGCAAAAAATCAGTGAGGAGAGGCTTTTATTATAAGGATTGCGCTTACACTGGGTGATTTTGGAGACTGTTTATTTTTTTATTTTTTAACGTTTATTTATTTTTGAGACAGAGAGAGACAGAGCATGAACAGGGGAGGGGCAGAGAGAGAGGGAGACACAGAATCCAAAGCAGGCTCCAGGCTCTGAGCTGCCAGCACAGAGCCTGACGCGGGGCTCGAACTCACGGACTGTGAGATCATGACCTGAGCCAAAGTCGGACGCTTAACCAACCGAGCCACCCAGGCGCCCCTTTGGAGACTGTTTAAAATGAGCGTTCTTCTAGTTTGTGTTCTGTTAGGAAGCGGGAACACTTTGATGAGTGATGATAAGAATGAATGCTGAAATTTTCAGTGGAAAAGAAGTACTTAATATTAGTCGGGAGAGCACTATAGCTGGTCCTTTGCGTGTTTGCTGCTTACATGGTGTCCTTGTCTGTATTCAGACATGACAGAGTTGGTCTTGTTTGTTTCATCAAGGTAATGAAGTGACCTCATATGATGGTTTTCTATGAACATAAATAATTATGTTCAGTTGGGGATACAGTGACCTGGTTGTTAATTATTGGATAGGCCATGACCATGAATGCTCTTTGTTTTTTGCTTTGCTTTTTTTGTGCCTTTTTCCTCATAAGAAAAAACTTAATAAAGTTATAGTGTCACAAGTGTATGGATCCAGTATGACTAGAAGGAAGGGTACATGTGGGCATATGAAGGAAGTTGAAACAGAAGAGTAGAAAGATAAAATCATGGAGTTTATATGGGGTCATAGATTTTTAGCAAAGTAAATACAATCAGATTTATATTTCAGAGGAATCATCTTAAAACAGAAAAGTGGTTCATTATAGGAAAGTAACACAGGAAAGGGCGGTAATTTGAAGCGTCTTTCAGATCCTTTATTTCAGAATAATGAGGGTGTCTACTAAGGCTATGATAGTAAGGATTAAGAAAAAAATTACTTAGTTGTTAGAATTGATAGCTCTTGATTGCTGATAGAAGTTGTGGTGAAAGAGAGAGAAAAAGTCAAAACGGACCACTTGTATTTGACTTGTGTGATTGGGTACACAGTCGGTACTCTTTAATAGAGAATTAAGGAGACAGTTGGGGAAAAATGGATTCACTTTTGAAAATACGAAATTATGTATGAAATACTTAAGACAAAATATCCAAATATCAGTCGGACATATTTTCCCTTGATTGGGAAGGACTGGTTTACAAATTAGTTTTCCCCGCTATTGGAAAGAGGAGCATTAACATGAAACCTTTCATAAGCCTAAATGCATAAAGCAAAGTAGTACCAGGAATTTATAGGGAAAATATTTTGAGCATTCCCACACCTCAAAAATAACTTTTTGTAGGCTTTTTTGATGCCTTAGGACACATCTTGCCAATGGATGCACAAAATAAGTCCCGATAAAGCAGTTGCTCACAGAAACAGTTCAAAGCTATGGCGGCTTGATGCTGAGATGCTGAGTGTAACTCCCAGGGAAGGAGCTTTGCGGGCCACTCTCGCTGCTCCAGGTGTGTGATGCCTCTAAAATAACTTGCTGTGAAACAAGTGCTGAATGCTATTTTCATTTTTTTGCCTTTATTCAAAAAAAGTGAAAATCCTCCTTGATTTCTTTTGGTTAGCAAAAACAGGTCCTAATGTGGATCTTCTTTAAAAGCAAAGTGGCATAATGTGAACTTTTGATAAGCGGGAGATACCTGTATAGTTAAATGGCAAAGGACCTAACTAGTTCTCTTAATGCAGTAAGGTAATTCTCCAAAGTTGTCAGTTAAAGATTAAAGGTCATGGGAAGTTGGCTAGAAAATCTAGATCTTACAGATCCCCTTTCTTCATAGAGATCTATTGGCAATGACTCTGAAGCTGTAAACAATAATTGCCCTAGGGACTACTACTCTTCCCTTTCTTTTCCATCCTGAAGTTAAATTTTTTTTTTTAAGTTTATTTATTTTTGAGAGAGACAGAGACAGAGCACAAGTGGGGGAGGAGCAGAGAGAGAGGGAGACACAGAATCTGAAGTAGGCTCCACTGTGAGCTGTCTGCACAGAGCGCGACATGGGGCTTGAACTCACGAACTGTGAGATCATGACCTAAAGCTGAAGTTGGACGCTCAACCAACTGAGCCACCCAGGCACCCCATCTTTTCCAACCTGAACTTAGTTGCCAAATTTTTTCTCAACTTCCCATAGCACAGTTAAAAGCCATTGTGTTTAAACAACGAAGACTGTATACTAAAGACTTAGGAAAGCAATAGGAAAAATCGTCACAGAAAGTAATACACACTGCATTGATCTGGCCATTAAAATATGGCTTGTGTTCTATATATGTCCCATTCTGTAATCTCTGGAATGCCCTATGTGGCTTTCCCAATAAATAGCCTCCATAGCCTGCCTAATACCAGCTTTTTCCCATTGTGAGGTATATACCCTTGAAGGCTAGATAGATACTTCCAAGTCTAGGCCCCAGAGAGCAGAGCAGAAAGCTGTTCCTTCACCTTCCATTCAGTTTCCATTCTGTCTTCCCACTTCTTATTTCCTGTCCTAGGACTTAAAACCTCATTATTTTTGAACAGCTTAAAAAATGTTCAGCTCTTTCCAAGGATACTCATCTCTATCCATGGAAAATAATCCAAGATTAGGGAATGGTAGATATAGTTCCTGCCTAGTTTCAGGTTATTCCTTGAAATTACCTATTGCCAAAAGCCCCTGTTAAAAGATCTGGGTATAGATAATCTTCAAAATTGTGCTATGTGATCTTGATCCCTGAGCTTGACCAACTGAATCAAGAGTAAACACCTAATCCAGGGAATGCCAATTCAAAAGGTGTTGAGCCAGAGCATTTTCTCTCCCTTGGGAATTTGGAATTAGGATACTAAGTCAGTCAAGATGTTGAGCCTGGGCTAGGCCGGCCTTTTTCTTCCAAGTTCATGCTGATAAGTAAGCAGATGTATGGAGTAAATAGGTAAGAGAAGTAGACAAAAGAGACTGGCTCTGTGTGAAATGAAAGTAAAAGTCTTTCCAGTTGTTTCAGTCTTCAGGTGCTAATACCTTTTCCCTAATTGAGGTTGTCTATGTAGGCTTACAATAAAACTGTCTTTATGTAAACCAGTTTAAATGGGTGCTTATTTTTTTTTTCTGGCCTTGATTTTGCGGTCATATGTATCTTGACTAAAACATAGGGCTAATGGGATTGATTTAATAGTAGCATGTCTTATAAGTGATGTTCTATATTTGATTTAGTCATAGGAAAGATTTGCCATCATTTTGTCGCATGAATGGTATCAGTGTACGAGGTGGAAAGTTGTTCACTTCTTTAGGAAAAAAAAAAAAAATCTTTAAACCCTGAATTTTAGGCATTGTTTTTTCCAAACAGGTTAACTTAGGAGGGAATCTTTATTGATTTTTCAAAAGTATACTCAGCATTAGTAATAGTTACAACCATCTTCAGAAAAGAATATTCATGAGTCAGTAGCTGATACTTAAAAATAAATTATGAACTTGCTTACTTGCTATCAGGACTATCAGGATAAAGATAGTAGTACCTTTTATAATTTTTACTGGCCAGTTTTTAACATCTAGATCTCTAGGTATAATCTTAAAAGAATAAAATAACAATTTATCTGGGTCAATACCAGTAGCCATTTTATATTAAAATGTCTGTTTTTCGGGGCGCCTGGGTGGTGCAGTCGGTTGAGCGTCCGACTTCAGCCAGGTCACGATCTCGCGGTCCGTGAGTTCGAGCCCCGCGTCAGGCTCTGGGCTGATGGCTCAGAGCCTGGAGCCTGTTTCCGATTCTGTGTCTCCCTCTCTCTCTGACCCTCCCCCGTTCATGCTCTGTCTCTCTCTGTCCCAAAAATAAATAAATGTTGAAAAAAAAATTAAAAAAAAATGTCTGTTTTTCTTCCATTTACAAATAAAATTTTTAGATGTGACTGCACTGTGAAGATAACCTAAATATTAATTTCTCCACAGATAGAAAAGGCAAAGAGGAGAGGCAAACGAGTGTTCCTCTATCCTCTGGTTATAGTACAGTGTCATCAGATTCAATTCCCAGAACCCCAATGGTTTGTTACTGTGGTCTGAAAGAGAATTCAGAGGTAAGAAAAACTGGCAACTGCTTAGATGATTTCCTTTCTAAGGGCAGGAGAATAAGCAAGCACTAGATTTGGTTGTAGATGCATTGGCAAGAAAAATAGTGAAACTGTAAATCTTAATCTCTCGTAAAAATTCTTTATGATAAGTAAACAGTACTTAATGCAATGTTTTAGACTGTTTTATATGTTCACGGTCCATCTTTGATGATGGTTTACTTTGAGAAATCGCCTAAATTTGTTGCTTTTTAAATTAAAGGAAACAACAATCCAGAAAATGGAAAGGATGAAAAAAATGTAAGTAACAGAGAGGGGGAACAGAAATTCATTTCTCTGTAGGGAGTTGTATTGGATTACAGTATATATAGAAAGTGCATATGTGTTTCAAACCTTAAAGGTCTCTCAATCAGGTGTGGAATTTCCTTCAGGACTCCAGTGGATAATAAATCCCCCTACAGTTATGTGTTTGTGAGATGAGTCACTATTTTGGTTTCCAACAAGTGATGTAAAACATTGTTAATGGAATTAATTGTAGGATTAAACAGTGAAGAGATATTTCTGGTTGAAGTTAATCAAAAGTATTATCTACCTTTGATAACTGATTTATCAAAATATTAAATATATGTAGGTGGATGGTTTGGAGACATTTTAAGTATTGTTAAAGTATTGCTAGTCTTTCAGTTATTGGTAAAATAATACTAAAAATGATACTTGTGTCTTGTACGAATATGAAATAGTAAAAGCAGTTGAAAGGAAATATGAAATGAACTTGTGTAAGATGATTATGCAGCATCCTAATTCAGGGGACTATATTGCTTTGAAATTTCATAAGTACTAAAATAACTCATGCTCTGAGAATTAAAGACTCATAATTGACTTTAGTGGTATTTCTCCCCTCTGGCCATGGTATATACTTAATTTATTTTTTATACCTGTAAATAAGAAAAGTAGGAAATTTATTTTGGGCTCAAAAGTATAATTTTCAGCCACTTAAATCCTATGCCTCATTATGACTTTTTTTTTTTACTTAACATATTATTTGTTATATTTCAGGTTTGAAGAAACTGCAGAGTTACTGAAATGTCCAAATCACTAATTATAGAATTTTCTACGTGAACTTCTCTAGGACTTTGGCTACTGTACATGTTGTATATTTTAAGGATTTTCTATAAATTTTAACATACTGCAATATTTTTATGAAGAATTTTTGAATTCCATTTGGTATAGGAGTTTTTTTCGATATTGAGTAAATACTTAAATATTTTTATGCTACTATTACACTGCTTTACTGTATTTTACTTTTTTAAGGAAAACTTACGTGCCAGTATGTGTCTTTTACAGAGTGAAGTCATTATAGCACTGTATTTTTGTGTTGACATTTGTTGGCAGTGTGCTAAGTAATATGTTTTCTAAAGTAGAGGCTTGTGGACCATGGTTTACATCCTGTTGGAAACACTCCAGCTGGGACTTGCATATTGTACCCAGGAGGCTCTCGTGCATACCATCTTGCCATCTGTACTGACTAATATGTTGTAATGAAAAATCAAAAATGCTCATTGCAAATTAAATAAAAATATAATTTTAATGTTAATCAAAAAGCAGCAGTACATTTTCAGTTAACGCTGAGAAAGTAAGGGTATGATTCTCCTTTTGTATTTGGAAATAGGTCAGAAAGTTCACCATGAGAAATGTGTTGAGTATTTTAGTGCTCTATTCCATAACACATTTTAAGACCAGCAGCGCAGACGCAGATGGTGGCCATCCAGTATTACAAGGTACACAGTAAGGTCTTTTTGGGTTTTTTAGGTGATGGGAAGTTATATATTTTTCTAGAGAGAGAAAAGGTCTTAGATGAAGTTAAACCAAGAGAAAAAATGAAATTCACTTGAAATTACCAGACAAATTACTAGAGAAATTATCTTTTTTTATCTCTATAAATTAAAAAGTGTAATAATAGCCCTGGGTAATCTATAAGAAAATTGACTACATTATTTTGAAGGAAAAAAGGAGTATTTTTTCTTTTTTATTATTGTTTAGATTATCTAATTAGATTTTATTGGTTCATCTGTTTATAGTCTATATGTTCGATTTGATAGTTGTCACGTGAAATATTAACGTTTCGTTAAAATTCTGTGTGGAAATAACTTTTAAGTATTTTTAGTATTCTAGTACATAGTTATTAGACTTTAAGAATTTTTTTAAAGTTAGCCTACAACTTTAAAAATTAGTATTAAGTAGATATCTCTAGAATTGATGAATCCAATTAGCTATATTTTTTCAATTATAAAAGATTTATAAAACTCAAGATATTACAGTCATAAAAGAAAAAATACTGCTTTTATATTCTAAAATATCAGTACCAACATGGAATTATAGCACCACCTTGTGGTTCATATATCAGTATTTTACCTTTTATTAAAACAAGTGATTTCCCATAAAACGTACTTTATATTTCCTCTTTTGAGAAACTCAATTCCAATTAAAAAAAAAAACACCTTTTTCAAGTTTTCTTGTTTAAAACAGAAGAAAAAAATGTCCCCTTTTCTCTTTGTCTCTTTTTTCCCTCCCTGTCCTTTTGTTTTATATAGCATACATATACAGTACATAGGTGTGAACTTATACAACATAGGTGTGAACTGCCTGGAACTGCCCAGATCCATTTTAACATGGATTTTTTACAGCACAGTACTGTAAATGTGTATTCTTTTCCTTATGATTTTCTTAATGACATTTTCTTTTCTTATTGCAATACAGTGTGTGATACCTATAACATAAAAAAAAAATGTGTTGCATAGCATTAAGTTATTGGTAAGAATTCTGGTCTACAGCAGGCTATTAGTAGATAAGTTTTTGAGGAATCCAAAGTTATATGCAGATTTTTGATTGCGTAGAGGGCAGACTTCCCCAACACCCTTGTTGTTCAAGAGTCAACTGTGCATAACAATTAGATGATTTGAAACTTCTTTAATCCTAATTTGCTTATAGTATATGCAAATATACTATAAGTATAAGGAACTATTGAAAATGTAGTAAAAGTTGTTTTATATTATCAAGTAGAAATTTGGAATCCAATCTTAAAAATATTTTTGTCTAACAACGTGAAACAAAAACTAAAAACGTCAACTCGTAATAACACTATACATTTACACTTATACTACCCTGACAACGTAGTTTTTGTGGAAAACAAAGCTAATTTGACTTTGAAGTTATTGAAGTGATAGCCAAATTATTATTTTACTCTTATTAAAATTTTCTCTCAAACAATTTGGTTAGTAGCTTGTAACCTTAAACCCCTTTTGATTAATTTGAGGGTCCTGAGAAAGTGAGAAAGGAGAATCCTGGAGAGATTATTTCGAGCTATGTTATTAAACCCTTAATTGGAATTTTCACTAACTCCATCCCCTTAATTCTCCCATAACCCAGATGAGAAGTATTTATTTTACTACCAACAGAGGCATCTGCAGCTTGTGCTGCCCTGTCTATACTAGAGAATAGGTCTGGATGAAGATTACATAGGAACACTATAAAGAATGAGTAAGGGAAAGTACTAGTCAGAGTAGATTAAAGAAAAGTAACATCAGCTGTGTGAAAAATCCTAGGCGAAGATAAGGATTAATAAGTTAGAAAAAGTTCTATATTTTTTGTTTGTTTTATTGTAGCATTTTTAATGTGATGTTTTAACATGGAATAAATATACTCACTAAAAAATAAAACTTGGAACTGTGTTTTACGCCATTCATTACTCATGGCTTTATATAATTGACAGGCACTTGGGGAAGCATTAAAAATTAAAGAACCTTGTCAATTTTACAAACTCTAATACTTTCGGAGCTCAAATAACAACATGATAGATTTAATTTTTACTTTTTAACAGTCCCCAGATTCGTCTGTCCTTTCTTTCAGCTGCAGGTTGTTTAGAAGGTGAAGAGGTGGAGTAGTGTGAAACTTTAAAGTTAAACTACAAAATTAAAAGTTTAATTGTTGTGTCCCTTGACTTTTAATGTTTCTAGTGAAAATGGCAGGTTTCTTATACTGTTCCAAGTGAAGGAAGCAGGAAAACCAGAACTGACAGCAGGAGCAACATGGAGACAAATTTGGGGAGGTGGTGGCTACAATTCATGTTAGTTTGATAATGATTGTTATTTATACCTAATACTTGTAGGAATAGGGACTATGTGTATAGCACGTCTTACTTTTCTCTCTCAAGCCCTAAATCACTAATAGAAAAGTTTAATTTGAGTTTTTAAAGAAGATTTTAAATGCAAAGTGTTCAACATTTTAAAGTTAAGAACAGAGAACTTAATAAGTATCCCTGAACGTACAAATTGGGTTGAGCTCTTCAGTTACTTTGGTGTTGAAATCCTGAAAGACACTTGTACATATGCACTAGAGTTATTTTATACCTGTTTTTTTTGAAACCTCTTTTGACTGTCCCTATGGATTGGACCGTACATGCCTCACCTACTCGTACAGCTTCTCACGTGCTGTATCGGTAAAATTTACCGAACGAGGTGCTTTCTTTCTGGGTCCTTACGAGATGGTATTTCTACTTCTTTTTCTATTTTGCCGTTTCTGAAACTTCTGAGTTTCTCTAAGAATGTATGCCTGTTAGGATGTTTATGAAAACTGGATAAAATCAACTGGGCTGGTTACTGATTATTATAAATGGAAAGCTATTCATTTGAATTAGGGCGGTGCCAGGATTTGGTCATTTTTTAGACCCGTCACTACTGGCTCACTTTCCATTTTCCTCATCCCCCACTCTGGTGAAGAAACACACATTACCGTCTCTGAATTTTAATACGGGTGGCTTGTTTTCGGTGTGTTTCAGTGACAGCTGCTCTCAAGAAACAAAACAGAATCTCGCTCAGCCAGAGATTACTACTCCTAACCGCCCACTCGGAGTCCTGTAGCCTCTTAATCCTTGTACCTCTTTTCCCATGGCCACTGCATTCCCTCTTCTGGTTGGTGCTGGTGCTCATCACGGACCCCCGCTTACAGCCTTCCTCCCTCAGTGTAGCCACACTGCTTTTCTGAATTGTTCTTCGATTATGCTATGCTGCTGCTTAAAATGTTTTAAGTTTCTCTTCCTCCTACTGAGCAAAGCCCTTCTTACCCTGGACAGCGAAGATCTTCTTCTTTGAGGTCTCATCTACATTTCCAGAGTCCTCTCCTCCAATTCTGTAATCTATATACACAGTACTCTCTTCACTCGTGCTTTTGCACAGTTTCTTTGGCTGAAAATGGCTTTCCTTCCATTTGGCAAATTTTTGCTTCTCTTTTAAGACACTGTACCTTCCTTAAAAAGCCTTTTATCAACTGCAGAAGCCAAAGCACATGCTCCTCTTTGTTGCTTTAGTGCCATGTTTATGATTTTGATTTGTACACCGATTTTGTAGTTATTAGTTGCTTATATGACTTTAGTGTCTGTTCTGTCTTTTGGTTTTCCGTCTTTCTTCCAATGTTTATTTCCCCCTAGTACCTAGCATTTGATCGTTTGTTTGCTTATTTATTACAAGCTAAGTGGTACGTAGTAATTATTTGTTGGCTGATGAACATCAAATTATAATGAAGTTATAAGTTATAATCAAGGTTTCCAGATAAGTAAGATTTTATCAAGTTGAAAGTTGCAGTCTGGTCAGTCCTGCTATATCCACACAGTGGAAGAAGACACATACTGATGGAGGACCTAATCAGCATGTGTTCTAGAAAAGGGTCATCATAGTTTGTTTCTATGTTAATGAGTTATTTAGAATGAAAGCTGATTCAGTTGTTTACTGGGTATAGGTAAGTGTGCCAGGCGCTGACCATAAGCAAAGAACAAGATGAACACGGTTCCTGTTCTCAATACACTAAAAGCCTGAGCAGGAAAAGACAGTTAAAATAAGTAATGACAGTATCTAGTAAGTACCTAAGAGTAAGTACCTAAAGAGAAGCATGATGCATCTGACTAATGTGGGGTAGAGAGAAAGCTTCTAAAATGCTGTCGATCTAAGTCCTAAGGGATGAATGAGGGGTAGCCAGGGATGATTTAAGCAAAAGGGCTGGCATAAACAAAGGTCTTGAGAGGAAGGTCATTTGAAGGAAATTCACCAAAACTAGCTTAATGAGTGTGTGTCGTGAGGTGTGGGAGGAGGGAATGGTGGTTAGAGGTCTCTTCATACAGGCCCCAGGGGCAGTTTGTATTTAGTGAAAAGGTAAGTAGCAGAATATCTAACCAGATGGGACTCCGAGCATTTTAGTGCTGTATTATGGAGAATGAGTAAGGTGCCAAGGCTAGAGGCAGAGAAACCATTTAGGAGGCCATGACAGTAATCTACGAAAGACATAATAAGGGTGACTCGGTTTATGATGACTGGAGATGGAGGGAAACAATGGGATTGAAAGAAAATGTATTTCTTCTAATTTAAGACTATCTTAAATTTGATTTAAATTGATCTTACTTGGGGCGCGTGGGCGGCTCATTTGGTTAAGTGTCCGACTTCGGCTCGGGTCATGATCTCGCAGCTTGTGGGTTCGAGCCCCACGTTGGGCTCTGTGCTGACAGCAGAGAGCCCACTTAGGATCCTCTGTTCCTCTCTCTCTCTCTCTCTCTCTCGCTCTCGCTCTCTAAAAAAATAAATAAATAAATAAAATTAAAAAAAATAAATTTATCTTACTTAAAGATAATCTTCAATTTAGTATCTGCGTGGTGGGAGATACATTAATACATTAATGTTTGGTTTGATACATTACCTAGCTGGTCCTGGACTGGAATCTTACTAAAAATACAAAATCTGAAGCCACTTACCTGATCTGCTGAATCAGATTTATATGGCACAAGAACCCAAAGTAATTTGTAGGTGCCTTAAATTTGAGAAGCACTAGTTTACCTTTACATACCTCTTGCTTAGAGCTTAGACTCCAATAATTGTTTATTATCATAAACATTTGAGTCTAAACTTTTAAATACAGATTCTTTTGAATTGCTTTAAATATAACTTTTTACAACCCATGTTCAGTATCTTGGACTCTTTTCCCTTTTGAATGGATAGTTTAGGGTTTTGAATGCATTTAGTTTTTTTTTTACTTTATTCAGTTGAATTATGTATAACTAGGAGTTAAAACATTCTTTTTCCAAAATTAGGTGTAAACTGTACAAATTAATGTTTGGTGTCTCATCAGAAATGATTCTTCATTAAGCATGCACAGTTCATAACAATATCTTCTATCCTTGAAATATCTGTGTGTATGTGAGAAATTTCCCGGTTTTTTATCTTAATTTTATTGCCCAAAGTGTAAAAAGCAATCCTCTTCTGCATACATATTAGCTTTTCAGTATTATGTCCTAAATTCACCTTTTGGAAAACCTGGAAAATGATTTTGGGAATCCATATTTTACATTTAAATTATAATTCAGGGATAAATGGTCTTACAAACTTAAAAAAAAAATTGTTACATACAACCCAATTTGAGAAGTTTTAAAATGAGGGAGGAAAAAATGCATCTTATATTTCAAAAAATATGTTTAGGAAACGGTATCAATAGATGGATTAGGTCTGAGTAGACAGAAAGGAGAGGAAGGCAGAAACCATTAGGCATTCATAAACTTGACCCAATCAGAATGTTCGCCCTCAGCCTCATCATTTCAGTAAGCCTGAATTTACTAGTCTAGAATCTGATTTGTGTTTTCGAGTGCTGATGGTTAGTCTGTTGACATTGAAACTAGAAAACTAAACCACCCGCCACAGTTGAAGACTTTAATAAAAGCATCGCAGCAGTCCATTTATCTTTTTCTCAATTTTGCAACATGTTTTGAATTACTGTGTTATGTTCCATTTTCCCTCTTCAAAAACTGTGTTTTCAGTTTTTGAACGTGTTGGACTTATGATGACCTTATACTGTTCCATTCATCTGAAATGCTGCTTATTCCCCAGTCATTGTTTCTTACCCTCTGTACCACATCTAGCCAACTTCTACTAACCCCATGGTTTCAGATCCAACCTGACTTCCTCCAGTTAACTTTCCCTTGCTGCCTAACATAGCTTAGGCTTGCCATTACATATTAAAGCACCTGGATTTTTTCATTTCAACTTGTACATTATAAAAACCATTGTTGACGGTTGTTGCATAAAGTCTGTCCTCCCTGCCATACTGGAAGCTACATGTGAGAAGACACCCTGAGTCTTGTTTACTGATGTACCCTCCCACACTTAGCTCAATGCCTGGCACATAGGACATTCTCAGTTTATTTTCTGGTTTGATAGATCAACACACAGATCTCCTCTAGCCCCCGTGTTACGTGATAATACAAATTTTGTAGTCGACTCTTACTGATTGCTCAATTCAACATCTTCATTTCAATTTTAAATCGGCTCTTTATTTACGTATATTACACTTTTGTATCTGGTAGATAATGCATTTAAAAATGGGAAATAGCACGTAGCATTAATTTCCAGGTTGTGAACTTTTAAAATCATTCTCCATGTTAAGCATTGATATTTTTTAGCCTTAATAGGAGTTTCTCCTGTTAAAAAAGTGAGGAAATTTTGCACAAAAAAAGTACATAGATCTCATAAAAACCAGTGGGTTTTGAAAGAAAATGAGATTTATGCTTGTAGCAATATGGCAGACAAGATATTTAAAAAAATCAATACATCAGAGTCAACAGAAAATAACAAGAAACATCACAAGAAATTAGAAGAAATTCCAACGGGACAAGAGGAAGCAGAAATGTAGTCTTGAACTTGCCAAAAATAGCAGCTGCCCTGAGGTAATTTGCTGATAGTAGAAACCTAAGGCCTGGAGGGTTTTTTCCCTCATGTTTTTTTCATCAGTCTTATTATGGAATAATTTAAATACAACAAAATTCACCAATTTTAAGCTTTGACAAATGTATATATTCTTGTAGCCATCACTCTAATCAAGATACAGAACATGGCTCTTTGTAGTTAGTTAATCCTCTCCCTCTATCCTTGGTCCCTAGCAACCACTAATCTGCATTTTGTTATTTTAATTCTGCCATTTCTGGAATTTCATGTAAATGTAATCCTATACTATTTGGCTTTTGAGATCCATCCATATTGTGTGTATTAGTAGTCCATTCCCTTCATATTGCTGAGTGGATTATTTTATGTGGAAATACCACGATTTCTGTATTGTGTCATCTGTTGATGGTTATTTCCAGTTTGGGGGCATTATGAACAAAGTTGCTCAAACATTTCAATACAAGTCTTTGCTTGAAGACACAGTTTCATTTCTCTTGGGTAAATACCTAGGTGCGATAGCTGAGTCACACGATAAAGTTATGTTTAACTTGATGAGCAACTGCTTCACTGCTTTCCAGAACGGCTGTACTGTGTTCCTTTTCGCACCAGCGATTTAGGAGTTCCATTTCTCAGCATCCTCACCAACACTTGGTTTTGTCAACCTTTTGGTGGGTGTGTGCCATGAAAGACTGAAAGGCCGAAATTGGGTGCTGTCGTGGCATCTGGTAAAATGGGGAGGGCCTCACATGGCCTAACCACACCCAACCCATCCTGCGGCCACGCATAGATTCCCTAGCCAAACAGCCCTCCTTCCCCGGGAGACCAGGCACAATTCTTGCTTATCCCTGAGCAGCAGGTTTCAGTTTCGTGCCAGACACAGAATTATTCACAGAAGACACAGAATTAATCGCATCCTTATGCAGCAACCGGGAGGCACACCCCCCCTCATAATGCTACAAAGCTTACTTCCCACAGCCCCTAATTGTTCACTGATTCCAAATGTTACTGCCATGTGGCCCTGCATGGCACGCAGTGTTCCCCTCCAATAGGCTGTGAGTACATGTAACTTAAAACTGCTGTTGATCTCACCTGCCCTGTATTAGGGGTCATCTGTTGGGCCATCCCCATAAACGTCAGGGATGTTACCCTCACAATGCGGAAGTTTTGAACATTCATAACATCCAATTGATGTATTTTAGTTATTGAGAGAAGGGTGGTTTAAATCAACTATAAATTATTGAAGGCTACAAAAAATTTTTTTTTTTAGTTCTATCATGTATTTGGAGTCAGTTGTTAGATGTATAAACATTGACTGTTTCCTCATGACAAATTCACTCCTTTATCATTATAAATTGGCCCTGTTTATCTAGGAATATCCTCCTGAAATCTACTTTGATAGCAATATAGCCACTTCAGCTTTTTTTTTACAAAGTGTCGTACAGTAATTATTTCCCATCTTTTAGTGTATCTATGGGTGTATTTAAAGTGGGCTCCCTGAAGGTAATATACAGTTTGGTCTTTTTTTTTTGTCCAATCTGAAAATCCCTGGAGTGTTTGGGTCAGTTACATTTAATTGGATGGTGGATATGGCTGGGCTTAAAATCTACCACTTTCTTACTCGTTTTCTGTTTCCCATTTGTTCTTAGTTCCTTTTTTGTTGTTCTGGCTTCTTTTCCAGCATTATTTTGCACTAATTGAATCTTTTATGTTTCTATTTTGTCTCTTTCATTGGCTTATAAATATACTTTGTGTGTGTGTGTGTGTGTGTGTGTGTGTGTGTGTGTGTGTGTGGTTGCTCTTAGGTTTGCAGTATACATCTCTGACTTGTTGCAGGCTACCTTCTAATAAGTATGCACTAGTTCAAGTAGGTCATAACAAGATTATAACATCCTTCCATTCCTTCTCAAGGTTTTGTTATATTTTACTTCTAAATGTGGCATAAACTCCACAAAACATTGCCAATAAGTTTGCTTTGATCATTCCTTTTTTTTTAATTTACTTATTTTTAATGTTTTTGAAGGAGAGACAGAGCGTGAGTGGGGAAGGGGCAGAGAGAGAGAGAGAGAGAGAGAGAGAGAGAGAGAGAGAGACAGCATCTGAAGCAGGCTCCAGGCTCTGAGCAGTCAGCACAGAGCCCGATGCGGGGCTCATACTCATGAGTTGTAAGATCATGACCTGAGCCAAAGTTGGACGCTTAACGGGACAGAGCCACCCAGGCTCTGACAATTCCTTCTTTTTTAAAGAGGTTTAAATAATTGTTAAAAGTCATAGATGTCCACATTTTTACCATTTCTGGTTGCTTTTTATGTAAAGCCACATTTTCTCCTTTTACCATTTTCCTTCTGTCTGAAGGAGTTTCTTTAACTTTTCTCACTAGTTTGCTACTGATCGATTCTGAAAAAGACTTTCTTTCACTTTCATTTTCAAAAGATGTTTTTTTCCAGGTATATAGTTTTAGATAAACAGGTTTGTTTTTTCAGCAATTTGAAGATGCCTCTCTACTGTTTGGTTTGCATTATTTCTGATGAGAAGTCTGTCATTTTTATCTTTGGTTCTTTACAGAATCTGCCTTTTTACTCTGCTTTTTACTTAAGATTTCTCTTTACCACTAATTTTCAGCAATGAGAAGGGCTATGTAGAAAAGAACAAAATTAGACAAATTTTTATAAATAATAGCATTTGGTGGATTGGGGGTATTACATCTATATGCAAAACTTAATTTTATTTCTGTAGAGCCATGGAGATTTTCTTTTTTATTTATTTTTTTCATGGAGATTTTTGTTAAATATAGATATATGCATATATATACATATACATAGAAAAGGAGTAGATAATATAGTACATAGTAACAAATGCAATAAAGATGTGTATGAACTTCATGTAGAAAATTATAAAGCTGATGTAAAATAAAAACAAAACCTAAATTAATGGAAGGACCTACCATCATCATGCTAGGAATATTCCATAAAGATTGTCCATTCTCCCCCAGTTTACAATTTCATCCCAATTCCAACCAAAACCTTCAGTTTTTCCCTCCAGAATTTAAGATCGTAAAAATTAAGACAGAAAAGCCCTCAAAGATAACTAAGACAATTTTGAGGAAAAATGGGGTATCAATTTGTCCTGTAAGATATTTGAAAATATTATAAAACTGTAGTAATTGTAACAGTAATTAGAATTCTTAAACAATTGTAGGGCAGTTGGCTATTAGAGCAGAGAGCCCCCAGACAGACTGTCTATATAGAATAAGATATATGACAAATATTGTGTTACTCATCGGTGGGGAAAGGATGGATTATAGAGTAAATAGTTGTAGGGATACACGGCTACCGATATAAGGGAAAATGCATTTACAGCCTGTTTTTACACCGTGCACAAACATCTTCAAGTAGATCAAAGACAAATATGAAAATAGAAGAGAAAAGTCTGTAAACAGCAGTATCAACATCACCTTTGAGCTAAATCTACATTTAAAAAAATATGCCTAGGGAGAAGCGCCGATATACAACAGCTTTATGACATTGGGGTAGGGAAATAGTGATTAAAACACAAATGCACAAACCGTAAAAGACAAAGAACAAATTTGACATTAATGCTAAATACTTGAATTAGGAAAGACGGTGTCTTCCTGGAGGATTGGTTGCTCACACGGCAGTTAGCCCTGCAAATGTGTCAGACTGGAAGGTACTTGAAGCTATTTTCAGCATCCCGTATCTATTGCACGGGTAGCTTGACATACACTGGCTTAAGCATGAAAGGTAATTGATTTGACGAGTAAAGGAAACCTTAGATGTGCGGAGGCCCAGAAATCTCACCAAGGAGAGGAAAAGAGCTAAATTGTAGCCATGTGGGAATTCCAATCCTGAACGCTTTTGAGAATCAGGCACTGGTGCGAAGGCCACTGTGTGCCCCCATGGTGCGGCTCATGACAATGAGCCACCCTGCCAATGCAGGATTGCCAGTGACAATCCACCCTGCCAACCCACTGGACACCTGGCCACAAAGACACGGTGCGTAGACTGAGGGACGACTCCCTGAACCTGAGAAAATGTCAACGTTACAGAGGTTTAACAGCTCTAAAACCGACACTCCTTGTGTCCCTCAGATAATTTAGAGGCTCATAGGGACAAAACACGGTCAACAAGGAGCATGTGCCAGTGGTTATGGCTTGGCTGTCAAGCCTGACCTCCAACTCCCGAAAGCTGTTCAGTTGCTTTATATGAACTGGAAATGGTGTCCTTTTTCACATGGAACCTGGAAAGCCTTTCAGCCTCACCTGGCAAAAGGTTTCAAACTGCCAGTCATGGAGAATGGCTGGATCATTCCACACCCACGTTTTCTACACCCTCCTTATCTATCCTTTCTGCTCTGCCAGCCATGGTTTTCCCCAACAGAGTCATTTAGAAAATGGCTCCAGGGCTCAAATTCCTTCATTGATATTATATCCACAGTGAAGCCAGTGAGATTGAGAAGTGAGCTGGCAGTCTGGATGCCAAGGGTACAAGGTCAGGGATGAGGTAATACTGCCTGAAGCCCTCAGTTTGCACACCCGTGGAGGACAAAGCCTCTAAGATCAAGGTCACCACCTGAATGCTCCTGCCGCTCCAGCCTATTTCCCCACCCTTTCCTTCCAGATGGCATTGGTTGAAAGGCCACTGTTAGGGTTCCTGGGGCACTTAGTTCACACTCTCTGAGCCTTGGTTTCTTTCTCTGTACAGAGAAATTTGCTTCAGGGCCCTCGTTCTCAAACTGGGCCCATGTACTTTTTGGAGATTCCAGAAGTTACTTCAGGGATTTGGTAGAAAACAGGAAAGCTCCCAGAGGAACCCCAGGGCCTCTAACCACTTATCCCCCATAATCTCAGCTGATATTTTATTCTCCATTTTTAATTTTTTGTGTGATTTATTCCTATGCGATTTCATCACTAAAAATTCGAGAATCTCTTAAAAATATTTCGTCCACCAAATGAAAATGTGAGATGATAAAGCAAAGATGAAGTTTCAGTAGAAATAACAAACAGGTTAGTATTCAGCCTATACAAAGAACACCTATAAATACATGAATAGATCCAATAGAAAAGGGTACAAAAAACAATAGGAATTACTGAGAAAAGGAATCCTGAATGAGCAGTACACACATGAAGATATCCTCTGAGTTACCCTTTAGATTCATAAAATTGAAAAAAACCAATATTAAGTTTTGATAAGATTATAGTCAACAGGAGGTCTTAATCACTTTTGGTAGGAATACAAATCAGCACAACTGCTTTGCAAATACTTTGGCAAAATCTCATAGAGGTAAAGATGTGCGTTATCTTGAGAATTAGCAATACCACACTGTGGCATACACCTTAAATAAATTCTCACAGGTACTTAAAGGCTATATAAGAATATCCATAGTATTCATAGTAGTATTGCATGAAATTGTCAAAAAAAAAAAAATGGTAGCAGCCATTAGTGAGAAATGAAACTGGAGAGGTAGAATTTACTGTATCATCCTAAGGAGCTTTGACCTTGTGAAACAATGGCAAGTCATGGGGCCTAGAATTTCATTTTACCAAGATTCCCCAAGGTGGGGGGCGGGGAGTGAGTTTTAAAAAGGGAATTAGAAGATGACAAAGGTAGAAGCACAAGGACTTGTTAGGGACCTGTCACACTGTCCAGGAGAGAGAGGGGCTTATGGTTAAGAATTAGTATTGGAGACAAAGGGGAGACGGGAAAGAGAAATACTGAAGAAATAGAATCAAAGAATTGATGAGTGGCTGGATAAGGAAAACGATGTTTCTGTCTCAGATGGATGACAAAGAATGTTGACAGTACTCTTGTGAAAAATCCCTGAAGAGCCATGTCTTTAAATGGGTCCAATAGGATAAATAATCTCCCACCTCTAATTCTAGAAAATTACATATGTTGATTTGCTTGGGCTTGTTTATATGCGACTGATACGAGTTTAGTGCAATGTCTACTGCAAACAAGGATTCAGTTTCTGCATAAATCATAATTTTCTGGCAGAAGTTTCATAAAGTTTTCCTAAGGGACTCAAATACAATTCTTTTTCTTAGTACTACCTAAAGCGGTTTCTGATATGTCCTGGGACTCCCTGTCTTCTCCGTTCTTCCAATGATACGAAAAAGCAGGCTTTGTGAATTCGTCAATCCAGGACCTATTTTCAAGTCAAAAACATGTTACATTGTTCACTTTGGTCATGGAGTTGAGGACGATAGAATTGGTTTTTATTTTGGTTGTTTTGTCTGAAAAGCGAGGAAGTATAACAATTATTAATACAAAATAATCTATACAGTTGTGATGGATAGAGTAGACACTTACTTGCCGTGCACTCTCACACTTCTCTTCCTTTGGAGACTTCACCCAAATTTCCTAATGGGCAACGATGCCTTCCCTTTCTGAGGCGTGTAATTTTAAGTGACATGAATCCAGGTGTGGGCCCACTTAACATTTTAACCCATTCTACTTATTCTCAGACACTAACTGACAGGTGAACAGGTAACCCAACTGTGGGCAAAGAGTTTGTTCTTTTTGAGAAAGAGAAACCTCTTTCTTTTTCTTTAATTTTTTTTTTTTTTACATTTTTATTATTTGAGAGACAGAGAGACACAGAGTGTGAGTGGAGGAGGGGCAGAGAGAGGCGGAGTCACAGAATCGAAGCAGCCTCCGGGCTCTGAGCTGTCAGCACAGAGCCCGGCGCGGGGCTCGAACCCACGAACTGTGAGATCATGACCTGAGCTGAAGTCAGCCGCTTAACCGACTCAGCCACCCAGGCGCCCCTTTCATTTTCTATATTAGCTACCAGCAGAGGCTCTCTCTCTTACTCTGTACAACATAGTGTGAGGATTCGAGTCTGGAGCTGATACTTATTTACGCCTGAGGATAAGCTGCCATGTGAACCCAAAGAAGACAGTATCTTAAAGGGCACAATGCTAAAAACAGTATGTGAATTGCTGAAGGAAGCTTCTTCGAAAGCCAGATCTGTGGACTTTAAATTTGCGTGAACCAATATACTGCCGCGATTATTAGAGGCCGTGTGAGTACAATGTTATATCCAGAAAATTGTGTGTAATTTTTAGGAAAAATCAAACTTATTTCTTTAATTCTTTTCTCATGGCAAAGAAGAACTATTCAATAACTATGACTTTTAACCATAACACTTGACACACGTAAAAGATTTTATACTGTATATTATACAACTCAAGCTACTTGAATTTTACATAGACAGTATCAATTGCTCTGGATTTTCCTGGACCGAAATATCCTTTAACGATATAAATTAAAGTGGTTTTTTAAAATCTGAAGTCACATAGAAAAATTTATGACAAACCATTACCATCTAAAATTGGAATGTAAAAAGTAATGGCAATTATATACTTTCCCATTTCATTAGGAAGGTGAATTAGGATTAATGGGAACATGCACAGGAAAGCACTTTGCTAAAACACACAAAAATTACAAGAGTTAATCATAAGAATCATAAGAAAATCATAAGAATTTTCAGAAGTTCTTAGCCTCATAGTATAGTTTTAGTTGATTTTTAAGCTGTGAAAGCTAAAGTTGAAGGACACATGTTTTTTAATTGTTTTGGTAGATCTTCAAAGTTATGAAATGGTCAATGCTAAAATATATCCGGTGGTTTAACAATAACATTTTGCTTCCAGGATAACGTTCTCACACTTTATAGCTTAAAGAATGTACTTTACTCATGAGAACTAAAAATGTTATGCTATGAGAAACTGAAGGGAAAAAGTTCAAAAGGTATTTCATGTGTTTTTTTTTTTCTTTCTTTTTTTTTTTTTTAGGTTAGAAAAAAGGATAAGACTGTTTGGATTATGTTGTTCTGACTTTGTAAAAAAAAATGCTAATGAATATATGTTAACCTTCAGGTTATCAACATTCTTGCCTAAGATAGATTTATGGTAAAAATAGACTACTGGACTATCCTGTTACATTTTTAAAGATGAGTTTGGATGAGTTACAAATAACTTCCTCTACCCTTAGGTCAGAAAGAATATGTAAACTTGAATTTTTTAGATAATACTTATTATAGCTTAACTTTCATACTTCCTATAAAATGACTATATAAGAATATACAATCTTTTGTTTTTATTCTGAATATAGACCACATGTTCATTTTTCAAGATGTTAAAAATAACATTTTCATTTGGACAGATTTTAAAAGTACAAAGAGCAAATTTGTACTAAATGCATAACAAAGAAATAACCTTTGTTAAGGTTTTCGTGTACCTTTTTCTTTTTACTTTTTTCTATGTGTGTATTTATGTGGATTGTATGTGTTATTCAAAAATGTTATATAATTTAGACATAATTTTTATTTTTTCATGAAACTCTCTGGCTTTTCCCACATCATAGAATATGTTTCCAAATGCACTGTCTGGATTTTAATAGCTACAAAATATTGTCTTTTAAAAGTTCAACAAACACTTGACCTTCTTCAACATGCCAGGCACAACACCACAATCCTTTAAATAATTGTCTCTACTGTGTGTTTTGCTGATTTATAAAGTTCCTAAAAAAATTAATGCCGTGATAAACACCTCTACGTGGAAATCTGTGATCATATGTATTATTCTTTCTTTAGGAAGTATTTTGAGGGTAATGGTGATTACTTTATGTCTATACAAGTTATACTTGTCTATAGGAATTTTTGTTCAAGTGTAAACTCACAATTAAATATTTTCATTTATAAATCTACTAATTAGTACATAAATCATATTATCATTACATTTATTACTAATTCTTTTATTAAAAGAAGATAATTTATGGAGGTTTCTTATCCCCATGGCTCCTCACTTTTTTCCCAGAGGAAAAATCTCTGAACATTTTAACTATTTCTGCTGGTGCCTATGTGTTTCTAAATATAGTTACGTTTTTTGTTCGTTTGGTCTACTTTGGGCATTATCTTATGCCTACTTATTATGGAAGAGGGACAAGAGCACGCTAATTACTATCTACCTCCCCTACTCATATGTTGATATCCTATATTAATGTATCGTTTTGCACTTTCCTCCTAGAATCTCCCCACATGGAGTACTCTCCCCTCTCAGTCCAACCTGTGCTGGACGCTCTCTAGACTTACTCCATTCCATTCATGAGAGTTTTCCTTGGCCTTCCTCCGGCATTTAATCCTTATCTCTCAGATCCCGTGTCTTTCTTTCCTTGCCATCCTCTGAAGTTTTTTGGAGCTCATTTACTAAGTCTAGAGGTTCTCCAGAATTCTGCCTGAAAAGCTGGCTCCCTTCTCAGCTCCAGTTTTCTGAGTGGGGACACCCCAGCCTAGGGCTTTTTCCTTCCTCCTTCCCAGGCAGCACTCTCACCTGATTTCCATTTGCCAGCCATTTGTTGAAACCTCTGCTGATAACCCTTCATCCATTCTCTTAATATGGGTCAATAGCTTTAATGTTTCTTTACTATCATCGTAAATGGGAAGTATGGAGGCTAGAAAAATGCATTTCTTAAAATAGGAAGACGTGCTTCATTAACTTCAATATTTGTATCAACTTTAAGGGGAAAAAATCTACAAAGTCAGTACAAGATACTAGAGAAAAATTCGAACATTACAGAAGTACCAAAGTACCCATCCTTAGTTTCCTCTCACTGTGTTATTAACTGTTTGTTAGATCTACACATAAGCGTTTCATATATATACCTCTATCTCCAGAATAGCAAAAACATTGGGTAAGCAAGGTAGGAATTCAAACATAGCTTAACAATGGGAGCAGCAGACAAAAGAGCTGGGCAGGGAAAGTCAGTTCTTTGCAGGTTTGGTTGCCCCACTAAGGTCAGAATGTTCCACATAAGCTGAGGAAATGAGAAAATAAGGCCTTCATATCGAGGACACATCGCTACTCTTGTGTTGATTATACATTCCACACGAAAACATGCCGTTCATTTCAGTGGAGCAGGAAAACCTGTGGCAATGGAGAGAAAGGAAAAGAATGGTGACAGCATTTGCTAATCTTTGAACCTGCAACATGGGCAACACTTTCGATTCACTGCAGTAACTGCATCACCGCCTCTTACGAACACAGTTCCACGGGCTGGATCTTGCAGGCCTTAGCTCCACTCATCGCATTTATTGACTCCTCAAATTGCCAACATACATTTTTTTTCCACATCATTCCCATCAAAAAAAAAAAAAAAAATCACTTTTATTTTTAGGACCGTATTTAAGACAGAAAACATCTCCCCAAATGGTCTGGGTGTCAAAGTGACAGAGATTTTATGTGCCTCATATTTGAATAACCAAACATCCCAGGCAGCGTATGCATTAATCACCACTACTTACTGTTCGGGTTCAGATGTTTGTTCCACACACAGGACTAGAATCATAGTGTGCCTGATTCTAAAGAGAAAATTATTCAAGTTAAACATATCCATAAATTCTGCCTCAAGGAATCTAATTTGGGGGGCATAAATGCAATTTTGTTTCTAATTGGAGGGAAACAATGCTTAGGATTGAACCTATTGCCTTCCCAGAATTGAAGTCTAGAACACATGGAGACATTCCTCTCTAAATAATGCATTTGCTAATAGAAACAATCCACTAGGATGTTGAGCCAACACTTCTTGTGGAGGGTTGAGTTCTTTGGAATTTACTGAAAATGGAAAATTGATTACACTGGGCACAAAAGCCATTTATATTTATAGAAACACTTTAGATAAGACAAGACTTTTAAAAGCCAAAAAAGACATCACTCTTAGGAGTGTTTCAGAAAAACATTGTAATATATTTTCTTACTTTCAATAGGCATAAAAAAGATTGCTATATTGATATTGACAGAAATTAGGTGGTTAATTGAAGATTTTAACTTAAAAGAACGAATTGCTCTAACACTGGTTTAGAATTTTCTTTGCTTCGTACAGTTTAACTTTGTGGTCTGGCAAACGCCCAACTGCCATTTATCTAGTATGCATACCTTTCCACAGCTGGATTTTCAAATATGCTTATAAAGTTCATATGACAGAACTATCCTAAAAATAAATATGTCAGCAGGCTTTGCTTTATTGTATGCATTTCTTCTGGATATAACATAACTAGATACAAACAGAAGACACTCTAAGACATTCTGCCAGAGCTATTCAAGTATAGCATCGTTTGAGATTGTGGAAGGTGATTTAAAAACACCTGGGTTGAATATTTATATCTATGCCTTAAATCCTAAAAGCCTTGCGGTTTTATAGTCCTTTCGGGAAAAGACAGGAACTACATTAACACTTGTTAGTATAACAGTTAATGCACTCACTGCTGAGAAAAACTTTGTAAAAATTTAAAAATTATGCAAAAGAAAAAAAAAGGAAAATTAAAAATGCTAAGACTAAACATTTGATCAGCATTCAGAGTTTTCAGAATATGTATTTAAGAAATATCTTTTATAGTTTTGGGCTCGGGGACATGAAAAGATGCATTGGAATGAAATTCTAAATATTATATTCTGATGAGCATCATTGTTTGCAGTAACTTAATGGAATGCAGCTAAAAGTCCCAGTTAACATAGAAACAACAATCAAGATATTCTGCTCAAGCTTGTTCCATGTATTCCTCTTGGAAACTCTTGTCTTTTAACCATATTAATTCCAAGTTGTCCTTTCCCACATCATTCCCTGACATCTCTTTGATTCAACTTGATGCCACACAAGACAAAAAGCTTGATCTGATAGAAGATTATGAGCTGGTAGGTCAGTAGGAAGAAGAACCATAAAGTGCCTTCCTCTCTGCGCCAACCATGTATTTACACGTAAGAGCCATAATCTGGAAGAGAAGCATCTCCACCCTTCTTGTCAGGAAGAGTCATTCTCAGCCAGTTAGCTCATAATGTATTTTTTCAAAATGGGAGCTTTTATAGGCTATCAGATAATACAGTAGGCTGCTGTGCAGTGGCAGCCTTTTGAAAAAGCCTCCTCCCCACAAAACCATCTTTATCTACAATTACAGTAACACTAATCATTGCTAACATACTCCAGTACTTACTCTGATAGACTGAATCTCACTTAAATCTCAATAATCCAAACAGGGAGGTATTTGTGTTGTCCCACCTTAATGATGAGAAGTCCATATCAGTTATCTATTGTGATTAAGAATCTACCTCCAAAGTTAATGGTTTAAAACATCAACCCAGGGGGGAGCCTGGGTGGCTCAGTCGGTTAATCGTCCAATTTCAGCTCAGGTCATGATTTCACAGTGGGTGAGTTCAAGCCCTGTGACAGGCTCTGTGCTGTCAGCTCAGAGCATGGAGGCTGCTTCAGGTTCTGTGTCTCCCTCTCTCTCTGCCCGTCCCCCGCTCACGCTCTGTCTCGCTCACTCTCAAAAATGAGTAAATGAAAACATAAATAAATAAAACATCAGTCCAGAATTTAATTTAACTCCTGGTTCTGTGGATAGCAATTTGGGCGGGGCTTTGCTAGCTGGTCCTTGAGATCAATTGGTGAGTCAGAGCTGGTCTATAAGGGCCTTAGCTGAGACAGCAGACAGAGCCTCTCTATAGTGTTTCTCATTCCCCAGCCTACAAGCTGGGGCTTGTTCATGGGGTAGTCTCAGGGTTCCCAGGCTCCAGAGTAGAAGCTGTAAGATCTCTTGAGGCCCAGGCTTGGAACTAGCACAGCCTCATTTCTCATGTGTTCTGTTGGTCAATGCAAGTCACAAGTCCTACCAGGTTTCAAATATGGTAGCGGTGTGGGCAGGGGGGAGTGTTCAAAGGGAGACTGACTCTACTTCTTGGAAAGAGATTCGTTGTGATTATTTTTGTATTCTACCATTGTTTCTGAGTCAGAGTTGTCATTACTTGCCAAAGATCACACAGTTAATAAGTAACTAGACTCATACACTGCTGGCAGGTGTTATATAACCACCTTGGCAAACAGTCTGACATTTTTTTTTTAAGTTACTCGCCTGTATATATTCTAGATACATGTCTTTCATCTGACATCTGTGTTGTGAATATTTTCTCCAAGTTTTTGGCTTGCCTTTCCATTTTCTTAATAGCATTTTTTAAAGAGCAAATGTTTTCCATTTTAATGAAGTCTAATTTACCAATGATTTTCTTTTATGTCTTGGGCATTTGGGGTTCTGCTTAAGAATGGATGAATGAGGGGCATCTGGGTGGCTCAGTTGGTTAAGTGTCCGACTTCGGCTCAGGTCATGATCTCACAGTCTGTGGGTTCAAGCCCCGTGTCGGGCTCTGTGCCGACAGTTCAGAGCCTGGACCCTGCTTCGATTCTGTGTCTCCCTCTCTCTCTGCCCCTCCCCTGCTCACACTCCATCTCTCTCTCTCAAAAGTAAAAAACATTAAAAAAAAAAAAAAGAGTGGATGAATGAATGAGAAGCCATTAAAAGAGTCAAAGTGTAGTCATAGAGGTCGAAAGGTATAGTGTGCCACGGTCCAAGTGTTTTTTTCCAAACAAATTTGGAATTCTATTTAATAAAATAAGCTTACTGGACTTCACATAAAAATAATGCCTTATATGTGAATGAGTTTACCTGATGTTCCAGGATAAAGGCCTACATTTTTTTCTGTGGCACAGGACTATACAGCTTTAGAACAAATGGACTCTAGGCTGTGAATCAAACAACTGAATGGCTACTTGCCTTAGAACCACAACATCATTCATAATGTGTTCTAGTGCAAATAAAAGTGCTAAGTCTACAACTAAAAAAGAACTATTACTGTAGTGTGTATATATATAGTGTGTATATATATTATATATACAATGTATTCTGTCTTAATCATCTCTGACCAAAAACTATTAGTTTTCTATGCAGATTCAACTATTCAACTGCTTAAATATGCCTAAGCTACTAATAAACCTTCCTGAATGACTAGCAGATGAACAACTGAATATAAATGAAAACAGATGCCTCAGAAGAGGACCCCAAATTGTCATCACCTCTTCATGATCACTACATGTTTTCTCCAACAAGCTCATATGCCCACAGCACATTGCCAAAGTTTATTGACTTCTTCCAAAATTTCTGTATGAAATTATGATTATGATCTCATAGAGTTCAGGGTTGCTGGCTAAAGAGCACATCTCCCCAGGATATTTTTTCAAAGGAGCTGGTGCCTCCAGCGGTGCTGGGGGAGGGAGGCACGCAGATGCATTTGAGGACCTCACTAGCCTAAACCCTGCTGTATGATCTCAGAAGCTTCCAAAGTTTGACTCCCATCAAATCTGGAAATCTGGAGGCACTCCATGGTCTAGAGACACCAGGCAAGCCAAAAAGGGCACCCACTGATCCTGTATTTGGAATCCACATTCTCATGCCTATATGTATTTGACTGCTTAAAGTTTATATATTTTGAGAGAGAGATCACAAGTGGGGTCGGGGAAGAGAGGAAGAGAGAAAGAGAGAGAATCCCAAGCAGGCTCCACACTGTCAGTGCAGAGCCTAATCCGAGGTTCAAACTCACAAACCCCAGAGAACTCATGAGATCACGACCTGAGCCAATGTCAGCTGCTTAACTGACTGAGCCACCAAGTCATCCCAATGTAAAAATCTACATTTAAATTTGACCTATTGAAATATAGATATTCTTCTTATTATAAACACATACTTGCCCAATAAATATGTTTGCAATAAATGTATTTCTGATATATAAGAAAAGATGGGTACTTATACAACACGAAACATGCATAAAATAACAAAACAATGGTTTTTGTTTTATAGGTCTCTACATTTAATGTCTGTTTAAATGTACGTATGAAATATGTTTAAGAAGTGATAATGAGTTAGATGGGAAACAACTAAGTGTGGCAGCTAGGACTAAGGTATGTCACTGAGTTGTTATCCTCATTGGACAAATCCTAGAACACAGAAAATTCATTTTATACCTTGTTCTACACACACATATCAGGTGGGTTTAACTACTTTAATAATCTCATGGGGCTATAGCTCTGATCCCACCTATATCTTTTTCCCTTTTCCCAACTCCTTTTCTGACAAAAACTGACGGCTTAAGAGAGGAAGATAGATCCAGATATATATGCAGAGAGCTGTTGGAGCACACACAGATGGGGCTGTGAGACACATCAGTAATATTATTACTGAATAGAAACAAATGTGAGTGTGAAAACATATGCCCCTTATAACAACTGCTAAAATTATGGTTCGTTTCAATAGAAATATGTCCAGCTCAAAATCTAATTCCAGACAACATTTTACTAAGCAGAATCATAATATCTTACCTATGGTTTTTGTGTACTTACTTTTCTGATCTTTTTTTTTAAGATTTTTAAACTAAATTAATTATTTTTATTTTTAGAGAGCATGAGTCGGAGAGAGGGGCAGAGGGAGAGAGAGAATCTTAAGTGGGCTCCATGCTGAGCATGGAGCCCAATGCAGGGCTTGATCCCACAACCCTGGGATCATTACCTGAGCTCTCAGATGCTCAACCAGCTGAGCCACCCAGGTGCCCCTAACGATTTTATTTTTAAATAATCTCCACACCTGACTCAGGGCTCAAACTCACAACCCCAACATCGGGAGTTGCATGCTCCATGGAATGAGCCAGCCATGCACAGCCTGATTCATTGTTTTAATTGATTGATTAAGGCGCAAGATTTCTTAGAAAGACCACCAGGGAATTTAAAAGCAATTTGGAAATGTCCTTAATTCTGAAGGAAGGTGCAGCATTAATACAAACTGCTGGCTTTTTTTTTTTTTAAACAATTAACATTTACTTTTCTTTCCAGTTTAAAATATAATAAATAATTCCACCTCCCAGAGACAACTTCTAATATAAGCCTTCTATTAGGCTCTCTTTGGATGCATTTTTACATAAGTGTGACCATCCTCTATATTCACTTTATATCCTGCATTCAAACTTTAATGTTTTTCCTACAATGTTGCAACAGTATTCTTGCATAGAGGGTCGTGACACCGAGGCTTTTTAATTTCCAGGAAGCAACTTTATTCATGCCGGCACCGCTCAGTTGGGTTCGTACCCAAAAAACGGCACTGAACGCCACGTGGCATAGTTTTTTAATACATTTTCTATTTGTCTCCCATATATGGTAACACGCACAAACATGTAGTCTGATTTAGTCTCAGTTTACAAGGTCATGAGGGATGTTGTCATCAAAGTGCATAGCCAGGTTAACTTGAAGTTTCTCTCTCTTTTTTTTTTTCTCTCCTTACGGAGGGTACCCTACCACAATGTTACCAAAATTTCAGCTATATAACTTAAAACCCATCCATTGACTGTACCATAATTACTGTAGATAATCTCATCATATTGCACATTTAAATTTGCTATTATAAAAATGGCCCAGTGAACATCTTACTACATGAAACTTCCGCAAATTTCAGATTATTTCTTTTTAGAGTATCAGTCAGGGTCCAACCAGAGAGACAGTACCAGGAGGAGATATCACATTAAGAGACTTTCTGTAAGAAACTGGCTCACGTGATTGTGGAAGGCTCCAGGCAAGTGTGGAATCTGTAGCTGGCCGGCTATCAGGAAAGGCAGACTGGAACTCTCTGGAATGGACTGAAACTGCCAGTCCGCAAGCAAAATTTCTTCATCTGGGAAGCCTCAGCTGCTTTCAGACCTTTTGACCAAATGAGGCCCAATCAAATTATCTAGGATAATCTTTTTTTACTTACATTCAATTGATTAGGGACTATAATCACATCTAAAAAAAAAAATCCCTTCACAGCAACACCTAGATTAGAAGAGATGCTAACTGGGAACTGGAGCTTTGCCAAGCTGATACATCAAAAGATCATCAGGGTTAAATTTTCAAAAGTAGAATTACTGAGTAAAAGGGTATGAATAAAAATATATATGTATATACACATACATATACATATACATATACATATACATATACATATATACATACAGGGATACAAATTCCTTTTTGAAGGGGTCATCACGATTTTTCTGTTTTCCCACTCTATCCCTGCCTTTTGCGGGGATAGGTACGAGATTGCCTACCCTACCACACTCTGAATCAGTAACACTCTTGGGAGTGCCCCTAAAATAAAAAAGTACAGTGTCTCAAGACAAACACATCATTTCCTTGCAGTAAGTGATTAAGAACCCTGCTTTCCCAGGACATTTTGTCTGTCTTCTCCATGTCAACCTGTAGCTCCCTGAGCTCTGTATGAGCCTTAGTGAGTAACGGCCAAGAAACAGTTATAGGTGGGAATATAAATTACTACATATTATTTACTCTTTGCAGGAAATGTGTTAGGCATTTGGGGGGAGATATAAGTATTAAGCCTATCCTCAAAAAGCCTAATGACAGTAATTTTTTTTTTTTTTTTTTTTAATTCTTGGGAGGGTGCAACCCGGGGGAGGGGCAGAGAGAGAGGAATAGAGGATCTGAAGCCGGCTTTGCGCTTATAGCAGTTGAGTCCCACATGGGGCTTGAACTCACGAATCGTGAGATCATGACCTGAGCCTAAAAGTCAGATACTCAACCAACTGAGCCACCCAGATGCCCCCAAACCATAATTTTCAAACAAATACTTGATATTATATTCATGGTAAAGTTCATTTTTGTGTATTTCGCTGGGAAATGCAGTTAATCTGTACCTTTAATTTTTTAAAAGTTTATTTATTTTTGAGAGAGAGAGAGAGGGGAAGGGCAGAGAGAGAGAGGGAGACACAGAATACAAAGCAGGCTGCAGGCTCTGAGCTGTCAGCACAGAACCCAACACAGGGCTCAAACTCACCAACCATGAGATCATGACCTGAGCCGAAGCCGGATGCTCAACCAACTGAGGCCACCCGGGTGCCCCATTAATCCATGCCTTTAAAATCGACATAACTATAAATAAAAGGCAAACCTTTCTGAGGCCCTTGCTGTTTCAGTAGATGTGTATAAAAGTCCACGTTATTTTATCTTTAGAAAATAAAGACAGAAGTTTAGCGGAGTGATTCGTTGGATGGATCTGGGGATGACATTTTATTTAGCTGGATTCTTATCTCTACCATGCACTACTTTTTAAAAGCTGGACAAATAATCTCCCTAAGCCTCAATTTTCTCACTTCCAAAATGGAGATAATATTGTCTTTCTTGTGTGGTTGTATAAGGATTAAATGAGCCAATAAATGTAAATGTGGTGTACATGTTGGCCCATGATGTGTGTGTGTGTGTGTGTGTGTGTGTGTGTGTGTGTGAGTATTCCCCCTCTCCATACTTTCTGCTTTCTTTCTGTCTCCCACCCCTCATCCCAACCTTTCATGCAGTTTAGGGGCAGGACAGAAAGCAAAACTGGTTTTGCAAATCATTCTGTCATTTATGTCTTCGAAGCCTCAAACTTTCAGAGGAATTAGATTTTGCAGGAGAAGGGTGGGAGGTCATTTGAAGACAGAGATAGAGTGCCTTGAAAAAATACGCAGGCATGAATGTTCCTCCAGAATACACAGAGGGTCCCCAAAGCTGAGGGAGAATAGGAGGGGGTTTGTGGGTCCTGAGAGCAGAAGGGTCTATAGCCTTCCTCGTGCCAGCACCTGGAAAGGCTGGGGCAAGACTCCCCAAAGGGGTGGGCACTGTAGAGCTTTCTGGCAGGTGGTGGGGAGTGGCAGGAGCTGAAGCAGGCTTACTGTAAGTTTTTAAGGAGGTGTAAGAATGGCTAAGATCTACCGAAGCTGAAGAAGCCACACAGCCAAGGTCAAGGGATAACTCTGATAAGAGCAAGGATGGTTGCAGATGACCAGAAGCCCTGATGTCATTTCATGTGACCCCAGAACCAGAGCATAACTCTGGGTTGCGCAGGGACAAATTCTCAGAGGGACTAAGTTTCACAGCAGCCCAATGGAATAGGGCCGGGAAACTGAAATCAAATTGATTCATCAACAATGAAGAGATCAGGTGCAACTTAACTTGTAGACCAAGATTCACATCCAACACGTACTCAGAATGTGTCATTAACGATAATTATTTAGCTGTTACTAATATGGAAGAAAGTAGAAAACAGAACATTCTTTGGCTGACATCTCTTAATACTTCCTGCCTACTTAGGGGCCTTGCTTGATCAGTTATATCTAATTTCAAGAATTTTGGATCTTTTCTTTCCACTGGCATCTGCCTCCAAATGTGCAAAAATCCCTTTCTTACCCTCAAACAACCACCCACAATTTCTCATGATCCGATCATTCCATCAAGTTTCTCTATCCTCCTGTTTGTTTGTTGTCATATTTCTTAAGAGTGCAGGAGTGCAGTCACACTTGATGTGCCCACTCATACACTCCCCAAAGGATGACAGTTGGCTTATTTTCTCTTCATTGAGGAAAACTACTTTTTATGGGAAGACAACGGCCTCTGGCAGGCCAAATCCAAAGTCTTTTCGTTCTGTGTCCTATTTAACCTCTGAGTAGCATTTGTCACGGTACGTCACTCCCATATGTAAAAACTTTTTGATTTTTTTAAGACTTAAAAATTATCCTTATACATTTATGTTGAGAGTGGGGGGAGGAGCAGAGAGAAAGAGAGAATTTCAAGCAGGCTGTCAGTGCAGAGCCCGATGTGGGGCTCGATCCCATGAACCATGAGATCTTGACCTGAGCCAAAATCAAGAGTTTGATGCTTACTGACTGAGCCACTCAGGTGCCCCTAAGATTTTTTTAAAAGGCAGTTTTAAGTTTAAGACAAAACTGAGAGGGAAGTACAGGGTTTGCCCACACACACCCTGCCCCCACCCATACACAGCCTTCCCCATGATCAACGTCACTCACTGGAATAGCACACTTAGAATTCACTTTTGGTGTTGCACATTCTACGGGTTGGACAAAAACTAAGTGACATATAACCATCTTTTATAATATCGTGTTTTCACTGCACTAAAAAGGATTTGTATTTTAGTCTAGCACTGTAGGGGGATGTTTTTAAAAGTATGTATAAAGCAATATTTCTAGAAATAAAAGTCACACTGCCCCTTCTGGAGACCTGCTCCTGGGTTTTCCACTGGATGCTTCAGTTGATGTCCCTATTATGGCCCTATTCTCCTGAGCCGGGACTGACTTAGACATTCCTCATTTCCTTTTTTCTCAACTCCCAAATCCAAGATGCCAAATCCAGTTGCTTCTACCTAAGAAATATTTCTTAGCCATTCCTCTTCCTTCCAGCTTCTACCAGCTTGAGAGCTCTCATTTATCTCTCAATTAGAATACTTAATAGTACTTAGTTTATTTTCCTGTTACCAGGCTGCTACACCCTAGTGACAGCTTGCACCTTAAACCAAATCCAATGATTTGCATGTCTTTCCAATAAAGTTGTCCATTGTCTCTCTTTACTGTCTCTCTATAGCCGTGAGGATGAAATCAGAGCACGTTGTCTCCTTATATCTCAAAGGGTGGTCCCTGGGTCAGCAGAATTAACACTCCGTGGGGAACTTGTTGGTAAAACAAAGTCTTAGTCCCTACCCCTTAGTCCTTAGACCTACTGAAAGCAAAACTCCTTAGTCCAGTGATCTGTGATTTGACAAGCCCGCCTCCAGATACTTCTGATTCTGAACCACTGTCTCCGCTGGCTGGGAGAAGAACTTTTTTGTCCTGCTGGCTACCAGGCTTTGAGTCTCTCCTGAATTTGTATCTCTCACGCACTTCATGCTCGTTTCTCATGGACCTTCTCTCTCATCCTGCAAATGCCAGACTTGGGGACTCTTCTTTGTGCTGGAATTCCAAACTTACATTTTCCTTTTCTCTTCAATAGTTTTTTTTTTTTTTTAAGTTTATTTATTTTGAGAGATATAGGGGAGAGGGAGAGAGAGAGAGAATCCCAAGCAGCCTCTGCACTGCCAGCCCAGAGCCCAATGAGGGCCCGAACTCACGAACTGTGAGATCATGGCCCAAGCTGAAACCAAGAGTCTGACGCCTAACCGAGCCACTCAGGCGCCCCCTTTTCCTTTTTTCTTGGAAAACTGTTATGTCTTCAATATCCGTCTCAAATACTGTGAGAATCCTGCCTTCCCTCAAAAAGCAGACCTGCCCCGTCCTCCATGAGCATTTTGTTCCCATCTCTGTAATAGCATTTTCCACGTTCCGTTTTAATTCACCCATCTGTCTACCTATCTAGAATATTTTCCTCCAAAGACTGCATTCCTCCTACATGCGGACAAAGTTGTGTTCCTCTTTGTACCCCTAGTGGCTTAACTTGCCGTTTTCTGTTTTTCTCTTCTTTTTTGCTTCCTCTTTACACAGAGGATTTAAGACAGTTGGAAAAAGATTTTTGAGATGAAATATTTGTGCTCCGCACCAGAACGGTAATTGAGAAGCTTGGCAGCTCTCGCAACTGCGTAAAGGTCTTTGTCATGTATCAGAGTAACCAGTTTCCTATTGCTTTTTTTGTCCACCTGCGTTCATAAGACGACAGTGATTATTTGCGAGGTAGACTGATTCCTCTCACGCTCTCACCGTATGTTATTTCTATTCCTGCTTTATCCACGTGTCCCAGTAGGCCTCTTTATACAACTTCCTATGTGACCCCGAGATTCTGACAACAAGGATATAATATTTCCCAGGTGACTTCTCTCCGCTGTCCAAAATCCTATTGCTTTAGGTACTGGATTGCAATTCGCTCTCCTGTTTGTTTGTAAAATCTGACTGCCCTTCTCGCATAAAAGAGCAGGGTGGGGGTGAAGAGAAGGAATTGAGCAAAGGAGACCTCCTTGCTACTGCCTCGGGGTCTGGAGTCGGTTTCGTGGCCTCTTTCACTACAATATAGCCCTCTCTCCTTTTTCCATATTTACTTCATGAAGATGAACATTGGTTTTGTTTTGTTTTTTTTTTTAAAGGCTATGCCACTCCAGGTGTGAAAATGTATTGTAGTTCACAAAAAAACGGGAGCTGCTATTTGCTCTGTTACTGCTGCGGACAAATGTCTTCACGTTCCCTGAGCTTGACGTTACACTGTTTAGTAAATTAACCGCATCAAAGCACCAAATTCAATTCAATAGCTTAAAAACCTAATGCGGTTTCAACTGGTAACCGTACTTTCACAGAAAGAATCATGTGCCTTGTTGCAGAGAAGTGAAATTAAAAAGTCAATAGAGTATTTTAATTACCAATAAAACAAGTTGGAACCGGTTTTGACTAATATCTAGCAAAACAAAATCAACTAATAACGCTTAAATAACCTTTTTATTTCATCACTGGGTGTTTGATATTCCTTGATTACTTCCACAGATTCGTTTTATATGATACGTAGAAAACCGCGTCTGCACAGCCAGAAGCAGGGTGACTTCTTCAATGTGATTTTCATTGTCATTGAAAGTGACAGATTTTTGACAAAAGTCAGTGTTTGCTCTGAACTATTATAGCAGTTCATTCTCCAACAGCAAGTAATTCCAACTCGACACAGTGCTTAATGTAGACATTCAGCTCATGTGCTAAATCTCGTAAACCCCTAACTGTTCAATTTACTTCATATGCGGAAAACTCGGGGTCAACCTGGAGCAGTTTCTTACAGAAAAGAAACAGAGCTGCTACAACACTTTGAACTCCAGGTAAGTGAAAGACATAAACTTGATGTGTTTCTGATGTTCCATTTCAGGATAATAACAATGGATCTATTCTTAAAGAAATACATAAAACTAAAGCTTTTGAGCCACAGTGTCTACGAAAAGGATACATTTGGAGACCAGTTGTTGGAGGTGCCGATGTGCTGCCCATATGTCTCCATCTGCTGTTATGGTGCACTTGAGGCCATATAATAATATGTGTTTTTTTTTTTTTTCCTGCAGGCTCTGAAGCATCCTCTTCCTCCCCATGTTAAAGGCAGAAAGAACTCCATCCTACAATATGTGTCTTCTCCTGAACTCCTTAGCTTCTCCCAATGGCCACAAGTTGTTAACCAGTTACCATAAATTTGCCTTCTTGGAGCATATCCAAATACTTGTCCCAGATTTCGCCTATTATGTTGGTGTACCTATTATGATTATTCCAGGGCAGATTAATCCGCCTTTCTGTACTTTAAAAACTAGAAGTAAGGATTAGGCTGATTGTAAAATTGTCTGTGTGGAAGGAAGAAATTTGTCATCTACCAGAGAAGTCCTAGGAAGGAGTACTTAGCCTGATAGCGTGCTATCTTTTCCAGCACTGGAAAGAGGTAGTCAAACTCAATGATAAACAAATCCAACATCAGCATCTTGTTCCAATTTGTTTCTTCCCAAGTGTCCTCTCAGGGGGAGTCCCTGAACACCCAGGAAAGTGCTGGCTGAGCCTCTGGAGAGGGCAGTGATGTTTGGAGGGTGTGGTCTGCCTCGAGCTGTCAGAAGCTGTGTGTGAATGTTCTAACCAACAGCCTTTCAGTTTTCATCATCTCTCTGAGACTCTTGCAATTTAGCTCAGAAAACTAGGTGGATAAGAGGGCTGCTTGTGATCTTGGTTGTAGGGAATGTCTCAGAGCATCCGAATGGCCAAGGCGTTGTCAGGTGCCCTGTAGAATGATGAAAAAAGTACGTTGCCTTCTCTGAAGGAACTTAATAATGGTCTCCCTCATGGGACCAACTACCTTGACTGAGTATCAGGATAAATTATAGAGGGAAACTGAGGAACTTCCTTCAATAATTTCATTAATATAGGACTAATAGTTATTCATTATTTCACGGATATATATTTTTTAATATAATTTATTGTCAAGTTGGCTCACATACAGTGTATACAGTGTGCTCTTGCTTTTGGGGATAGATTCCCGTGATTCATCGCTTACATACAACACCCAGTGCTCATCCCAACGAGTGCCCTCCTCAATGCCCATCACCCATTCTCCCCCTCCCCCATCAACCCTCAGTTTGTTCTCTATATTTAAGAGTCTCTACGGTTTGCCTCCCTCTCTGAAGCTATTTTTTCCCCTTCCTTCCCCCATGGTCTTCTGTTAAGTTTCTCAAGTTCCGCATATGAGTGAAAACATAAGATAGCTGTCTTCCTCTGACTGACTTATTTCACTTAGCATAATACCTTCCAGTTCCATCCATAGTGTTGCAAATGGCAGGATTTCATTCTTTGTCATTGCCAAGTAGTATTCCGTTGTATATATAAACCACATCTTCTTTGTCCATTCATCAGTTGATGGACTTTTGGGCTCTTTCCATACTTTGGCTATTGTTGAAAGTGCCTCTGTAAACATTGGGGTATATGTGCCCCTATGAATCAGCACTCCTGTATCCTTTGGATAAATTCCTAGTAGTGCGATTGCTGGGTTGTAGGTAGGTCCGTTTTTAATTTTTTGAGGAACCTCCACACTGTTTTCCAGAGCGGCTGCACCAGTTTGTATTCCCAACAGTGCAAGAGTGTTCCCATTTCTCCACATCCTCTCCAACAGCTGTTATTTCCTGAGTTGTTAATTTTAGCCACTCTGACTGGTGTGAGGTGGTACCTCAATGTGATTTTGGTTTGTATTTCCCTGATAATGAGTGACATTGAGCATCTTTTCATGTGTCTGTTGGCCATCTGGATGTCTTCTTTGGAAAAGTGTCTATTCATGTTTTCTGCTCATTTCTTCATTGGATTATTTGTTTTTTGGGTGTTGAGTTTGGTAAGTTCTTTATAGATTTTGGATACTAGCCCTTTATCCGATATGTCATTTGCAAATATTTTCTCCCATTCCATCAGTTGCCTTTAGTAATGTGGATTGTTTCCTTTGCAGTGCAGAAGATTTTTATCTTGATGAGGTCCCAATAGTTCATTTTTGCTTTAATTTCCCTTGACTTCAGAAACATGTTGAGCAAGAAATTGCTGTGGCTGAGGTTATTCCACAGATATTTTTTGAAAAAACAATTGATTGTGCTAAAGATTACAGCTGAGTAGAGAAAGATGTCTAAACCTATAAGTGCACTAAAAAGGATAAATTCTGAAATAGAAGGTTTTAAGCCTAACTGGAGGGAGGGGACATAAAAGACGTAATAAAAGCCAAAGAATGTTTCAGTTAACTGACATAATAGCTCTAACATTCTCTTAGTAAACACTCCCTCTTTTTCCTTTTCCTTTTCAAAGCCCAAGAGGGAAAGATAAATAAAAGAAACAACATCAGATACCACCATGAATGATTAGAGATTTACAGCTGTTATCTTAAATACATTTCCTTCCTTCCTTCCTTCCTTCCTTCCTTCCTTCCTTCCTCCCTCCCTCCCTCTTTCTTTCTTTCTTTCTTTCTTTCTTTCTTTCTTTCTTTCTTTCTATCCTGTTCAATCCTTTCTAATCCTGTTCAATGAAATGTCAGGATTTGACTAACATGTTAGAAGGATAGCTGGAGTGAGGGGCTACAAGATGCATCTAGGCTCCAGATAGAAGGATCAGAGAAGATAACCTTGGAAAAAGGAACTCCTCAGAATGTCCCAAAAAAACAGTTAAGAGGAAAATGGGATTTTCTGACTTATGTACGTAAAACTGTGTTTCATAACGTTTTGCTAAAAGGTTAATCCTGAGTGATGATACTTCCAAATAATTTGCTCAAATGTTTTTTCGTCTTGTTTTAATCCTGTTCCTGGTAGTTTAAAGATATCAATAAAACCACCTTTATTCTAAGATCTGTATAAGATGGCTTTATCCTATTATCCACAGAAGTGTAACAGCGTAAAGAAATTTAAACGTGTTTATTAAATATTGTTTTTAACCTTGGAGATAGGAGAGGAGACGTTCCCTAATTAGTGCTGGTCTTGGAAGAACTAATTGTCTTGTCAGGGAGAAAAGGCTCACAAGAAATAATGCAAAATAGTATGTAGTCAAGTCTCAAAAATGTGTGGATTATAGATGTTCAGAGAATTGTGGTGACTGTTGGTTGTCATATAAAAAAGGATCGTGAGGGGTGCCTGCATGGCTCAGTTGGTTAAACCTCTGACTTCCATTCAGGTCATGATCTCACAGCTTGTGAGTTCGAGCCCCGCGTCGGGCTCTGTGCTGACAGCTCACAACCTGGAGCCTGCTTCAGATTCTGTGTGAGTCTCTCTTTCTGCCTCATCTCCATTTGCACTCTATCTCTCTCTCAAAACTAAATAAACGTTAAAAAATTTTTAAAAAAAGTATTGTGAGATATGTGAGTAGGAACCACTAGAACTGATTATTTTTACAGGTTTCCCCCTTACTACAGAGTCATGTTGAGGAAGTTTCCTAACATTGCCTTAGAGCCCTCATCTGTAAAGTGGGGAGAAAGATGCCTCACTTATTTGTGAAGGAGATCAGGGTGTGCTACCCAAAAATATGCCACTTTGGCATAGTGATTAGGTTGCAGGATTTTTTACCTCAGTACCCGGGGTTCCTTGTCTCTCCACTTTGAAGAGTGAAGCAATGGACACAAAATGAGCAGCAGTCAAATGTTTATTCAAAGTATAAGATTAGAACGTAAGAATAGTAGGAAAGCTCTCTTTATAGAGAGGGGAGATTTGAAAGTGAATGCCCAGCAGACTGTAGGCAAGAGTCCTTGTTTTGGTGGCCCCCCTCCCTTGTCTTCCCTCTTGTTCCTTCTCGGGTTCTACCCTTATTGGCTGGATAACTCTAGGTGCTGGGTTGTCCATTCCTGATTGGCTCAATTCCATTGTTTGAGGGGTTGTCTATGGCCATATTGTTCCTTGTGGATCATACATTTTATCTACATATTTTTAGTCAGGTCTTTTGTCAAATTCCTTAGAGGAACCTGAGGGGGGTAAGGGGTGTCTGTTATGTTCTTAAGAGCAACCTAGGGGCACCTGGGTGGCGCAGTCGGTTAAGCGTCCGACTTCAGCCAGGTCACGATCTCGCAGTCCGTGAGTTCGAGCCCCGCGTCAGGCTCTGGGCTGATGGCTCAGAGCCTGGAGCCTGTTTCCGATTCTGTGTCTCCCTCTCTCTCTGCCCCTCCCCCCTTCATGCTCTGTCTCTCTCTGTCCCAAAAATAAATAAACATTGAAAAAAAAAAAAAAAAACACCCAAACCGCGGGGGGGGGGGGGGGGCGGGGTTTGCTGTCATCAGATACTCCCAGCATTGTTACAAATCCGTGTTTTTCCCCACCCAGGTACCTCAGGACCTAACCTTTCCTTCTCTGCCTATTTTATCCTATCTTTTCCTATCATAATTATTTTAACTGGAAGGTAATTGAGAAACAGTGAATGTAAGAAGAGTCCTTTCCTCTGTCCTACCCTTTCTACCTAAAATCAGGGCATACATTTTTCCCTCTTTTGTACCACGATGAGGAGAGCAACACTTATCTCCAGAGATGGAGAATTGCAGCAAGATCAGACTAAAATATTACTAAAATATCCTTTATGTGCCATTAGCTCCCCCCATATATCTTCTAGTCACTTCCACACGGTTTATCAGCCTTCGAACCCCAAACCTTCTTTCCTTCATCTAGTCACTTCTCCAGAGTTCATTAGCCTTTGTTACTATGGTACATAAGTCCCTGAGTCGAACTGCTTCTTTGGGCTTCTCACTTCTCTTCTGTGCAGCCCCCCTGCATGTAAAAATATTAGCATCAACACAAATCATATGCTCTTTTTCTTGTTAATTTGTCCATTGTTAGGGTAACACACAGGTTTCCAGTCATCGAGCCTAAGAGGGCAGAGGAAAAATTTTTTCCTCCTACGCACATGCTGAGGATTCAATGGGGTAAACTTGTGGAGAAGTCATTGGTTCCATCCCAGTGATTCGCAACATGATCACAGCAAGTAGTGCCTAATTCAAACACAGACATAATGTTATACAATTAGAGAATATTGTCTTAACATGTGGTACAGAATTCTTCTCTGCAAACTCTTTCTGTTCAGAAAACATGTTCATAAATGCTGAGAGGGTTATCAGCCAGTCCCTTCAGAAGAAGGAGTAAGATGCTAAGCACAGAGTAAGGGAAGGAATGTGTTGTTTTGCTACTGAGAGGGACGGGAGGTGGGGATGGGGGTGGGGGGAAGCACTGAGTCAAAGGGGTGAGGATGAGAGAAGGGACAACTCAGCAAAACAGAAAAGCAGAGAAAAAGAGCCAGGAGAGAAGGTTAAGGTGGGAAGGGCTAACAATGAACCTGGGGAATAAGACAGCATAATAAGTGATGGGTTTTTGTCCCCCACCTCTCCAGTCATCCGTCAAATCACGTATGCTTTCAAAAGCTTTGGTTCAGTTTTTGAGGAACACAATAATGGAGCTGTGTCACATCCAGGTTGATAGGCGGTAACACCTTGTCAGCATGTGTGGAACAAGAACTCCAGAAGCAGAAGAAGTCATGAGGTAGTAAGCTGTCCAGAAATTAGCCAACAGGCATGGAATGGCTTTGGACTTCTGTGCAAATGAAAATATGGGGTTCAATCCAGTTTCATCGAAACCACCAAGGGTCAGGTGAACTCCTGTATGGCACATGACTTAGGCCAATTTAGAGAACCACATTGGACATGGGAAAAAAGACACAGGAAGAAGTTTGTATGGTTTCAAAGTTCTCTCCATTAGTGGGCAGTTATTTTTAACATCTAAAAAAAATTCTTCAGTTTAAATCCTTCAGTTTAAACTAATAATATCCCAGATCTTCTTTGTTTGTCTGTACTTAGTCTTGACTTTTCCTAAATCAGATACACCCTGTGCCTCTGTACTCTATTACTCTCACCTACCAGAGATCATGATGACATAATAGACATAATATTCTTTCTTTAAATGGAGGTGCCTTATAAAACTATTTATTTTTAATTTTTTAACATGTATTTACTTTTGAGAGAGAGAGAGAGAGAGAGAGAGAGAGAAAGCATGAGAGGGCAAGGGGCAGGGAGAGAGGGAGACACAGAATCTGAAGCAGGCTCCAGGCTCTGAGCTGTCAGCACAGAGCCCGACGCAGGGCTTGAACCCAGGAACTGTGAGATCATGACCTGAGTCAAAGTCAGACACTTAACCAACTGAGCCACCCAGGCCCCCCATAAAACTATTTTTGAATCATTCTTCTCATGCAGGTAGTTTTAAGTTTTCAGGGTCGTGTTCTTTGCAATTTTGACTACAAAGTCAAGTGTCATTTCTTTAATTTTTTTTTTCCTTCAATGTTTTTATTTATTTTTGGGACAGAGAGACACAGAGCATGAATGGGGGAGGGGCAGAGAGAGAGAGGGAGACACAGAATTGGAAACAGGCTCCAGGCTCTGAGCCATCAACCCAGAGCCCGATGCGGGGCTCGAACTCACGGACCGCGAGATCGTGACCTGGCTGAAGTCGGACGCTTAACCGACTGCGCCACCCAGGCGCCCCTCAAGTGTCATTTCTAAACATTTTATTCAGAGAAAAAGTTTCTTCCTGCACCCGGCGACATTATGTCTTTCATTTTGTCCACTTCCTCCCTTCTTCTCAGAGATCTTCCAACGAAATTGTGCTCCTGTTCCTGATTCCTTCTCCGATAGTGTCAGTAACTAAAATTGGAGGTGAGGGAGAAGGTCACATTCAGAGCAAATCCAGTCCGAGCCAGCTGCAATAGTGTCAGCCTTGCTGACATAAGCAACCTTTACCTATGGGTGGTCATGTGATGACACTGCAGGAAAATGTTGTACAGCTTCAGTGTCATCTGAAGGCTCCGTAACACACTCAGAAGATGCTTTAGAGGAGACGGACAACGTATCCTGACTGATTCATGTTCATATTAGATGGGTTTGGGGCAGGGAGGAGTCATTACAGAGCACAATATTTGAGTAAAGCATTTGAGGGGCTGATGTTAAATACCGTAAGATGGCGGACTCTACAATGGATCCTTATATGCTAGTACAATTATACAATAGGTTTCTCGTCAACACCAATTCTGTCTGAGGTTTTAGGTTAATTGTTGTGTCTTGTGTCAGATCGGTAAAGCTTTAGATGTGGTATGAAGGAGAAGTTCAGGTCTTTCCATTCTGTGAAACTGTTTCACAGATAGAGATATAGATGGGGAAAATGGTTTTGTGCTCATGTTCATCAAGAATTTGTACGGTATCCCAACATAAACGGTCAATCAACTTGGCAATAAGGTTCAATAAGATGTAAGAGGATTACTTGGAATATATTTGTTCTTTATTTAAAAATAAAAAGTCCGCTTTACATTGTACACGCAACTCCCAAGATATTAAAAGCAAATCATCTAAACCTCCAAGAGTTTCTTGATATCATTAATTTGTCCCTTTACGATGTGCCCGTCAAAACAAAAGCAGTTTACTTCAGCATCCTTCCATGCACCAGGCACTACAATGGTGTTCTTAAATAGAGCAGACTTTATTCCAAAGCAGTCACAGTGATTGAGCTTTAACATGTTCAAATCTGAAAGAATTATTTAAAATATCATTTTGTTTTTAAGATCAGAGAATTTATTTCATAAGTAAACCTTTAAGGAAATTGTGTCCTCTCATGATTTAGGCATCTCACAAACCACAAACAAATGTGAAGTGATGACTGGAGACAGATTTTCTTTCCTTTTATTACAGGCACATTTGTCCATAATCTATTGGCTCATTCCAATTTTGTGTAAACTTAACCTAGCTTTTCAATGAATTCCATTTATTAATTGTAACAGTTTCTGCTGTATGATAAATACGCTATTTTTCTTCGGTTAGAAATTCACGGTTCTGTGAACCGTGGTTCTATGGTTCATGTTGTATAACATGAATTTACTAGCTCTTTTCTACTTCTTTTCTATCTTCTCACTGTGGTAAGAATGATCCATTGCTATTGAACTCTTTTTGTCCTTTAGCACAAGTAGAGCTCAAATTGCCTACACAATTGAATGTTTAGGGATGCCTGAGTGGCTCAGTCAGTTGAGTGGTTAAGCATCTGATTCTTGGTTTCAGCTCATGTCATGATCTCACAGTTTTATGAGTTCGAGCCTCACGTCTGGCTCTGTGCTGGCAGCATGGAGCCTGCTTGGGATTTTCTCTCTGCTCCTCTATCTCTGCTCCTCCCAGGCTTGTGTTGTCTCTCTCAAAATAAATAAGCTTAAAAAAAAAAAAACAAACAAACAACTGTCTAAAGAGAGATACATAAGATGTGTGGTTTAAGCTTAAGTGGGGAAAGAAATGTACTTATGTTGTTTCTACCCTTACGTCTTGAAGAATCCAGAATGGCGCAACATCTTTATGGACAATGAAATGGACAGCATTGATTTTAAAAGAGGCCTAGGCCTCTTTGTGATGATGAAAGTCAGAAAAACGATCCTGTTGATATACGGAGAAAGAAGATCAAAGCCATTCTTTCAGATAAAGATAAATGTTTGATGATAGAATCTTAGAAGACAGTTTAGTATTCAGAAGAACTTGTAGCAAAATAAGTATAAAATAGTAGAGACAGTTCATAATTAACAGCAATAATCTCTCTTATTTTGCACTAAGTAAAAATAAAGGCATCTTTAGATATTGTGAGATAGTGTTGTATACTGGAAACCATTGGGGTTTTAATTGACAAGACAGTAATTTTGTTCAGATCGCTATAACATAGTCTGACCTTGGATCAGCTGCTTGCCTTCTTGAGGCTTCACTTCTTTATTAGTAAAAGAGGCAAATGACAGAGGCCTGTGTACATCAAATGTGAAGAACGAGAGCCAAGGTCTGAGTACTGAAACGTAGGCCCTCTAGAAATTTCGGTGTGAATTCTTCTTTCAATATATTTACAACAAAACATTTACTATAATTTTTTTTTTTTTTTTAAATTTCTAAGAAGCGTTTCTTTGGGTAATTCAGAGAAGGGACCAGCCTTAACAGAGGGAATCCAGGAATTTTGAGCTCTGTCTGGAATTCGCTCAAAGGCCATGCGAAATACCCTGGTGGTAAAAGAAGACTTCTTTCTTTCCTCCTTGGTCTTTCTCCAAGCTTCCCTTATAGAGGTAATTGTACAGTGGACGTATTCGATGCAATATACCTGTCAAATGCTTAGTGATTTGACCTGGGGCCGTTTGTTTAGTGCCCGGCTCACAGCGCTGTTATGGAGATTCAATGACTCTGGACAGTAGCTGGTACGTAGTAAGTTCTCAGTGTTGTCCCGGTCAGCATCGTGCCTTCCTACGCCCACTGCTGAAGGTCAGGCCTTGACCGCTACCTGGGAGACTTGTTGCTACAGCCTCCTGACTGGTCCTCCTGCTTCCCAACTAGTCCTCCGGCCTCCACTTGGCCCCTCCCTAATGCAGACTGCATTCCTGTATGAGGTTGATTTTCCCAAACAGTGCTTTTCATTCTGTCATTTTCCTATTAAAAGCCACCAATGATTTCTCATTTTCAAAAGGATCAATAAACTTTTACGCCCCTAACCTTTGTCCAGGACCCTGTGGTTCTGTCTGGCTGGTCTAGCCTCCCGCTAACTTTAGGTCTATCTGTCCCTAAGGGGATGATCATGCCACGTTTTTCAAGCTGGTTTACTGAGAGTGTCCCTGACAGGCTTTCCCTTCACATGAAACGTCTTGCTTGCTACTATCAGTTTAACTATCCAAACTCTACCTATGTCTCAACACAGAGTTTAAGTAGTACATTCTTCTGACCCTTCTCTTTTTTTAATTAGTAAATTAAGTTTCTAAAATTCCAGTTTTATTGACATACAGTGCTATATTAGTTGCAGGTCTCTAAGACAATGACCCAACAGTTGTCTACATGACTCAGCGCTCTTCGCTGTCAGTGTACCTTTACGCCCCTTCACCCGTTTCACTCCTCCCCACCCCCTCTCCTGAACCTTCTCGACGTTGCCAATGTTCCTTTTTCTCTTTCTCTTCTTCTTTTTTTTTTTTTTAAATGTTTTATTTATTTTTGAGACAGAGAGAGACAGAGCATGAGCAGGGGAGGGTCAGAGAGAGAGGGAGACACAGAATCCGAAACAGGCTCCAGGCTCTGAGCTGTCAGCACAGAGCCCGACGTGGGGCTTGAACTCATGAACTCTGAGATCATGACCTGAGCTGAAGTCGGACGCTTAACCGACTGAGCCACCCAGGCACCCCTCTCTTTCTCTTAAGACTTCTAATACTGTTTCTCACTAAGCTGACTTGACACCACTTACTACTTTATCACAGAAATACACGATATGATGCTTTATCTAGAGAAAAGGGCTAATAAGAGCTCAATTCTTCAGGCAATGTAAGCTTCCTCAGAAAAGCAGAACTGCTTACTTTAGCAGATTAAGAATATACGTTTGTACCTCAGTTGCCTCACGTTTTAGTGCTGGCCGTGAGTTGTCAGACTTTCCAGTGAAGTTTACTTTGCTCTACTGGTTGTTATTTGCATATAAGTGGATCTGTTAGGTTAACTTTAATATAATTTTCCACTTTTTTTTTCTTTCTTTGCGTGCATACAATCATACGTTATCTGAGAGAAAGACAATTCTGTTTCAAAGATTATTCAGAGCTCCCTAGAAAACAAAACCGAACCAAAAGCCCTGCTATGCAGTCAATTTTACTGATAATTTTACAATTATGTTTTTGCCATTTACATTTAGATTATGGAAATAACATACGTGAGAATATTGAGAATATACTTTGATCACTATAAAGCTTTGTACAGATGCTCTTGTTTTATGAGCTATTTTCAAAATGCCAAAAGTGAACAATACCCTTCCATTTCCATAGGGTAACGGCAATCTTGGACTCAATTCCTATGTCCGCGCTCCCTCCAGATTGGTTATGATCACACTTCCTCGGGTTTGTGAACGATATTTACATGGGAGGAGAAAAAAGAGACAAGCTGTCACTGGTCAAAAGACACATGCATGAATGTTTTGGATCATTCCCGGAGAATTTCAGAATGGTTCTGAATTTGTACTGCAACAGTGAGCAGGCTATCTTTCCTACTCCTTAGCCAGAGATGCTTCAGCTTCAGTGAACTATTCAGGTCTTGTTTCTGTTATGAAGACTTTTTCTTTTGAGAAGACATGGACATAACCCCGAAAAGAAAGATATATATATATCTCAATTCTAACGTTTATTGTCTTCAAAATATTAAATACACAATGGAGTAATTAAGAGAAAAAAGAGTACAGTGTTATTATTTTTCAAAAATGGCTAAGAAAATAGTATGGAGAAAATCACGTCATGAAGTCGAGAGGACGTTTTGAGTTTCAGACCTGAATCCGAACAGGTTGTTTTTTTTTTTTTCTTTTTTTTAAGATTTATTTATTTATTTTGAGAGAGAGCACAGTGGGAGAGGGGCAGAGAGAGAGGGAGAGAGAAAGAATCCCTAGCAGGCTCTGCACTGTCAGCGTGGAGCCTGATGGGGGGCACGAACCCACAAACCGTGAGGTCGTGACCTGAGCTGAAGTCAGATGCTTAGCCAACTGCAGGTGCCCCAGCTTTTTTTTTTTTTTTTTTAAATCTTAAACTTTTTTTTTTTTTTTTTGCCAGCAACTACCTCCCTGTGTAGCCTTTGGCTTTGCTTGTAACAGGTTCTGTTGGCCTCTCTGAGCCATCTGCTTCTCGACTTCTGCCTGACAAGTGAGGTATTTGTAGTCTGTAAAATGGGCTGAATCAACAAGGTGTCCCTCTCTATATGCCACAAATCGCTGAGTCGACAGGAGATAGCAGTGGGGTGAGAATCTGTGAACTTAGTAGACAAGTAACCTATTTTACTTTGGTTTCAAAATAGTGATATATTAAGAAAAATAAGATTGTCAATATTTATCAATAAATATCAATAAATGGATATTACAAATGAGATCATTATCTTCCTAGAGATAAGTAACCATAGTGCTTTAATGCCCCACTTGGAATTTTCTTTGTTAGTAATCGATTCTCATGTATGCTAATTAAGTTGATCAAACTGCGGTCCGTTTGTAGCAGATTTCCTTGTTCTGTGTTTCTTTCTCTTAGGATATTAGAGAAACATAATTTTCATGAGTTTGCTAAATGTCGGCCCTGCCTTTAAATACTGGGTCGATAGAGTCATTGGTGTTGGAATTCTCCAGCGTTCAAACTACCCTTGCTTATTATGGGTATTGAGACTGGTTAGTCTCAGAAGTCACTGAGATCAATAGCTTCCCTCCCCTTTTTATTTTCTATGCCCTAGTTGTGCGTGTGTACTGGAAGATGCAATCTAGCTTAAGGACCACCTTTATTGCTTTTGAACCCTTGTGGGTGTGAGTATATACATACATACATATATATATATATATATAAACATATATATATAAATATATATATATATATATATATATATATATATAAAGGCTCCAGAAACATTTGATATTACTGATAATGGTAAAATATAGCAAATTGTATCTTGCATTTTATTTTATTATTATTTTTAATAATAGTTTTTTAATGTTTATTTATTTGTGAGAGAGAGTGACAGAGAGAGAGAGTGCAAGTGGGGAGGGTCAGAGAGAGAGAGGGCGACACAGAATCTGAAGCAGGTTCCAGTTTCCGATCTGTCAGCACAGAGCCTGACACTGGGGCTTTAACTCACAAACCGTGAGATCATGACCTGAGCCGAAGTCGGATGCTTAACTTACTGAGCCACTCAGGCGCCCCTGTATCTTACATTTTAGAAAGATAGTATTTACTAAAGGACTATATACCATGTATCTGAGCACTGTGATACATTCTTCTAATACTTTAGATCATTTGTTCCTCACAATAATCCCATTTTACTGTGAGGAAATGGATTTAGGAACTTGCTTAAGATTTAGGATGAATATATTTTATATTAAAAGGTAGGTTTGATTCAATCTTTCCTTGGAATTATCAGACATTTTATCAGATTTGATTAATGATAGCTGACATTTATTGCATCCTTAATATGTCAGGCACTGTTGTAAGTATTCTACATCTGTTAACTTAGCCCATAGACACACAAGGAGATACGCGGATTATTATTTATATTTTGGAGATGCAAAATGCACAGATTAAAGGGTTTAATAACTAGGGCCCCAAGGTCCTACAGCTGATAAAAAGCCTACCTAGGATTAAAGCCATGGAGGTCATTTCAAAGACCCTGCTCTCTGCTGATTTGTTATACAGCTTTTCATTTAAAATTAGGCTTTAACTTAGTACGTGACTATTATACAAGATTCCGTTCCTCACTTTGAATAATTTTCCGTGTTTTCCTAGCTAAGTCATTTAATTTTATTGAGCTTTTCTTTTTCAGTTTTACAAAATTATCTCTTATTGATATTTTTATATTAGCCTCATCAAAAGATTGTTGCCGAGATTCATCAGGCAATGTGTTTAACATGAAGCAAAATAAAAATCCTATGTTATACACGAACACATCCAACTGATTTCTGACAAAGGTACAGAAGAAATCCAATGGAAGAATCTTCAATAAATGGTGCTGCAGCAGTGGGCATCCTAAAAAATGGATCTCAACCTAAACCTCACAATTATTCAAAAATTAAAATATAGATGTAAATGTAAATGTGCAACTAGAAAACATTCAGGAAAAAAGCAAAGGAGACAAAGGAGAACATCTTCAACTTCGGATTTGGACATGGCATCAAAAGCATGATCCATCAAAAGTATATTTTTGTTAGTGTTTATTTATTTATTTTTGAGAGACAGAGAATGAGTGGGGGGGGGGGGGGGAGCAGAATCCAAAGCAGGCTTCAGGCTCTGAGTGGTCAGCACAGAACCAGACATGGGACTCGAACTCATGGAATACAAGATCATGACCTGAGCTGAAGTCAGATGCTCAACCAACTGAGCCACCCAGGCGCCCCAATCTGATAGGGGTGCCTGGGTGGCTCAGACAGTTAAGCGTGAGACCTGTGATTTTGTCACGATCTCCCTGTTCGTGAGACTGAGTCCCATGTCTGTCTCCCTGCCTCCCCGCTCATATGCTCTGTCTCTCTCAAAATAAATAAACATTTAAGGAATATTTACAATTTTGATAAATTGAATGTCATCAAACTAATAAACTTTTACCCTGTGAAAGACTCTGTTAAAAGAATAAAAAACACCAGTTATGCACTAGTAGGCAATATTTTCAAGCCCCATATCTGACAAAGGAATTACATCTAAAGGATATGAAGAATTCTCAAGTCAACAGAGAAAAAAAAAATAGAAAAAGGACATAAACAAACATTTTCCAAAGAGAAGATGTATATGGCAAATAAGCACATGCAAGGATGTTCTGTATCATTCATTAATGTGTGTGTATTAAGGAAATTCAGCTATAACAATGGCTGAAATTACAAATACTGACAACGGCAGATGCTGGTAAGAATGCCGACAAACTGAATTGCTTCTACATTGCTGGTGAGAATCTACAATGGTCCAACTACCCTGAAAAAAGCTTGGCAGTTGCTTCATGGGAATCTATATGCTCTTTTTGCATACGAGTTTTCGATTATTTCATAATAAAACGTTAAAGAATTTGCATGTGAAACACAGCAAGATGTAAATGGGCTATTCTTGTATTTATCGTTTTGTGGTAATGGTAAAAATAACATTATTGCTAATAATGTGCATATAATAGACATGTATAGTTTATTTTTTAAAGTTCTTGCTTTTAGTTGCTCCAGATTAAAAGACCTAAAACACTCTAGCAATTTAAAGGGGAAAGTTCCTTTTAAAACGTTAATCATGGCTTGATGCAGTGAGGAATCGTTTTATTTGAAAAAATTCAGAGGAACCACTAGATGGCAGTAGAGGTTTGGGGTTTTGTTCACTCGAAAAAACTGAGGGAGAAATTTGGTTCTCCTCTTAGCAAATAAAAAATCCATAATGATAGACATTGGTGATTAGTAAGGTTTAAGCTACAAATCCACTCATTTAAAGAAATTACTGTTGCTATAAGTTAAAACCTGTAATATATAACACTGCAAGCGACCACATGCAGAGTAAAACTGTAAAATAAATCTTGGGCTAACTGTCTAGGATGGAAACAATTTTAGAGAAAACATTTGGCATTGAGCTCTGTGATGGCATTAAGAATTTTTGCTTCAAAATCTTAACGACTTTCAGAAATTTTAAGTAACTCCTTTATTTCTGCCTACTAATTATTTCACAAACTTCAGCTGTACTTTATTTCTTATCTGGGAAAAAGCCTTCTTCTTCTAGATTTATAGATTAAAGCAATTCAGTGTATGAAGCAGAGGAAAAAATTCTGCTGGCTTTATAAGATCATATTTCAAAATACTCTATATCTTTTTTTTCTTTTTGAGAGAGAGAGAGAGAACATGCACGTGAGAGAGCAAGCAGAGGAGGGAAGAGGAAAAGGCAAAGAGAGAGAGAGAAAAAAAAATCTTAGGCAGGTTTCATGCCCAGTGCAGAGCCTGACCAGGGGCTCTATCTCACGAACCACAAAATCATGACATGAGCCAAAATCACGAGTTAGATGCTTAACTGACTGAGCCATGCAAGAGTCCCAAAATACTCTATATCGTTTATCTTATTAAAGCTGAGAAAAAATCCCTGTATCACTTACTGGATTTTTGGTAAAATTTACTTGCTAGGGGCCAATTGATACATTGACTTCATATCAAGCTTCAAGAAATCCTATGTTTTCTTAATTACTGAGGTTAATTTATTTATACATCTCATCTAAATATATATCGTCACGAAGGATATTTTTGAAGCATTTGCATATTTGAGGTATAACATATTTGCATATGTTACTGTTCTTTTGTGTCCTTTTAATGGAATGGAATGATGGATATTAGATTTGGGACCCATTCAAAATCTCATTTGAACATTCGTAGTCAAGTTGAGACAAATTTCCACATGAGTCAGGCATTATAATGATTTTTACAAGCAAATGGTTCTATTTTGAGTCTGCCCTCTTTTTTTTTTATTTATGCGTTTAATGTTTATCGAACCGACTGAGTCACCCAAGCACCCCCTGAGTGCTGGCACCCCTTATGGATGCTAGACAATGAGGGAGGAATGGAATGTCTATAGCAAGACATCCTCAGTGAGGATGCAAGATACTGAGGCATAATGGATTCTTATCAGGGTGAGCTATTTTATTTATTTATTTATTTATTTATTTTTTCAACGTTTATTTATTTTTGGGACAGAGAGAGACAGAGCATGAACGGGGGAGGGGCAGAGAGAGAGGGAGACACAGAATCGGAAGCAGGCTCCAGGCTCTGAGCCATCAACCCAGAGCCCGACGCGGGGCTCGAACTCACGGACCGCGAGATCGTGACCTGGCTAAAGTCGGACGCTTAACCCACTGCGCCACCCAGGCGCCTCCAAGGTGAGCTATTTTAAAATAAAGAGCTAACATTAATGCTTTGGAAGAGGGGAAAATCTAATATTTTCTCATTTACTTTAGTCATATCAGCAACCTTTAAGACTTCCGATTTTCATGGCGTAGTAAGTCATCTTTGCCGTAAATTCCAAAACGAGCTTTCTGAGGACAGTGGATGTCTGTAAGGTTTATTTTGGAGGCCAGCACTCGTCTTGTCAGTTCACATGAAAGAATACACAGTAGAGATCATACCGCCACCAGGCATGGCTGGACTGGCCAAGGAACAGCTAGGCCTGGGCTCAAAAGATGGGAAATGCTTGCTTATTATCATTTACAGGAACATGTGGGAATGAGACGCCACTAGCTTATAAGTAGTTAATCAGCACTGTACTTGAAGATATAATCACCGGACGCGCCTAATGAAATCTCCAACATAAAAAATAAAGGTATCTTTCAGATTCCAAGTCCCTGGAGATGGAATTGACCTGTGCGGAACCAGGCAAAATGGGACTGGAAGTTATTAAGTAGCATTGGCTAACATGACCTCATGGGCCTCCAGTTAAGGACAACAAGCTCCTCAGGAGAACCCTTGTCCCAAAATTTGCCCTTAAAAACCCTCACTTGGAAACCTCCAGGGAATTTGAGATTTTTGAACATTAGCTCCCCATTCTCCTGGGTGGCACCCTGTTAATAAATTGCCTTTCTTCATTGCAAAACCTTGGTGTCAGTTTTTATTGGCTTGCTGCACGTGGGGCAGATGAGCTCTGCTTTGGTTCGGTTACATATTTCACTAGAAGAATAAAACTGTTTATTTTCTCTGTAGTTCTGTAAGTCAGCAATAAAATAGTTAATTCGTGAATAATATGAGTAAGTTGACCACAAATCGTTTGGTAATGAGATAAAGCAATTAAAATGTCCTCACCTCGTCAGTGTTTATCACTACCTACTTTTTCCTCAGCTTTGATAATAAATATGATCCTGGATTTTGAAATTAAAAAGTTTTTTATGGGGCACCTGGGTGGCTCAGTGGGTTGAGCGTCTGACTTCGGCTCAGTTCATGATCTCGCGGTTTGTGAGTTCGAGCCCTGCGTCGGGCTCTGGGCTGATGGTTCGGATGACAGTCGCTTCAGCTGCTATGTTTCCATCTCTCTCTCTGCCCCGCTCCCCCAAACTCATGTTCTGTCTGTCTGTCTCTCAAAAATAAATAAACATTAAAAAAATTTAAAAAAACGTTTCTGAAGAAAATTCTCTGGGGTCACCAAGGCTAATGAAGAGAGGTGAATAATGAATAGTATTTCTTAAGAATCCATGGGGTATATACTTTTTAGCATGTTGGTTTTTCTTAAAAACTTCACACATGTTAAGTAAGGCACTTGATAATTTTGCATAAATAGGGTTTTCACTTCTCTTCACTCTACTGTCTCCAATTCCTACCCTCTCAACCCCTACATTTCTCTGTTTGTCTTTTTGCTTGTGATTTTTCCAGTTGAAAAATCTATCCTTGATTCAAGGGAATCTTTCAGAGGGTATATGTAATACAGGTTATCTTCAGACAAGCAGTCAGAGAATGTAGTCCTGGGGCTCAGAATCTAGGTATGACTTTCTATGAAGATGAATATATACTAAACCTTATAGGGTAACATATCATCATAATTTAAAAAGGCTTTGTTTGACCTTGCCCAGATGATTGGAAGTTGCATTTTGTTTCTTGAAGTTGGTCTCTAGAACTTCCTAGAAACAGTTTTTAAGTGACTTCCTTTTAATACTTTTGGGAAAAGCACCAAGCTGAATAGATTAATGTTTTACTATAAGAGTTAATTTGATTCATGTGCTCAGCATCTGTACTCCAAAGCAGCACATTCCTGAGAAATTGCCTGAATGTTTGCATAAAAGAAATTGTCCACTGCATTATAAAGAAGAGGTCCTTTGGAACTAATCTCACTGCAGACGTCAGTAATTTATGCTTTAAAATAGTAATGGATAAGTCAGAGCTTTCTCCTCTAAGCATGCCCACAGAAGTGACCTGATTGCCATGACTTACTGTTTACATGGAACCCATTTTTAAATGCTCAGATTGAGTCTTAAACATCATATTCATCCCCATCTCGGTTGTCTCAGCAAAGTAGCAAGAGGTAATCACTTCATTTTTATTAATGCCAATATTAAAACAGAGACTTAAAACATGCTGGAGTAGGTTGTTTCCCAAACCTTTTAGAAGAGCTTGGTTATACACACCAAACAAGTGCATTTACTTTTGCTAGTGGACAAGCTGTGCTACCAATTTCACAACTTTTGTAGAATCAGGCAAGGAAGCAGAAAAAAGAGATGCAAAATTGCTTTAATAACTAGTATGTGCTTGACATTGTGCTAGGCACTATAAAATGGTTTTGTCATCAAATCTTCAGAACCCTGTGATGAAATTTCCTTTTATACACAAGGAAACAGGAATTTAGCAAGGTGAGGTGACCTTGATCACGCAGCTTGGAGCAGGTAGAATATTTATTTATTTATTTATTTATTTTTGAGAGACAGAGAGAGAGACAGAGAGAGACAGCATGAGCAGGGGAGGAGCAGAGAGAGAGGGAGGCACAGAATCCAAAACAGGCTCCAGGCTCTAAGCTGTCAGCACAGAGCCCGACGAAAGGGCTCGAACTCACAAGCCGTGAGATCATGACCTGAGCCGAAGGCGGATGCTCAATCGACTGAGCCACCCAGGAGCCCCAAGGTAGAACATATTTTTAGGCCCTGATTTGTCTTCCTCAAGACCTAGTCCTTTTCAGAGCCCTTGTGCACTGTTGGTGGGAATGTAAATTCCAGTCACTGGGGGAAACAGTATGAAGGATCCAGCAATCCTCCTTCTGGCCATATATGCAAAGGAAATTAAATTGGTATCTTGAAGAGACATCTTCACTTCCATGTTTACTGTAGCATTATGCACAATAGCCAAGATATGGAAACAAGATATAACAGCATATATATATATATATATATATACACATATATATGTGTATATATATATATATATATACACATGTGTGTGTATATATATACACACACACACATATATATGGAGAATATTATTACATTATATATTATTTGTATCATTATATATTATATATTATTGTATATATTATGTGTATATACACACATATATAATATATATAATATATACATTAGGAGAAATTGAAATACAAAACAGTGGCCTCTAGGTAGGAAAATCAGCACTGTGCTCCTTAAAAGTGTTTTCAAGAGTTGATTTAGAGTGTGCTATAAGGATCATAGCTCTTCTCCTCTGGATTGAATGTCTCCAATGAGAGTAACAGTTATTCAAGGGACAGAGCTGTATCTTACTCATTTATAAAAATTATTTATTTATCTTATTTTTGGGGGAGGGGGAGAGGCAGAGAGAGAGGCAGAGAGAGAACCCCAAACAGGTTCCATGACGGTGCAGAGCCCAATGTAGGGCAGGATGACACAAACTGTGAGATCATGACCTGAGCCAAAATCAAGAGTTGGACACTTAACAGACTGAGCCGCCCAGGTGCCCATATCTTACTCAGTTTTATCCTGAGAACGTAACAGAAAATTTTAGTGTCTATTGAAGTTTGGTTGAATTAGTCAGCAATTAAGATATTCTTTCTGGTAACTTCCCTGGAATGCCAGCTTGGTCAAACGTCCTTTCTTCCAGACATCTGTGTTAGAGCAGATCACTGACTTAAGCAAATTGACCACAAGCTGACTGTGTTTGGAGATTCCTGATGTAACTAGAAGTGCCTGGAAGAGGCAGATGTTAATAGCACAGTGACTTCCAGAAAACTTACCACCAAGTTCGGCATCCTCCAATTAAATGCTTTTGCAGTAAGTTTTGAAAATGAAGTAATGGCTCCAGTAAACTTCCTTTTATACCACGAGAAAGCACAGCATCAAAATACCTCATGCAAAAAAAAAAATTTTTTTAAAGATGATTTGTGGCAATGCCTGGAATTTTAAACCACTTTGTCCAATGAATATAACAGTTTTTGTTAAAAAAAAAAAAAAGATTTCTAAGGAAGTGCGTGTCTTAAATTATTTAGCAAATGCTTATTGAACAATCAGGAAAATAAAATAATCTGTCCACATGCAAACCATTTTCTGGAAGTTGCAGGTATGTATGTTTTAAAATAGTACCATTGTTTCTAAAGTATTTGTTGATGTCCTGGGTTTTTATGGAGAAATGTACTTGGTATATGAGTTTTTAATGAGTTTAAGTTATCATCATATTATTGCTGATATTAACATCTTTAATAAACTCCCTCACCCCCTCCAGTTCCCGTTGTTACCCCCTTCTTTCTAGATATAACCCTATCTTCTCCAGCTTGACCCAAGATTGACTTATGGGCTTATGCTCTTCCTACTCCCCTAAGTCCAATAAGAGCCATAGGATTGGAGTTTCTTTTTTTAAAAAATTTTTTTTCAACGTTTTTTATTTATTTTGGGACAGAGAGAGACAGAGCATGAACGGGGGAGGGGCAGAGAGAGAGGGAGACACAGAATCAGAAACAGGCTCCAGGCTCTGAGCCATCAGCCCAGAGCCCGACGCGGGGCTCGAACTCACGGACCGGGAGATCGTGACCTGGCTGAAGTCGGACGCTTAACCGACTGCGCCACCCAGGCGCCCCAGGATTGGAGTTTCTTGCCAGAAACCAAAGGCTGAATCTCCCACATCACTTCCTTGACTTACTAGAAATCTAGTACCTAACAAGTAGTATCAAAACTCTACTCAAAGCCCTTTTTTGCCCACACTTTACCTGCAGCAAAGTTAAAGGCAGCTATTTCTGCAGGACTGGAAGACATTAGTGTATAAGATGGAATGGGGGAAGACAAAGGGAGTGTGAAAAGAAAGGAGTGTGAACAGGTATACATCAGAGATACTGCGGCTTTGGTTCCAGATGGCCTCAATAAAGTGAGTCAATGAAGTTTTTGGTTTCCCAGTGCATATAAAAGTTATGTTTAGGGGTGCCTGGGTAACTCAGTCAGTTAAGTGCCCAACCTCGACTCAGGTCATGATCTCGAGGTTAGTGGGTTTGAGCCCCCAGTCCAGCTCTGTGCTGACAGCTCAGAGCCTGGAGCCTGCTTCAGATGTTGTGTCTCCCACTCTCTCTTCCCCTTCCCTGCTCACACACGGTCTCTCTGGTTCTCAAAAACGAATAAATGTTTAAAAAAATTGTAAAAAAAAAAGTTATATTTATACTATACTGTAATCTATTGAGTGTGCAATAGTATTATGTCTAAAAAAAAGCCGACTATATACCTTAATTAAAAAATAGCTTATTTCTAAACATTTCTACCACATTTGAGGTTTCCATGAGTCATAATCTTTTGCTGGTGGAGGGTCTTGTCTCGATACTGATGGCTGCTGACTGATCAGTGTGGTGGTTGCTGAAAGTTGGGGGTGACTGTAGAAATTTCTTAAAATAAGGTAACACTGAAGTCAGCAGCATCGATTGACTACCTTTCAAGAATGATTTCTCTGTAACGTGTAATGCCGTTTGATAGCTTTTTATCCACAGAACTTCTTTCAGAATTGGAGTCAATTTTCTCAAAACTGCCACTGCTTTATCAACCACATTTATGTAATATTCTCAATTGTTTGTTGTCATTTCGACAATCCTCACAGCATCTTTAGCAGGAGTGGATCTGATCTCAAGAAACCACTTTCTTTGCTCATCCTTAAGAAGCAATTCCTCGGGGCGCCTGGGTGGCGCAGTCGGTTAAGCGTCCGACTTCAGCTCAGGTCACGATCTCGCGGTCCGTGAGTTCGAGCCCCGCATCAGGCTCTGGGCTGATGGCTCAGAGCCTGGAGCCTGCTTCCGATTCTGTGTCTCCCTCTCTCTCTGCCCCTCCCCCGTTCATGCTCTGTCTCTCTCTGTCCCAAAAATAAATAAACGTTTGGGAAAAAAAAAAAGTATAAAAAAATAAAAAAAAGAAGCAATTCCTCATCTGTTCAAGTTTGATCATGACCTTGCAGCAAATCAGTCCCATCCTCAGGCTCCACTTCTAATTCTAGTTCTCTTGCTGTTTCCACCACATCTGCACGTACTTCCTCCAATGAAGTCTCGAACCCCTCAAAGTCAGCCACGAGGGTTAGAATCCACTTCTTCCAAACTCCTGTTCATGTTGATATTTTGACCTCTTCCCACAAATCGCAAATGGCCTTCATGGCATCTAGAATGGTGAATTCTTTCCAGAAGGTTTTCAGCTTACTTTGCCCAGATCCGTCAGAGGAATCATCATCTATGGCAGCTAGAGCCTTATGAAATGTCTTTTTTTTTAAATAATCAGACCTGAAATTCAAAAGTACTACTTGATCCAGGGGCTGCAGGATAGATGCCGTGTTAGCAGGCATGAAAACAACATTTATCTCATTGTCCAGGTCTATCAGAGCTCTTGGGTGACCAGTTGCATTGTCCATAAGCTGTCTTATTTTGAAAGGAATCTTTTTTTTCCGAGCAGTGGGTCTCACACTGGGCTTAAAATATTCAGCAGACCATGTTGTAAACAGGCATTGTTGTTTCATTTATAGAGAATAGGAAGAGTGTATTTAGCATGGTTTTTAAGGGCTCTAGGAAGTTCGGAGTGGTCAAGGAACAGTGGCTTCAACTAAAAGTCATCAGCTGCATTAGCCTCGATTGAGAGAGTCCGCCTGTCCATTGAAGCTTTGAAGCCAGGGATTAACTTCTCTCTAGCTATGAAAGTCCTGGAAGGCGTCTTCTTCCAAGAGAAGGTTGTTTTGTCTACACTGGATACCTGTTGGTTCGTGTAACCACCTTTATTAATTATCTGAGCGAGATCTTCTGGAAAACTTGCTGCAGCTTCCACATCAGCACTTGCTGCTTCACTTTTATGTTATGGAGACACCTTCTTTCCTTAAACCTCACGAACCAACCTCTGCTAGGTTCAAACTTTTCTTTTGCAGCTTCCTTACCTCCCTGTAGCCTGACTCGAAGAGAAGAGATTTGGGTCCTTGCTTTGGAGCAGGCCTTGACTTATGGAAATGTTGTGCCTAGTTTGATCTTCTAGGCAGACCACTCAAACTTTCTCCCGACCAGCAATAAGGTTGTGTCACCTTTTTAACATTTGTGTGTTCAGTGGAGTAACCGTTCTAATTTCCTTCAAGAACCTTTCCTTTGCAGGGCGCCTGGGTGGCTCCCTTAACGGACTGACTCTTGATTTCAGCTCAGCTCATCATCTTGTGGTTTGTGAGTCTGAGTCCTGTGTTGGGCTCTCCACTGATAGTGTGGAGCCTGCTTGGGATTCTTTCTCTCCCTGCCCCTCCCTCCCTCCACTTGTGTTGTCTCTCTCTCAAAACATACAAGTAAAGTTAAAAAAAAAAAAAAGAACCTTTCCTTTGCATTCACAGCTTGGCTAACATTGATACAAGAGGCATATTTGATTACTACTGGGCCAATCTTGGCTTTTGACATGCCTTCCCCACTCCACACAATCATTTCTAGCTTTTGATTTAAAGTATGAGACGCATGACTCTTCCTTTCACTTGAGCACTTAGGGTTTGTTGTATAATACCGTTGTAGGTTTATTAGTTGCCCTAAACTCAATACTGTGTGTCTCAGGGAATAGGGAGGTCCAAAGAGAGGGAGAGAGACAGGGGTATAACTGATGAGTGGAGCGGTCAGGGCACACATTTATCCATTAAGTTTGCTGTCTTCAAACTTAAACTCTTAAAAAATGTTAATAGTCTCAGTTTATCTTTTAACAGTATCATCAAGGCACTATTCTTCTCTTATTGGAGCTAGTCAGTTAAGTGTCCTACTTGGGTCCTATAGGTCATGATCTTGCAGTTCCGAGTTTGAGCTCTGCGTCAGACTCTGTGCTGACAGCTCAGAGCCTGGAACCTATTTCAGATACTGTGTCTCCCTCTCCCTCTCTCTGTCCCTCCCCTGTTCGTGCTCTGTCTCTCTCTCTCAAAAATAAATAAACGTTAAAAAATACATATTTTTTAAAAACCTAGCCCCCAGTTTCTGTGACACCACAAGAGAGTGATTTAAGAGGGGCAGATGAACATTTACACACACACACACACACACACACACACACACACAATTGCTGGCATTTCTCTTCTCAAGTGTCATATTCTTAAAGAATGTGATGAGGATTGGACTAGAGATTGTGTTGCTCAAAGTTCTCAGCCTCTTTGCAATTATGCAGAGCCTTGTGGCTAGTTTTGGTCGATGATTGTGGGTGGAAATGATGTGTAACCTTCATTATCTTAGCATAACAGCATCACCCAACGAGTACAGATTTTGCACAACATACATCACAACACACTACTTTTTCAGATATGAGCAATTTTATCTTCCTATCGTGAGAAAAATCTAGGAAGATATATTATGACAGTCATGGACTCCTAGTCCTGCATCAGATTTATAGCTTGGGAAGAAGAGAAGGATCCCATTTTTCTAGCAGGGGTAGTCTGTACTTTTTAAATGACAGAGAGAGCAAAGTGACTGTCCCATTTTAAAAGAATTGGATGACTACTTAGGTAGAATTTTAGGGTGCTAATGGATGCCCTTTTTGCTTAGGGAACATACAGGGCTAACCGGGACATTAATTATCTTTGCCTAATTTAAACACATTTTTAACTTCCAATTCAAATGTTTAAATGTTTAAGGTTAACACTTAAACATTTGAATCCTGTCAATCACAGGTTTTAAGCCGCAGAGTCAACACTGGCAGTCATTACATTATCTCAAAAGAAAATGCACCTTGAAATCAATTAACCTCATCCATTTGAATATTCAACGAATGATAGTAGGAAATTTAAATAATCTCCTGAAAACCAATTTCTGACAACAATCAGGCCTGCTAAAATTATCTTTCAAGAAAGCATTCGCCTAGGGAAGCAGTGTAAGAGAAAAGCTGTCCATATCTCATATTGCCCCAGGACAACTCATGCTCCTCTGTGTGCCCGATATTCCGAGATTGTGGCCTCTATCACCCTCAATCAGTAGGGATAGAGTTGGTCCGATTTTCCAACTTTGTTGCTGCAAACGGTTCATTTTAGAGTCTCCATCAGATTTCTCCTCTACCATCTGAGGTCTCAATTAGAATCAAAGCAGCAAGTGAACATCTAGTACTTGTGAGTATCCCATTTATGTTGCTGAAAATCCACATATAACTTTTGATTCCCCCCCCCCCCAAAGTTAACCACAGTAGCCTACGGTTGGCCGGAAGCCTTACAGATAACATTAACAGTTGATTGACACATATTTTATATGTTATATGTATTAAATACTGTATTCTTACAATCAAGTAAGCTAGCAAAAAGAAAATGCTATTGAGAAAGTCGTAAAGCAGAGAAAATACATTTACCGTAGATACGTTTATTGAAAAAAATCCACATGTAAGTGGACCCATGCAGTTCAAACTCGTGTTGTTCAAGGGTCAGTTTATTATAAAATTTAAGATTGGGGATATCTGTGTCTGAACCAGAAATCTAATTCTGTGTATCTTTGGGGTCCTATAGCTAAAGAAAAGGCAACACTTTGTGTTTTTCTTAACAGGATTTGTACATCAATCGAGGTTTGTATATCTGAGCTGTTAAATTTGAGACTGTCTCCAATTTTGGATTTACGTTATCATATGTATAATGTTTCTGCTTTTAAACATTTCTGAAGATACGGACTTTCTCCTTTCCTTCGGTGATTCCCCTCCCCCCCCACCCCGTCACCCCCAACTCCTTTCCCCTTTTCTGCAAGTGTCAAATCTTTTTTCTGTGCCAAATACTATGCTAAGCATTAGAGACAATAATGAACAAAACCAAACATGACTCACGTCAGCACAGTTCTCGGAATAGAGATGGAGACAGAGATTAATCACATTATCGCCTCAATAATATTTAATATAATCTCCTAAAGTATATTGAGATAAAAAGAGTAAATTGGTGGTATTTGGATTCGTATCATCATGAAGCCAACCATGGGATGTGATCTAGTTTGGAGATTAGGCAGATTTTCATTAAGGAAGTGATGATAGAGGTGAAGTCTGAGTAACAATAACTTTTAGCCAACAAAATGGGAGAGGAAGAGTGTTCCCGGAAGAGGAACAGAATGTGTTAGGGGTTTGTGTTCAGACAATTCTCAGAAATCGCAGTTTCCATCTCTAGCAGTTTGATTTGAGTCTTTTTAAAAGATCTTCCGGGGCGCCTGGGTGGCTCAGTCGGTTGAGCGTCCGACTTTGGCTCAGGTCATGATCTAGCGGTCTGTGAGTTCGAGCCCCGCGTCAGGCTCTGGGCTCAGAGCCTGGAGCCTGCTTCCAATTCTGTGTCTCCTTCTCTCTCTGCCCCTCCCCCATTCATGCTCTGTCTCTCTCTGTCTCAAAAATAAAGAAATGTTAAAAAAAATTTTTTTTTAAAAGATCTTCCATGTCCCTACATGCTCAGTGCTTCTTGAACACATGGCATATAATGATACTATTTGATGTTCTTATCTACCAAAATCTGCAATTTCGGTGTCTGTTTCTATTGGTTGATTTTTCTTCTCATCATGGAGGTATTTTTCTGCTTTTTTGTATATCTGGTAAGTCTTGATTGTAGGCAAAGAATGCAAATTTTACCTTGCTGAGTGCTAGATAGTTTTGCTTTTCTATATATTCTTGAAGTTTGTTCTAGGAGGCTACTAAATTACTTAGAAAGAGTATAGAGCTTTACTCTACCTTTTTAAGGTTTGTTAGTGGGACCAGAACAGTCTTCAGTCTAGGGCTAACTAGTAAGGCAATAATCTTTTGCGTATTTAATCCAATGGCCCTTGTGTTATGAGATTTTCTGTTCTCGCCGGTGGGCACGTGACCCGTTCCCAGCTTTGGGTGAGCCCCGGGGGTGGTGTCTGTTCCTTCTGTGTGTTTCTTTCTCTAGTTATCGATAGTTTCTTCACATACATGTGCTAATCGGCACTCAGCTGAAGACTTAAGGAAGGTCCTCTAGATCTCTGGAGCTGTCTCTCTGTGTAAGTCATTCCTCTCCCGTACAGCTGCCTTGGCCACCTAGAACTCTCAGCTCCACCTCGTCCACTCAGGGCACCCGAGAAACTTTTGGGCTCTTTCTCCCTGGGCTGCATCCTGGAAACACTCCAGGCAGTAAGCTGGGACAAATGTAGGGCTCTCCTTCTTTGCTTCCTCTCTCTCAGGGATGACAGTCCGGTGTTTCTGGTTGTCCAATGTCTGTAAACCAGTGTTTTGTATCTTACCTATTCTTGTGGCTGTTTAAGGTGGGAGGGTAAAGCTGGTCCGTATTATTCTTTACTCCATTTTGACAGGCAGTGGAAGTTGGAAAAACAGTAACAAAATGTCTGTGTGGCCACAATTATATGCAGCCAGATGAGACCAGAGGAGTAGACTGGGAACACGTCATATATTGATCTAATTTGGAAAATATTAATGCACCTTTCTCTTTAGCCCTTTCAGGTACACGTCATGACATGTCATGTCATGTCATGTGTACATGTCAGCCTAGGGCACCCATCTGCCTGGGGGTGGGATGTGACATGCAAGGGACACAGAAGCATCCATATACTATGTTAAGAGTACGAGACAGTGTTAAGTGAGCTGGGGAGCCTGGTGAGCCCAGAATGGAGAAAGGTTGATACAGTATATGGGGACTGAGTGTATGGGGATTGAGGCTAGCAAAAAACCTGTGAAAGCGGTCAATAAGATCAGTAGCATTTCCAATGCTGGGGCAGAGGAGCAGGGGGACAAGGAGGAGGGTCCCAGAATAGCCACTTCATGGCCCAGACCAGCCAGGATCCAAAGAATCCTGAGGAGTTTCAGATAACCTTAGCCCCTTACTACCTTCCACTCCCCTCCACTTCCCCCAGAATATCGTGGGTTACCTCTGCTTCTCCAAAAGCTTGATTGTTGCCTGGGAGGAAGCTTAAGACCGGAGATAGAACTCAGGTTTAGCATTTCGTTGACTCATCCAAACAGTCTGAACCTGTGTAAATGGGCATCCTCTAAAATTTCCCCTCGGGGCGCCTGGGTGGCGCAGTCGGTTAAGTGTCCGACTTCAGCCAGGTCACGATCTCGCGGTCCGTGAGTTCGAGCCCCGCGTCGGGCTCTGGGCTGATGGCTCAGAGCCTGGAGCCTGTTTCCGATTCTGTGTCTCCCTCTCTCTCTGCCCTTCCCCCGTTCATGCTCTGTCTCTCTCTGTCCCAAAAATAAATAAAAACGTTGAAAAAAAAATTAAAAAAAAAAAAAATAAAATTTCCCCTCATTTGACTTTTCAGATTCTTTTCCTTTTACTGCCCTTTAGGATGAGAGCTTTTGAGTAATACCAGATCAATTACTAAGAAACAAAGTGGTTTTGTCTCTTTTCTTTTCTTTTCTTTTCTTTTCTTTTCTCTGTTCTTTTCTTGTCTTTCCTCTTCTTTTTCTTTCCTTTCCTTTCCTTCCCTTCCCTTTTCTTTTCCTTTTCTTTTCTTTTCTTTTCTTTTCTTTTCTTTTCTTTTCTTTTCTGTATCTGTATGTAGCGTGAGTACATCTGCAACCTCACTGCAAGGTTAAGAATTTCCGGTGTAACAGTGGGAAACCAACGAATTCTTTCAAAAGCACACTTGGTGGGAGGGACGTGATCCTATTGGTGTCTTGTGTTTCAAAATTTACTCCAACAAAGGTGAGTGACTGGAAGCTTCGAGGCTTTCCAGAAACTATTATAGTAGAAACTGCAAAAGCTAATTGAGGAAAGATCAGATTTCAAAAAAAAAAAAGAGATTTCAAAAATAATTCTAGTAGTATATTTATATGTAAAGACTTTAATACTACTCCAAGATGCCTAGATGACTGTGCTATTAATAAAAAAGTGCTAGAAGAAAGGCAAACCTCATTTTCATAAATGTCACATCATTTTGATATCAAACCACTAGTCTATTTATTTATTTTTATTTCTAGAGAGGGAGAGAGAATCTTAAGAAGGCGCCACACTGAGTGGAGTGGTGCTTGCTCCATCCCATGACTCTGGGATCATCACCTAAGCAGAAATCAAGAGTCAGAGGTTTAACCTACTGAGACACCCAGGTGCCCACAAACCACTATTGCAAAGAATTCTTCATCTCTTCCCACTGAGGGAAACATTTATTCCAAGAAATTAAAAAAAATATATTATAATAATTTTTTTTTCCTTTTTCAAGTTTTTATTTAAATTTCAGTTAATTAACATACGGGGTAATGTTAATTTCAGGTGTAGAATTTAGCGATTCATCACTTTAATAATAAATATTTTTAACACGTGTAATGGAGTACATTGGATAAGGTCATGTATTCTTTTTTATTTTTATTAAAGTTTTTGTTTTTGTTTTTGTTTTTGTTTTTTAGTGTTTATTTATTTTTGAGACAGAGATAGAGTGTGAGCCGGGGAGGGACAGAAAGAGAGAGGGAGACACAGAATCTGAAGCGGGCTCCAAGCTCTGAGCTGTCAGCACAGAGACTGAAGCAGGGCTGGAACTCAGGAACCATGAGGTCCTGACCTGTGCCAGTCAGACCTTTAATGGACTGAGCCACCCAGAGCCCCAGGCCATGTATTTTCAAGGAACTAAAAATGAATGCAAATAATTCTATACGACTAAGAGACACATCACCCTTCTTACTCAGGCCCCAGGCTCCACCCTTATCTCAGGCATGCCCGAAGGTCCAATCCCATTGATAACAGCTAAAGCAATTTGCCAAAGTCTTTGGATTCACCTTTTTCTGGATGGTTGGTAATTTTCACTGATAAGGAAGTTTGGTCCTTAAATTAATTAGCAGCTCCTCGATAGGATTAATTTCTCCTAGTCCTTCTTTAGTTGGCTCTAGCTTGATGTTACTTTTGCAAAAGGCTGACAGAATTTGCTTGTGATTTGGCTTTCAGCTAGCAATCATTTCCTCATGTATTCAAAGCAGAAATAACATTGAAGTTCCACGGTTTTTGAAGCGTTTTTCCCTCTTTAAAAACCAAAGCTTGATTTCTGGTTAAATCTGTCATTTCGCATTTTAATTTAAGTGGCTTTAAATCCAGTGGATTTCTTTTCTTTCTTTCTTTGTTTATTACTACATAGATACTATATAATTGTTCGGACATGATTGAAAGATACAGATAAGGAAAAGTTAAGAGAAAGGTTGTTTGTAATTTCGACAGCACAGGGGTAATTACTCATCTCCATTTTAAAAGTCTCTTTGACTTCATATTATTGCTATTTGTAAATATAAAACCAGATTATATTGCTTTGAGGTCTACTTCTTTCCCTTAGTCTGTTGTGAATATATTTCCATACTAGTAATATTATTTTCAAACGTAATTTTAAATGGGTGCCTGCTAGTCCATTCTATGAACATGCCATACTTTTTTCAAACGTTGCAAACACAGCTACACAGTTGTCCAAGCCCAGTCACAACAACAGCTAAATATCTGCACACATGGCGAACTTGTTCCTTCGGATTAATTGGGTAACTTGTAAGAGATTCAGGTGTCTTAACAGAACTGGCTCATTGCCATTTTCCTGATCATGAAAAAGAGTAAAATACCTAAGTTACTTTCGCCCTCCAGCATAGAAGAGTATGACATAATAATGCTACAGTGAGACATCAGAGAGTGCCATTATGCACCTACAAATCCCAGCTGTACTAACTAGGTTTGCATGGGCTGTTTCACCGCGCAGTTCAGTTCAGAAAATACGGACTGCTAATGACCGAATGACTCATCGAAACATAGTATGCTTGAATCAGTTAGGGGGAAAAAAAAAAGAAAGAAAGAAACCTCCACTTAAAAAACTTTATTGGAAAAAGAGATTATCATTTATAGGACATCTCCTAGGGAAACTAACAGCTTGAATTCCCCTGTACGTTTCAGTGAATTATGATGAATTTTTCTGGCCCGGTACGGACTAGAACAGCCAGCAAGCATCCGGTACTCAGCGTGCTCCTAGAGACCTCACAGTAAAATGTAAGGCGAGTGAGCTGATGACTGACATCGTGGAGAAGGACCGCATGGCAACCAGGGCTATGTAGTTCCTGTTAAGAGAGAGAAGAGAAAGATCGGAAGGATTGGCTCAGGCTGGAGCCAGTGGTCAAGCAGAGAATTCCTGAGTATCTCATTTTTTGAAAAGTGTCCTTGACTCTCAGAGGATCCATCAGTCAGAGCAAATGATTTAGAAAGTAAGTCCAAGTAATAAGCTTTAGGCAGTGCATTTTGAACCCCTCAGTATAACAGGTTTGGTAGTAATTATAAGTGCACTGTGGAAAACTAAGAATCAGGTGTGCAGATTTGTCTCTGACGGCAAATCCGAAAGATAGAGAAAATGAGCAGTATCATTTAAAGGTTAGGGAGGTTTTATTTCCATGTTCCATTGCCAGAAACCTTCTCTGGTTTAAACATGTAGCGATGACACTTAAATCAGAATGTTGACCTTTTAAAATTTCATTTATTTAAAAGAAAAATTATGAAAATAATATGTATGTATGCATAAATATTTTGGATATATCAACATATATAACGGAGAGAAAGTTAATAATACGAAATAAAACATGCCAAACAGTATAGAAAATAATACAGTGAATTCCCATGTCCTGATCATCCAGCTTGGGAAACAATACCTTATCAATACTGCCAAGGTGGTTTGTGTTTCCCCCCTCCGGGTTGCATCATGACATCGGTAAGTATCGCTAAAAATGTATAACAATTTTGTACATCTTTAAACTTTATTTAAATGAAATTGTATTGTATTTTTTCTGTAACCTGATACTGTGTTTGTAAGACTCAACCATACTGATACCTGAAGGACTAGACCATTTTTTTCACTGTTTTACTGTTGTTTTACTGGTGAACAGTCACACACACCAAAATTAAATATATTAAATATTAATCCATTCCACTGTTAGACATTTAGCTCGTTTCCAACTCCTTGCTATTACACTCACTGCTGATACAAGCTTTCCTGTGCACAGTTCTAAGAGCATCTGTGGGAGTTATTTCCTGGGTGGAATTTCCTGAGTTATAGGGTACATTGCATTTCCAGACTAACTAGATTTTGACAAATTGGACTTAAAATCTTTTTTTTCCCAGGTATTCTTCAACCGGCATCAGATAAGAGCTCTATAATTCCACATTTTTTGGTAACACTTGGCATTGTCAGGATTTTCAACAATTGCCATTCTAGAGAGGAGTGTGAAATGCTACAGTGGTTGTAATTTGTACTTTTATTTCTAGGCAGTGTATATACAGATATATTTTCTAAAGACTTTTTTAGGGCAGTTAGAGGTTTCCAAAAATTTGAGCAGAAGATGCAGAGATTTCCCATATATCCCTTACCTGAACACATGTAAAGGCTCCCCATTGTCAATATCATCTCCCAGAGAGGTACATTTGTTAGGACTGATGAACCTACACTGACACATCAAAATCACCCCAAATGCATGGTTTACATTAGGATTACTCCTGATATTATACATCCTATGGGCTTGGACAAATGTATTATGACATGCATCCATCATTATAGTATCATACAGAGTATTTCCACTGCCCTAAAAATCCTTGCCTATTCAGCCTCTTACTCCCAACCCCTGGAAACCTGATTTTTTCACTGTTTCCACGGATCTGCCTTTTCTTCAATGTCATATAGTTGGAATCATATAGTACAGAGCCTTTTCAGATTGGCTTTTTTCACTTAGTAATATGCTTTTAAGTTTCCTCCTCATCATTTCATGGTTTGATAGCTCATTTCTTTGTAGTGCTCAGTAATATTCCATCTTCTGTGTGTAACACAATTTATTTATTCATTCACCTACTGACGGGGATCTTGGTTCCTTCCAAATTTTGGCAACTATGAATGAATCTGTTATAAAGCATCTCTGTGCAAGTTTTTGTGTAGACACAAATTTACAACTTCTTTGGGTAAATACCAAAAAGCATGATTGCTAAATAGTATGCCAAGATACAGTAGTTGAGTGTATTTTTTCATATGTTTATTAGTTGAGCTTCAGGTCTCTATTTTTTGAATTCCATATAAATATTGTCTGCACATGTTTCCATTAAATTATTTCCTTTTTCTTATTTATTTCTTTATATTTCAGTATACTAATCTTTTGCTGTTCACAAACATCTTCTCCCAGGCTTTGGCTTTTCTTTTAATTCTATAATGGGATAATTTTAGAGATGAATTTTTTAATGTATCATTTTTTTTTAACATTTATTTATTTAAGAGAGAGAGAGAGAGGGAGAGGAGGGAGAGAGAGAGAGAATTCCAAGCAGGCTCTGCACTGTCAGCACAGAGCCCCGATGCAGGGCTGGATCCCATGACTGTGACATCATGACCTGAGCTGAAATCAAGAGTCAGGAACTTAACCACTAAGCTACTAAGGAGCTTCTTTAATGTATCATTTTTTAATGTTTATTTTATTTTATTTTATTTTATTTTATTTTATTTGAGAGAGAGACAGAACATGAGTGGATGAGGGGCAGAGAGAGAGGGAGACACAGAATCCGAAGCAGGCTCCAGGCTCTAAGCTGCCAGCATAAAGCCTGACGCGGGGCTCAAACTCACAAACCGTGAGATCATGACCTGAGCCAAAGTCAGATGCTTAACAGACGAGCCACCCAGAGGCCCCTGATGGATCATTTTTTAATTGATTTCTTTGTTTAGGGAATTCCTCCTGATGTGGAGGTTTCATACATAATCTATATTTTCTTCAAAAAGTCTCTAAGATTTGCTTTTCATGTGAATGTCATGTATCTTCACATGATATTTTACCCTCCAAAAACATTTTGTCTTAGTATCTGTTTTGTTTGACATTAAAATAACTATTTTATCTCTTAAAGTCCTCATATGAGTGAAGTCATAAGGGAAGGGAAAACAAAAATAATATAAAAACAGGGAGGGGGACAAAACAGAAGAGATTCATAAATATGGAGAACAAACTGAGGGTTACCGGAGGGGTTGTGGGAGGGGGGGATGGGCTAAATGGGTCAGTGGCACTAAGGAATCTATTCCTGAAATCCTTGTTGCACTATATGCTAACTATTTGGATGTAAATTTTAAAAAATAAGAGAAAAACATAACTATTTTAGCTTTTTTTTAGTTAGTACATCTTTTTTTAATGTGTGTCATGTATACCTTTTTCTATGCTCTAGTTTGAATTTTTCTGATTCTTTTGTTTATATGTAGCTTTTAGAAACAGCATGCACCTGGCTTTAAAGAAAATTCTAATTGAAAATCTTTGTCCGTTAACTGACAAATTTAGTCTGTTAACTTTTATGATTCTGCAGATACACTGAATTTTCTTCTTTAAATGTATACTTTAAAAAATATGCCTTTTTTTCGGGGCGCCTGGGTGGCTCAGTCGGTTAAGCGACCGACTTCGGCTCAGGTCATGATCTCCCGTGATCTCGCGTGAGTTCGAGCCCCGCGTAGGGCTCTGTGCTGACCGCTCAGAGCCTGGAGCCTGTTTCGGATTCTGTGTCTCCCTCTCTGACCCTCCCCCGTTCATGATTTGTCTCTCTGTCTCAAAAGTAAATAAATGTTAAAAATAAAAATTAAAAAAAATATGTCTTTTTTCTTCTTTCCTTACTGCTCATGGAATAATGGGCTTTTTACATTCAATTTCTCTGGTTAGAAGATGCATAACTCATTTTAGCTCATTTAGTGATTACCTTTAAAATTTCCATACATACAGATAGCTGACTGAACACAAAGTTAATCCTTAAACAATACAAGAAATTTAGAACAATAAGGACCACCAGGCCATTTCATTTATGATTTTAGTTTCCTTTTTCCTCCTTGTTTCTGGTTGCTGGTGATTTCTCTTCCTTTTTTCATAGGTTAGCTGTGTATTTTAAGAATGTCTGTTAATAGTTTTTTTCTGCATTTCTAGGTATTTTTAGCGTTTGTTTATTTTTTTCTTTCCAGGATAGACTAAGTACAAGGTCAAGTTTCACTTTCAGGTCCATGTTGCCCACCAATGGCCATCTTTGTCGTAAGGGTTGGCAGTCCTTTGTGGGGTGCGATAAAAGCACGAAGCATTAAGCGTTAGAGGAAAAGGTTGCCAAAATGGAAGAAAAAGCCCAGAGCAAACGCTAGGACAATGCCGAAGGTATTTCTACTTGACACTTCTACCTAAACCTGACCGCACCCACGTTTTAATAAAGTAATATCTATTTCTCCTAAGGATTTACTGTGCCTTTGAAAGAAGCAAACATACTACCAACTTAGAAAATAAGGGGTTATTTTTTTCCTTTTGAGTTCAGGGTTTTCTCCAGGGAGAGTGAAGGAGGGAAAGTTTACCTTCTGTGACTGCTGGAAAGCTACATGTTCCTTCAGAGCAAGGAAAAATTTTATGATACTTCAAAAGTAAAGTCCTTGGACTCCTGCTGGGGCCCAGAACTCTAGTTGCCATGAGGGAAAAATTAAAATAGACCTTGCTCAGAAAATCTAGCAAGTTGAGTCTCCTGGAGCTAAGTCTTTTTCCTTTATGTGTTTCAGTTCAGGGAACGATTTCAATGGGAGCCTTATTAGAACTCTAATAAAGGCTTGCCTACCTTGAAATGAGTCAAGTAGGTCAAACCCATCCCCTACTTGCATAAATAAGCACTTTCAGATAACAGTTGCTGACTAGTAATATTTCTTTATTTGGTGTCTTAACACCTGCTCTGTGTTCTCTCCTCTTAGAGTGTTATTTTGGCGCTTAGGAAACACACAGGAAGTGGGTCATAAGTAATTAGCTTAGAATTGGTCCTAGGTTCCCTGGACTCTTTCCCAGCTGAGTCTTCCTTCTTTTGACATGGGCTTTGGGAATTCATGAGAGTTTCATACAGAGTAGGAGACACTGGGGAAAGTAATTCATGGAGCACTGGAGAAATCCTGAGGATATAGGGGTTGGGACTAGTTGAACCAGAGAGGGACAGCTGTCAGCCAGCTCAATTCATATTGGCATGACTGAAACAAGGTGTGAGTGCCTTCGACATAGATTTTGGGCAACTCAGAGCGGAATGATGCCTTATTCACCTTTGTATCTGCAGAGTAGGTGCCTGACCAATTAGATTAGGTATTCAGTTAGATCTAAATTGGAAGAAATGTTTAAAGCTCACACTTCAGAAGGTCAAAGAATAAACAAAACTTAGATTTTATGTTCATTTTTCCACTTGTGACGGTCAACTGGTGGGAAAAAAAGAAGAAGTAAAATAGCAAACTATACTCTAATCATCTCAAACAGAATTTTTGGGGGGGGGATTGTTATTTAACATTCCATGTAAAAGTTCTTTACACCAAATGTAAAGGATTAACCCCCTTTAGGAACTTGCAAGTGATAGTATGTTAACTTTTTTTTTTTTTCAACGTTTATTTATTTTTGGGACAGAGAGAGACAGAGCATGAACGGGGGAGGGGCAGAGAGAGAGGGAGACACAGAATCGGAAACAGGCTCCAGGCTCTGAGCCATCAGCCCAGAGCCCGAGGCGGGGCTCGAACTCACGGAGTGCGAGATCGTGACCTGGCTGAAGTCGGCCGCTTAACCGACTGCGCCACCCAGGCGCCCCAATAGTATGTTAACTTTAGCATTGCTGTACCTCCGCTCATTTTCTTCTTTTATCTGCCGCACACTATATATGATTAGGATTGACTAAAGCAGTAAACTTTGTTGGGAGGAAGGGCTGGTTAGAGCCAGAAAATGCACCCCAAGGGTGATTCTTCAGAATACTCCCCTCTGAAAAAGTCAGCCACATGTGTTTAATTGTCCCAGCACATCACCAAACTCTGAAGTTAGACTTGAATTTATCCACTGAATCTCAGACGTCCAGGCCTAAGGAGTTACTTCTCGATTTTACACTCTGTTGCTCCAGAATATAAGTATCTGGACCTCACCCAAATGCTTATGCATACCCAAAACACAAAGGAGTTTAGAATGATTTGGAATCGTTGCAGCATGAATTAGAGACACTTGGGATATATAACAGAGAATAATTACCAAATATTTAACAAAATGTCCCTCATTTTGAATCGTCTTGGAGCTAGGATTTGTTTTTATATTTTAAAAAAGTTAAAAAAAATCGAAAGACGACTATTTCACGGCATAGGAAAATGATTTAAAATTCAAGTTTCAGGTTCATAAATAAAGTTTTATTGGAACACTGACACACTCATGCCTTCACTTATTGGCTATGGCTTCTTTCACACTACATCAGCAGAGTTGAGTAGTTTTGATAGAGAAAATATGGCCTGCAAAGCCTAGAGTATTGATTTTCTGACACTTCCTAGAAAAAAAAAAAAAAATGATGCTCCCGGCTTTATGCCATTGTCAGAGAGAGTCCTGTGCCAGGGGTCACAAGAGGTCAGAGTCAGGTGTGCTCCCTTCTGTTCTTTTATTTGCATATGAATGCATATAAAATGATCTATCTGGGCTCTACATAGCCAGGAGCATAGCTTGTGTAACCATCTATAATGTTTTAGGGTACTCTAGATGACAAGTCATAGGAAGACCCCCGATGGAGTCCAGTCTTTAGGTACATGAGCACTTGTCACAGATGGACTGAAGAACGAAGAAACTCGTTTCCTGCAGGGCACTATATCTGGCCCAACAAGGTCATCGGAAGATTCTAATGTGAATGCTGCTAGCTACAGGATACCGGTTTTGTGGCCTTCTATGTGGCCTCAAGTTTTTTTGGTGGTTTGTTTTTGTTCTGTTATGTTTTTATGCTCTTTAACCAGGCCACATTTTGGAACGCTCAAAAGTCATTTGGTTCCCCCACCCCCCCCACAATGGAGGGTGGGATTTGCATGTCTTTAAGATTATTTAAAAGGGTTTCCCTGGGTTACTGTGACACTCAAAATTAAATAAAACTGTGGCCAGTGCCATGACATATACGATTCCTCTGGAGTTACATTCCAGGGGACTGAAATTCTACCTTCCTATTCCCAGTACTCTGTGAAACCAAGAACACTTGCTTCTGCTTCACAGCAGCAGAGACTATGATTAATATTCTGTGATTAACATTCCACTGGTCTGAGAGGAAGGACAGAGTTCAGTTCCATTTGTGCCTGCAACTAATTTTGCAGCTTTAAGCTCCTCATTTAAATTTTATAGTCTTCAGTGTTTTAAAATTACAAACTAATATAGTTTGACTGGGTGACCTTGGTGACTCCAAAGCATGATACCTTTATTTTAACTTATGGAGGATTGCCTCTTTCCTTATTGAACTGATTCCAAATACCTTGATTTTTCCTACAAGCTATACATTTGCTGCCTATCCGAAATCAGGTGGAATTTGTTTTGTTTTTGACATCATTAAACCATCGCAATGAATAGACGTGATGAAAATATCGTAGTGAAATATTGCCTGCTACGTTTAAAAGAGAAGTCATCAGTAGAAGGCGCCAGTTAATGACGATATGGAACATGAGAGCAATAATAATAAAATAAGCCATGCGAGGTAACTAGTTCTGTATACATAAAGCAAGAACATCCTGACGGTGAAGATGTGGAGGAAGGGGCAAAAATCTCTAGAAATTTTATTAAAAGCCAAAACCAAAACCAATCTTCTTCCATCCAGCAAAACAAACACAACTTTTCAAACGCCCATCTTCTTCCATTTCGCCATATTCCAAGGTCAAGTTAGTTTGCTGGTATTTGTTGACTATTAAAGGCACTGAAAGGCCTGAGAAAATTGAAACTTAAAAGCTTAAGTTACGGGAAACTGAAACCTAACCAAGCCTAACCAGCTTGTTCCGCTTCTGTACAATTGCTTGGCGAGCCCATGTATTCCTGATCAATCATTATTGCCTGGCACATCCGTATATTCTTGATCAACCATTGTTACTTGGCACATCCGTGTATTCCTGATCAATCATTGTGATACTCGTACCCCCGGTTGTGGTCTGACCTAAAGGCAGGAACCAATCGAATACTGCTAAGTGTCTAACTTTACACACCAACCAATCGCAGCTCTGTAACTGTGGAAAATTCCTGATTTCCCCATGACTTGTTTGTACCTGTCTATAAAAGGGGTGTAAAAACCTCTCTCAGGGCCTCTTGGCGTCACCGGCAACAGGGGCGCAGAGGTCCAGGTTCAAACCTGCAATAAATGACCCTTGCTGCTTAGCTTTGACTCTGGACTCTGGTGGTTCGTTTTTGGGGGTCTCTTAGACTCTGGGCGTTTCAGCACAACGTCTGTCAGTTCACCCCTCCTCAGACTTCGTCAGTAATGAAACAGGGAGAAGGGTGAAAAGAGAAGAGGCAGAAGCAACCAATAGAGAAGGGATCACAGAAGATAAGAGGGAAGGAGAGCGAAAATGTGTATAAATTTCAAGTTGATGATAACATTCTAAGACCGCTGCACATTTTTATTTTGTGTTGTTTGTAGAAAAGAATCTTCGACCTCACAAAACACCTCGTGAATGTGTTTTGTTCTTCCTGACCCAGCCAAAGAACAGAAAATTGAGTTCAAGATTGACAACAAATATCCAATATGAGAAAGTTCTATTTGAGGTTGACTACAACACTTCATCCCAAAGATTTTTTTTTAAATGGTTAAGTTTGGACAGCCTGTTGTCTTTTCACATAGTGCCCTGGTGAGTGGCCAGATGGTTGAAGTTAATGTCTGCTTTTCTACAGCTTGAGGACTGAATCAGAAAAAGGAGCATAAGGGTTTAGTTTTGAAAGTAAACACTTTTTAAATAACCTGGAGGATGATTTGTTATATATAACTAAGTTGCATATGATATCTTTTTACTTCTTGTTTATAGAAATACTTACTCTAGGCAAGTGGTAGTTAACCATTCCACATTCATAAGATTGCCTCTTCAGCGAGACCTCCAAACAGGCTGCTCCTTTTTGATGAAATGGTTATACTTTAACTACTATTCCTTAGGTTTACTTTGATAGTTTGCTATCAAACTACAGTTTGATAGTTTGGGAATATGAAACATTGTTCGTATTCTCTCACTTGCCATTCAAGACAAGTTGGAATGTAGAGAATCGGCATTTTGTTTTGGAAAGAGGACTGATTCAAGATCGAACACAGGACTCACTAATACTGAATAGAGAAAGTTATCAATCTGTGCCTTAGCACTCATCTAAGATCAGGGCAATGGACACAATTTAGCATTTCCATCTCTAAAATTTCACGATTAGAGTAACATCCAGAGAGACATGAGATAATGCTGGAGATGAATTATTACAATGAAATTCTCCTGCACAGATTCCCAAGTACCGTAAGGATGGGGCTGTTCATGACTGTTGGCTGACTGATAGCACATTATTGCCACGTGAATTAAGCAAAAAACTACCAACTTATTTAACTTCTCAGGACGAAAAAATATGAGGAGGTTGTTAAGGGCAAAAAATCAAATAAATCATGGTCCCTGTCCTTAAGCAAGTATAGGGATGTTTATAGATGAATATATAAACTGAGTTAAACTGCTATGTAGTAGTAAATAAGAAGTATGTATTCAAACAAAAGGATTCAGGGATTTAAACCATTTGCTGATTATATTCATTTCTTATTGCTGTTGTAACAAATTGCCACAAACTTAGTGGCTTAAAATATTTATTATGTTACAGTTCCAAAGATTGGGGTCAAAATGGGTCTCAACTGGGCTAGTTAATGGACCGATGGGGCTTTGTTCCTTTTGTGGAGGCTTTCGGAGAGAATTCATTTTCCTGCTTTTCCACCTGAATTTCTTGGCTCCTGGCTGTCTTCCACCTTCAAAGCCACCGATAGCCAGTGGAGCTTGTCTCGGATCACATAACTCTGACACTGACTATTCTGACTCCCTTGTTCACTCCTTGGACCCACCCAAATAATACAGGATAGTCTTCTATCTCAAAGTCAACCTATTAGCAATCTCAATTCCATCTTCAAGTTTAATAATCCCTTGCCATGTAAGATAATACAGGATCTGGGGATTAGTATGCAGACATCTTTCAATTAGTATATGGACATCGTTCTGCCTATGACACTGAGAGAATGATAAATGTTGACTTTCTATTTAGCTCTGATGAGCAATTCCAGTTAATCTTACTCATGCTGCCCTTAAGAACATGCATACTGTTTCATAACTTTGAAGTCCTTCACAGGTTTGATATGAACCTTTGACAATTCATTCAGGACAGAGGATTGGATTAGAAAATCCCATCGTTTCTATGGGAGCTGTGAACCCTTATCCCCCCCTGCCCATGCTTAATTCTGGTTCATCCTGACCATGTGTTGTCTCAGTTTGTACATCTCCAAGGAAATGATGTTTTATTAGTACCATCTGTTTTTTATAGACCATGAATCATCAATTGGCTCCCAGGACCCTAAGGCCTTAGATACTTTAATACTAATTCACAGGTCTTTGATGGTATCACTACAAAGAAGACTGGAAAGTTTTTTTGTTTTTTGTTTTTTTCCTAAGACAGAGCTGCAGTGAAAACTCATTGATGGCCTTCAATATTAAATAATTCTTGCTTCCAAATAATATGATGGTAAGAAATTATGACAACTAATTATTCTACGTTGCTGTAGGAAGGTGACTCCTTATCAGAAAATTTCCAAATTATTCTTCCCGATTCTTACTTTCAAAAATCAAATTCAATATTTTAGAACTAATAGGACCTGAGGGTGAAGAACACAGTCATAGTAAGCATTATGGGCCTTACCACATCATCCCAAAGAAGAAAAATAAAATTGAATTGCTAGGGTGTGGGAAATGAAATTACTCAGTTTTTTTTCAAATAAGAAAAGAACATGGTCTCCAGATGTTTATTTTAGTCGTAGCAATGCTGGGACCAGAAGCAAGAATGCTGATTCCTTGATTCTTTTATAGCTTTAAGGTAGATCTACAGAGTAGAAGTTGAAGACACATAGCAGAAACCCATTTAAATGCTTCCCTCTTTTGACAATAACATTTAATATCTTTTGACTCTAAGGGACATATTTGTTAAATTATAGACATAACAAAACAGTTATAAAATTTAAAGAATTAAAATCATTCATAACTCCCTTGCCTGCTTATGGTTAAAGTTTTTGTTAGATATCTCTCTATTTGGCAATAATCTCTTCTTGGATGATATGAAAGGAATCATCATTTCTTAACAGCCTATTTTTTTCCCCATCCTTCATAATTCAACCAGCCTTACTTCACCAACTTATTTACAAGTCTTACATATAGTTCTGCAGAGTCTAACAAAAATAAAAATAAACCAAATAGACAAAAAATAAACCAAAAAATGATAGACCAAATTTGCCCTTATGGAAGTTCAGAAATGGAATTTATGCAGGCATCATCTTTCCACTATTCATAAACCCCAGGACGATTACATGGCATTACTAAGAAAAAAAAAAAATAGAGAGAGGAAAAAAGAAGAACATTTGGATACTACTTTGTGCAAATGTTATGTCAACTCCGGGAACCAAAGAGATCTAGAACACGGCTACAAATTCTTCAAAGAGCTTATGGTATATAATTGCATAACAAGACATATACTTCCGGAAATTTCAATTTCAATACAAGGAAGCCAATCATTAAGAACCAAATGAGGGCTCCACACAAAACTGCCAAATGCACGTAGGAGAGCTCATTTTAGTGTACAATAAAAAGCACTTGGGAACACTTTCCGGAAGAAGGTAAGATTTGAATTGTTCCTTCAGAGAAAATGAGGGCTTCGGTCATTCACCTTCCCTCCTTCATTTAAATAAGTATTTATTGGTTACTTGTTGGAAATATTGCAGACCATGTAGTTTGGTCCGTGTTTGAAATGACTACCTGATAAAAATGACTACCTAGACTTACTTTAGTTAGGCTTTACTTCAAGTCGCTACCACGTCAGCAGACAAGTTGGCACGAGACCACGAATAGAAGTGAGTAGTCTAGGCTGTCTTATATTTGCTTAGTTCCTCCAGAGAGAGGCTTCCGATTTTCAGCATGCAGGGAAGAAGAAATCCAAGGCAGATGTGCAATGTTACAGGTTATAGGGAGCTATCTCAGCATTTCAGGGTAATCCCATAACAGCAGAGGGAAATCAGAGCTATGCCACAGTTACATTTTTTCCATGTGTTATATCCCTCTGCTTTGGGCCCACACAAGGTTTCAAGGCAGAGGGTCTGGTCATTATCCAACACACTATTAGTGCTAAGCATCGTGTAAGGGGGCACGAGACAGATAAGCTCTCTGCCCTGGTGGAGTATACATTCTGAAAGAAGTTATATAAAATAGACAGTGGCGAAAAACATGGAGAAGAAAGATTGATGCATAGAGGTATAGCCTGTTTATGAGATAAAAACGAGTACCCAATGAGTATCTTTGGAACAGAGAATAAACATACAGGAATGATAGGGGATAGTTTGTGTCAATTAATAAGAGAAATAAAATGAAGAATCTATTATCCCAGGGAAAGACACTTGAACATTATACTAAAAATCATGAGGAGATGTTAAAGTCTATTGGAAAGAGGGAGATAGATGACTTTTTCTGAGAAGATTAAACTAGCTATAGTATACAGTGGATTTGGAGGATCAGAGACCAAAGGGGGAAATATGAGTGTGGTAGTTAATTTTATGTATCAACTTGGCGAGACCGCAGGATGCCCAAACATTTGGCCGAACATTATTTTGGGTGTGTCTGTGAAGATGTTTCTGGATGAGATTAACATTTGAATTGGCAGACTGACTGAAGTAGAGGCTTTCCCTCACGTGGGTGGGCTTCATCTAATCAGCTGAAGGTCTGAATAGAAAAAAAAAAAAAAAAAAAGCTGACCCTCTGAGGAAATTTGCTCCATTCTGACTGCTTCCAGCTGGGACATTGGTTTTTCCTGCCTTTGTACTCCAACTGAAATATCTACTCTTCCTGGGTCTTGAGCCTGCCAGCCTTCAGACTAGAACTGTGTACCTTTTGGTTCTGTTTCTCTGAGGAAGTCTGGCTAATACAGCAAGTTACCTACCTTTTGCTGCATTCCAGGTGAAAGGTGGTAAGGTGGTGACTCTGAAGGGGCAAAAGAAGGAATAAATGAGAATGGCATTTACAGGAAAGTAAGCAGAACTTAGTGAGTGAATAATTGACTGATTGGAGCTGGGGGAAGGGACCGAAGTTTACTGAGTTCCTGACTCTGTTTGGTTTTCCTAGAAGTAGAGGCATGAAGCAAAACTTTCTTGGTAACACGTTATTTGTGCATGAATTCTTCGAGAAGGAAAAATAAAGGGAAATAGAAAGAGAGATAAGGAGGGAGGGCAAGCCACAGCTTTATAAGAAAAACAAATGGTCAGTCACGTGGGCCTTTTCTGGACAGGCTGTATGGAATCACTTTGACTTGCAACTATCTGAGGCAGGAAAGGAACAACGGAGTCCATTTTTTTTTTTTTTTTTTTTTCAGCCGGCCAGTTGTTCTCTTTCATCTCTTATTGGTCCAAGTTCATCCTACAGGGCATTAATTCCCTTGAATTTGGACGACCTTTGGGGAAGCCACATCTCAGGACAACTGAGATGGCCTAGGGCTCAGAATGAGCCAGCCAGCTGGTTTTAGAGAGTTCCCGCTGTGCCTGCCTGCCTGCCTGCCTGCCTCAGGGCCTGGCTCTGTGAGCTGATGATGCTTCGTGCAGTCCTGTGTCTTCTCACACTCGAACAACAAAAAGAGAGCCCAGGTGGGAGGCTGGTGGTGTTCAGTAGAGTCATTGGGCAAGGTATGTCATGAGTGCCTCTCAGGTGATCTGTAGAGTGGGAGTAACCGGCTGAGCAGAGGGTGCTCTAAGGACAAGCCTCTGCTATGAAGGAAATAGGGCTCAACACGTCTCTTTCTAGGGAATATAAGAGCTTCCTTAATGGTTATAAAAATATGCTGCTGCCGGGTACTCATCCCGGAGGGACATCCGAACGCTATGGGCCAGTGAATCTGGAAAAGAGCAAAATTGGGTCTGGAAGAGTACATTCCTGAGAGAACGATGGTACCGTTGGCCAGGACACGAAAATCTTAAGGAGAAACTGACATTTCCCAGAAAAGGAAAATGAATCATCTGGCTTTACACTGTTGACTGTGATCCTGAGGTGATATCTTGCAGCACGTATCAAAGAATCATGAATCAATGAAAAGTTAATGATTAAAAGGACATTAGAGGCTGCTGTGTTAACATTTCTTCTTCTTCTTCTTCTTTTTTTTTTAACACTTATTTCAGAGACAGTGGGAGATAAGATTCAGAGAAGGTTAATGATTTTACAAATGTTACGAAATGTTAGTTACAGAAGTGGGTCAGGAAAACAAATTCCTTTCATTCAGGCTGTTACTTCTTGACCTAGTCACATGGGAGGCACTAGGAATCCTGAGTTGTCATCCCTGATTTTCTGGTGAGAGTGGGTTTTGCCTTTTCACCTCTCAAATGGAAATGCCGGACAAGAAAACCCCCATCATCCCCTCTAGCTCGGATATCCAAGCATTCTCTGATGCACACACGAGAGCAGTATGGCCGAAGAAATAGATTTATAAGCTTCGACGACATTCAAGATTCCTGATTAACACCCCCTCTCTGTGGTTACATGAACATGCAGGTGCCAGGCATTCATCCTGAAAGGACATCAGATAACTATGGGCTGGTGAATCTGGAAAAGTGACAAACTGGGTTTAAAATAGTCAGTTCCTGAGAGAATGATGGTTCCGTTGGCCAAGACAAGAAAACCCCAAGAAGAAACTCACATAGATGGAAAATTGACAGAGAACAGGGGGTCAGTGATTAAGCTTCATGGTACATCTTAATTTATGGTGTGGCGGGAAGAGAAGACACCATGAAGAAAACCCACAGAGAAGAAGTGGGTAGTGAAGTAGGAGAAGAACAGGAAAGTCCCCAGGGCTGAAGAAAGAGGAAGGGCTGAAAGGACTGATAAAAAATGGTAAGTGCCACAAACATCAAGATGGGGATTGAGAAATAGCCATGAAATGTGGCAACAGAATCTTTATATTGTTAAACACTAAAAGCACAGTGGGCAAAGGCTTGAGGAGTTAACTATTTATAAGAAAATGGATACAAGAGGGGAGATAATATTGCGTGTAGGCTGTTCAAAGACATATTAGAGTAAGAAATAAAGTCTGTAAAATTGGGGACAGTGTAAGTATGTTTCTAGGCAGAGGAGAAGAGGAAAAGATAGATTTGGAAAAGAGAATTTATCTGAAGGAATAAGGTGCCAGAAGAGATAGGAGAGGTGAAGTACCCTTAGCACAGACGGAGGGAATGATTTTGGCAAAGAGAAAGGCACCTCTTTTTCTGAAAAGGGAGTGGAAGAACAGTAGGAACCTGAAAGTACCAAGAAAGGTAGAGGCAGAAGTGGATAGACATAGAGGAAGTGGAGGAAAGAGTAGAGGAGGGATGTTGTGACAAAGGATCTATCTTCCCAGTCAATGTGGAGGCAAGACCCAGATTGGGTGGGTGGACTGAGAGGCTGAGGACTGAGGCAAATGATTTCAGCAGGGCTGGAGAAAGAATCGGCAGAGTCAATTAAAGAATTGTGAGCTGCTGGGGCACCTGGATGGCTCGGTTGGTTAAGCGATCAACTCCTGATTTCGGCTCAGGTCATGACGTCACAGTTGGTGGGTTTGAGTGCCACATCAGGCTCTGTGTTGACAGTGTGGAACCTGCTTGGGATTTTCTCTCTCTCTCTCTCTCTCAATCTCTCTCTCTCTCTCTTTCTGTTCCTCCTTTGCTCACGCTCTCTTTCTCTCTCTCTTTCTGTTCCAACCTTGCTCATGCTCTCTTTCTCTCTCTCTCTCTTTCTGTTCCTCCCTTGCTCATGCTCTCTTTCTCTCTCCCTCTGTCTCTCTCAAAAATACATAAATAAACCTAAAAACATTGTAAGCTGCTGTGAGGTAGTTTACAGCAAATAAGATGTAAATGTTTTGGTGGTTCTCATATGCACGATTTTGTGCCTTTTATTTTCATGTGGGGGGCTAAGAGTTGAATTGTAAAAAGTCGATTTCCCAGGGCTGGGGATGGGCAGAACTGAAAATTAAAGGATATAAAGTGTCTAGGACTCTAATTAAGGCAGCTTCAGGTTGCTGGATCAGTGTTTCAGGATGAATGGTTAAGCACCGAACTCATAAAGTTACACATAAACTAGATAAAGTGGAGGGATTAGGGACTAGCCAACTTGCTGGGTGGTAGAACAAGATCAGCAATATTATTTATTTCTTCAGGATTCAGGGTGACCCTAGCTTGGATCTTGGTTATATAAGAGTATGAGTGGCGTTAAAGGCATAAAGGATTTTGTTAACACTGTCTTTTTATGAGTTAGATGATTATCTACATTCTATTAAGCATTGTGACATAGTCAGACCTGGCATGGAATTATTCCTAAAGCACAAGAACTCTTTGATAAGCATTTCCTGGGTATCTATAATAATGGAACAAAAAAGAATTACGGAGATTGCAACAAGTTTTTTAATCAACAATTAATCCTAGGAACAAGATGTAAAATTGCGTTCATTACAGAAAAGCTCCATTTACTTTATCATTCTAACAAATAAATAATTTGAAATAGTTTGAGGAAATTGATAATAAGAGGTAAGGACGAAGTTCAGACCCCCGGATCTGAATAACAATGTCATTGGATAAAGCTCCCTGGTAGTTCTGTAGTTATGTACTTCTTTGTTTATTGGAGCTCCACTGAGAATGTTTAATTTATCAAAACAAGGTTCTCTTTACAAGATGGTCTTATGAACAACATAAAGACCACAGTGTCTTAGATGAGCTCCTGCTCAACCATAATTAGAACTCGACACTCTAATTTTCCAAGCCGTATTGCTAGTGAAGTTAAAGTCTGATAATTTCTACCAACGGGTTGGTGACTGTGCCAGGAGTTTCTAGAGAACGGTCAGCATGATGAGGGAAATATATGTGCTCTCAACTCCTGCAGGCAAGTCTGTAATTCTCACTCATCAGCTGTATCAGGTGAGATGACAGCTTGGAAGTCTGATGTGTCTGTCGCCTCCTTGTGAATTAGAAAAGAATTAGAAAAGGAGAGAAAAGAAAAGGGGGGAAAATGACCTCATTAGAGGGAGAAAGCAAAAAACCAAACTGCTTGCTGCTTTGGACACTGGATATCGGGAGACAAAACTTTCCAACATACACAAAATAAATGGAAAAGAGCCATCACCAACCATGAAATTAGCACGGAAGGAATTCAGCTGTAACTTCTCCTCTGTCTAGAAACTGGATTCTGGTGGTGGTTCTGATGAGCAGATGGATAGTATAGAGGATGGGGAGGCATCAGTCCATTCATTTATCTGGAGGATTTCAGAGGACAAATGGGAAAGATTCTTATCTAAGTGAGCTTAAACTTCCACAGAGGCACAAGCCGTATGTCTAGAATGCTTTACTTAGAAATGGGCTCTGATGTTGTGCATTAATTCCTTAGTGAAATACCATCTTTAAATGATCTGATCAGTTAGTCATCTGTAGCTACACCCAAGCAGCAACTCCGGGCCACCAAACTGGTAAGAAGAGTCTGCCTTAAGTCAATAATAAAGACAAAGGCGGTTAATCCTCCAAATTTTCAAGTGTTTTCACACATGCCATAATTCTGCGTTATGGGAGTTACTTTAGTCATACCACATAGCCGGGAGGAAGATGTGCATCAGGAAAATACTTTCTGGGGGATTCACTGCCCTCAGCATTGTGCAAGTTAATTAGAAATTAGCTATTTGGGGGCGCCTGGGTGGCTCAGTCGGTTAAGCGTCCGACTTCAGCTCAGGTCACGATCTCGCGGTCCGTGAGTTCAAGCCCCGCGTCGGGCTCTGGGCTGATGGCTCGGAGCCTGGAGCCTGCTTCCGGTTCTGTGTCTCCCTCTCTCTCTGCCCCTCCCCCGTTCACGCTCTGTCTCTCTGTGTCTCAAAAATAAATAAACGTTAAAAAAAAAAAAAAAAGAAATTAGCTCTTTGTGTATTACATAACTGAAATGGTTAGGATGGTGGGTCATGTAATAACAGGCAAGATTTTCTTTAGTATAGCTTTTTCTGTGCACATAAATAGCTTTTGTTTTATTCTATTACTGAAAGATATTGAAAAATGTGGTTGTAGCTACCTCATGTTGTAATGCCTGATGTGAAAGCGGTAGGTGTCTATCCTTCCCAGGCATCTTGGATGTCAGGACCTTTCTGTCATTCATCCTTTTGATGGCAAGCAGACACAGTGCATGGTACAAATAAAAATGACTTTTTTTTTTCTCCTTGTTTCTCTTTTTTCCCCTAAGGATTTGACAATTACAGACCTTCTCAGATCTCTTTCCCTTTTGATTCTTACATGAATATTTGTGACAAGGATATCACAGAATGACCGTTGTTTGTCTATTGCAAGATTTTTTTTTTTTTTCCTTCTTCTGGGAGACATCAGACATCATGCTCAGCCACTGGGCTGCTGTGTTTTGTGAAGTCTAGCTGGTCAGCTGGAGGGGGCTAGTCCCTCTATGGGGCTTTACAGAAGCACCATAGCATCAAAATTTGGATCCTATCTGAGAGAAGATGGAAAATAAGCAGAAATGAGTTGTATCTTTGTGCCTAGATTTAAAAACAGGACTTTGGATTCCAGGAACAAGAAAATTTGAAAGGGAACTAACTACTCTCAAATTGACCCTGTCAGGTGTTCAAAGATTTCCCCAAAGTTATACGTTTCTTTTTATTTTCAGCTGTACATGAAGATCATTATCTTGCTTTAACCTGAGCTTTTTCCATTCTGAATAATAAAAGATGAAATATTAGATAAATAACATTTTATTTCCATTACTCCCAACTGGAGGAGTACCACAGAATTTTATTTGGTGATTTTATTTCTACTGTTTTGGTTTCTCTTTGTTTTTAATGTAGCAAAAAGAACTATTTTTAAAAGTTTTAAAAGGTATCACATTATGCTATACCGCTGAATAAACCCATCAGTGGTTCTAGGTGTCTGTTTTAAAACACTCAATTTGGCTTGATAGAACTTTTCTCAATCAAGTGTTATTATTTACTTAATCTGCTTGTTTATTTACTTAATGTCTGTTTCTTCTATTGAACTATTAGCTTTATGTGGACCATAGCAGTTTCTCCATCTATTATTTTTTATAACTCATACAGCATGAACAACACAGAAATATTTTCTGGCCACATGGGGCTTACAGTTTAGTGGGGGGAAAAATCAAACAGGTTATAACTTAAAGTGTGGTATTCAACTTTAGAGAAAATAACACCTCAGGACTACATGGCAGGAGGAATATCTAGCCAGCCTGGGAGATGAGATGGGTTCAGAAAAAAATGTCTGGTATTAAGTGATATATAAGCTGAAACTCAAATGAAGAACGGAAGCTAACCAGCCAACGAAGATGGCTTAGAATGTTTCTGGAAGAGGGGAGAGATGCTAAAAGAATTATATTATGAATGCTTGTAATATGGTTCAACGTGGATGGTCCTTGGTGTGTGAGTGACACAAAAGGATGCTAGACAGACAAGAAGGATTGTATGAACCATCCCTGAACTCAAGAGCATCAGAAAGCCACTGAAGTGTTATACACAAGGATTCAGAGAACCGCAGTAACACATTCAAACTCTTGGACTTCATTGTAGAGAATGACCTGGGGGAAGGAATGGAGGCAAGCAAGTTAGAGGACAGTTTCAATAACCCAGGTGAGTAACTAGGGTGACTTAGAATGGGAAAAGGATGGAGCTATTGGGAAAAGAGAAAAAAAACCTGAAAAATTATTAGGCGGTAGGCTGAATAAGAGTTGATTTTTGACTGAATACCGAAAACGAAGGAGAGGAAAGAGTCAGGGGAAACTGATTCTGGCTTGGGCAGTGGGAAATGCCTAAGGAGAAACTATTTAGTGGAGAGGTAGAGATGACGCATTCAGTTTTGGCTATAAGCTTAAGATGCCCAGCAGCCATTGGGGCACCTGGGTGGCTCAGTCGGTTGAGCGTCCCACTGGGCTCAGGTCATGATCTCACTGTCTGTGAGTTCGAGCCCCGCGTGGGGCTCTGTGCTGACAGCTCAGAGCCTGGAGCCTGCTTCGGATTCTGTGCCTCCCTCTCTCTCTACCCCACCCCCATCACACTCTGTCTTTCTCTGTCTCCCAAAAATAAATAAACATTAAAAAAAAAAAAAAAAGATTCCCGGCAGCCATCAAAGTTGCAGACACTAGTCCACAGTGTCCCCGGCAGAAGAGGAGCTTTACAAAAGCGCTGAGAGGAAAAAAGGTTAGAATTATAGACGTCAATGGAAGAATATGTTCCAAGGAAGGAGTGGTTAACACGTAATGAAAAATCCCCAGTAGATGCACAAAAATAATCAGTCACCTAAACATTAGTGGCTTTGGTAGCATGGTAAGGGAGAAAGCTGGATTGCAGTGGGATATAGAGAATGGAAATTAAAATAGGTAACATTTACAAGGTGCTTAAAGAAGAAGAGACGTAGAGGGGTAACTGGAAGGGTATGTGCAGTTAGCGAATTTTTTTTTTTTTAATGTAACTGATGCTCAAACATGCTACCTACTTTTGCAAAACAAGCAGTAGAGAGTAACTGAAGGCGCCAAAGTAATTGGAGAAAGTTTTCAAATCCTTATATTCCAGAATGATATATGATTTTACAATATGTAGGTAAAATCAAATATCAGAATATTATACTATTTATACCAATAAAAATTACAGCAGTATTCTATTTTCACGCAATTTCCATTGTCTGCCAAACATAATAAAAAATGTGTTAGGGGTGGAGCTTATTTTGACTCATAACTTCCTTAATATGAACTTAGTTTGGATTTTATTATTTACAAGATATTTTAAGTTGAACTTTTTGGAGCACATCCATCCATTTGTTACACACTTCATGTTAAAAGTCTTCAACTTTCTGAGTAACAGTATTGAGCATTATGTTAAACAGCCACAGGGTGCAAAGTTATGCAAATGTCTTGTTCAGGGTAAAGTAAGAAAGTTTGTTGTATAAACTAGTCAGATATGTTACACTGATGAGAGCAAAATAAGTCTTGACACATTTCTGGCAAGTGTAGAAAACTATGAGATGTATTCTCTACCACACACGAAGAGTTGCATCAGAGCAACAAAGGATATCATTGTTGAGTCTAAAAAAGGCCAGGAATATACCGTACTTGGGCAGACCCTGCCTCCTTCCCAGGGGGACAAGCACAGAGACCTCGATGACTCTCTAGGTTGAACCAATTCAGAGATTTTGAAACTATCTGATAGTTCAGACTGGAAAGTTAGGGGCCACCATTGGAGAGCTCCAGAGGTGACAAATTCCACAAGGATGTGCATTTGGTAAAGACGTCCCATGTGAGCAGACACTAATCAGCTCCTACACAAGGTGAATGGAAATCGCAGGGAACTCATGGAGATTATTAGAGAGAAAGAAGAGTTGGAACTTACTTTCATTTGATCCACACTTCTTTTTTTTTTTGTTCTATGGATAAAGTTGTGGGAATCATTCCAGAAAATAAAATGGAAAATGCAAATGTTGGTTGTTTGCCCAATAACAGAAACTGTTGTGATTTAAGTTTTTGGAAGGTTTGAAATGAAAGAGAGTCCAGGTAGGGTAAACTAGAGCCCATGGGCCAAATCAAACCATCACCTGTTTTTGTTAATAAAGTTTTATTGGAACACAGCTTCACTCATTTTTTTTATGTCTTGTCTGTGGCTGAGGCATAGTCTTGTGATAGACACTTTATGGACTGCAAAGCTGCAAATACTTATTATTTGGTCCCTTAGAGAAAAAGTTTACCAGTTCTTCAGTCTGGTGAGTGAGTTTAATTTAACAGTTCTTTCTTTCCATAGGTTTCTTGCTTTCATTCCACCTATGAAAATATGCTGAAGCAAAGAGTAAATGTAAAAGACTTAATTTGTAAATTTGTGTATATGGGACTAAAGGCTTAATTACCTCTCAGTCAGTCTTCGTTGATTTGAGTGGAAACTCATGGGAGGTCGTAGAAGAAAGGGAAGTGTATAGAAGTAAATAGTGACAGCAAAATTGCTAAGGAAACCTCAATTCGTGAAGTCAAATGCACTTGCAAAGAAAACATTTCCAATTTTAATATTTCAGTATCTTGTCAGATAACACAGTCCATTTAAAAAAATTTTTTTAACGTTTATTTATTTTTGAGACAGAGAGAGACACAGCATGAATGGGGGAGGGGCAGAGAGAAAGGGAGACACAGAATCGGAAGCAGGCGCCAGGCTCCGAGCCATCAGCCCAGAGCCCGACGCGGGGCTCGAACTCGAGGACCGCGAGATCGTGACCTGAGCTGAAGTTGGACGCTTAACCGACTGAGCCACCCAGGCGCCCCCAGAGTCCATTTTTAAAGGCCTTAAAAATAAAATAAGATGGGTTTCATTCTTCTATGTTCTCTTCTCCTCATAAAGTGTTCATTTCTTTATAAGGAAGGAAATAGAAGGCAGAGAAAGAAAATGTGGTATCTATTGAAGTGCCTTTTCTCTACTGGGTTGTGGTGAAGTGAAATCTAAACTCTCCAAATAAACACTAGAATGCTCTTCTTATGATTTGCTCTGTTAAACTGGGGCTTCATTTCCACACTTCTCAAAAACTTTTTCTGTGGTAGGTTATCATAGAATTTTTTGGTAAGTGGAGTTTGAATAACTTCTATTACCTGTTCTTAGGCAAAAATAGATATCAAATTGCTTAAGAAATACATGCCTTCTGCCCAAGAAATTTATTTGATTCAAAATCATACTAAACACATTAAGACTGTAGCCAAATATTTATTATAGAATGTACAAGACAAAATTGTTTATAATAGATAAGCATGAAACATCTCTAAATGACCAATACTACAGGATTTGGTTAAACAGATTATGGTCTATACATTAAACGGTCTGCTTAGAGTCACTGAAGGATACTGTAGGTAAATATTTCTTAATGAAAAATGTTCATAATCTCATCTACATGAAGGAAACAAGATACAATATGGTATGTGCATTTTGGTCTAGTTTTTATTTAAAGCTATGCCTTATACTTATATCCCGTTTCTTAATCTTAAAGTTTATGAGTTTTTATGTGGTTTAGTTTAGAAATACACACATTGAGATTTTAACTGTGATTATTTTAACAGTGGAATTATAGATATTTTAAACGTTAAAAATTATTTTATTATTTTTTTCTAAACACATAAGTTTTCTTTTTATATACCAGTTTTATTTTGCATTTTATGAAAGGCTACTATCTAATAATTAAATGTAGAAATAAAGTTGCAGTATATTTCAACTTCAATTGAATAGTTTTTGTTCAGTATTTAAATGTTCCCCTGATGGGGCACCTGGGTGGCTCAGTTGGTTAAGTGTCCAACTCTTGATTTTGGCTCAGGTTGTGATCTCACGGGTTCGTAAGTTTGAAGCCCATGTGGGGCTACACACTGGCAGTGCAGAGCCTGCTTGGGATTCTCTCTCTCTCCCTCTCTCTGTCCCTCCCCTGCTCATACTCTCTCTCTCTCTCTCTCAAAATAAATACATACAACTTAAAAAATTAAAAAAAATAATTATGGAGTTACTTTGAAAAGTTTCTGAAATGCAAATGACACTGTGTTTGAATTAGATTCACTTGGGTAAAAAGCTGAGAAAGATTTCTCTTGATCTTAACAGTCCTGACTGAGAAATGACCAAGGCTATTGAATTAGATGGACTTTGAAGTTGATTTCTAGTCTCATAATTTCTTAACATTGCCCAGAGATATGGACCTCAGGTCCTAATTTACTTCACATCAGAGACTCTGCATTTAGAAGTCTACAGGTGGTGGTAGGAGCGAACTTATGGTGGTTAAAAAATTCAATCTTAAGGGGCACCTGGGTGGCTCAGTTGGTTAAGCGTCAGACTTTGGCTCAGGTCATGATCTCACGGTTCATGAGTAGGTCATGATCTCACCATGGTTTGTGAGTTCGAGCCCCATTTTGGGCTCTGAGCTGTCAGCACAGCTGACAATCCAGAGCCTGCTTCGGATTCTGTGTCTCCCTCTGTTTCTGTCCTCCCCTTGCTTGCACTCCCTCTCATTCTGTCTCTCAAAAATAAATAAACATTAAAAAAATTCAATCTTCCAAATAAAGTGTCAAGTTTAGTGATGATCATTTTGCAAAAAAATGGTAAGATAAACTTAATAAAGGCTATTGTCTGGTTCTTTAGTTCAGTGTGCTAGTAAAGTAGATGAACTTTCACATCCTGCCATGGTTGGGGTCATGGTCATGAATCTAAGGCTTCCCTTGGAAAGGATCATATCCATGTTTATGTAACTATGTGTTTTCTATTATAGGTGATCATTATTTGTTAGAATAACTAGCCAAGATTTCATTTCATTTCATTTTTTATATAATACAAATTTAATTGTATTTATTTTGAGAGAGAGAGAAATAGAGTGTGAGCAGGGGAGGGGCAGAGACAGAGGGAGACACAGAATCTGAAGTAGGCTCCAGGCTCTGGGCTGTCAGCACGGACCCCAAAACGGGGCTTGAACCCACAAAATATGAGATCATGACCTGAGCTGCAGTTGGATGCTTAACCAACTGAGCCACCCAGGTGCCCCTCCAAGATTTAAATTTTGATGTGCTTTTAATGAATAACTTTTAAAGCAACTTGAATTTGTTTTCTAATCAGATAGTCTGATTATGTAGTCCTTTTGATTGACTGAATATTGGATGATGTGAATGATGTGGTCTTCACTATTTTTGGTGCATGTTGGGGATATTGTACTTGTAAAATGTGAAGGGGAAAAAGATCTTCATCTCATCCTTTCCGTTGAAACCTAAACTTAAAAATGTTTTATTTTTCTTAAAACCACATACAGCAATTTTCTTTGGAAATTCTTGTAATGAAATATTTTAGTTATTCTGGGAATATAATTATTTTCAATGAGTATTTGCATTTTTAATTTCTTTTTTTAACATTTATTTATTTTTGAGACAGAGAAAGACAGAGCATGAATGGGGGAGGGGAAGAGAGAGAGGGAGACACAGAATTGGAAGCAGGCTCCAGGCCCCGAGCCATCAGCCCAGAGCTCGATGCGGGGCTCGAACCCACGGACCGCGAGACCGTGACCCGAGCTGAAGTCGGACGCCCAACCAACCGAGCCACCCAGGCGTCCCTGCATTTTTAAATAAATTAGTATTTGCCAAAGATTAGTGGGTACTCTGAGCCACTGTCTGAGTCTTGTATGCCTTTCATGCTACTACTTCTGATAGAGCTGATCTGACTCATAATAAATTGTTGATAAAAAAACATTGACCTATATGGGTTTAATTTTACATATTCTCATATATGAAAAGAACTTTATTATTTTAACAAAAGGCAAGTGAAGGGGCACCTGGGTGGCTCAGTCGGTTGGGCATCCGACTTCGGCTTAGATCATGATCTCACGGCTCGTGAGTTTGAGCCCTGTGTGGGTCTCTGTGCTGACAGCTTGGAGCAGGGATCCTGCTTGGGATTCTGTGTCTCCCTCTCTCTCTGCCTCTCCCCCGCTTGTGCTCTGTCTCTCTCTGTCAAAAATGAAAAAATGTAAAAAAATAAAAAAAATGTAAAAAAAAAAAAAAGGCAAGTGAAATGTCTGACTTGCTAGTTACATTTGAAAAACTTGGAAAGAAGAAATAAAAAAGTAAAATTGTAATGTAGAAGAAAGCATGAAGCACAAATGGATAGAACTGGAAAAAAAATTAAAGAAATGCACAATTACAGTTTGAGACTTCAATATTTTTTCTCAGTAACTGATAGAGCAGGTAGATAGAAAATCAGTAAGGATATAGAAATCTTGAAAAACACAATCAACCAACATGACCTAATTTAGATTTATAGACTATTTGCCCACACACAGCAGAATATACCATCTTTGCAAATGAACAAGAGAGGATCACCAACATCCACCGTATTCTGGGCCATAATGTGAACCCTAACCATTTAAAAAATTGAAATCATGTAAGCATATTCTCTGAGTAGAAACAAAACAAAACAAAACAAAACAAAACAAACCCAGAAGCTGTTGAGTAAACCCCAAACTTGAAAATGAGCAATTTGAAAATTGTCCATGGTTCAAATAGAAAGTCTCAAGGAAAATTAAAACTTTGAATGGGATGAAATGCAAACACATTAGGTGGAATGCCATTGTAGCAACATTTAAAGGGAATTTTTTTAAGATTGAACAGTGTCTTAGATAAGAGAAAATGTCTTAAATTAGTGATCTTTATTTTACCTTAAGAAAGTAGGTAAAGAAGAACTAATTAAATTTATGCCTAAAACGAATATAACATTGTGTGTTAATTACACTTGGATTAAAATTAAAAAATTAAAATTAAAACGCTTAAATAAATACTCTAAAAAACAAAAGAACTAATTAAACTCAAAGCAAACAGAAGAAAGTAAATAATAAAGATGAAAAAAGATAGAAGAAATTAAAATTAGAAAAAAAAAAACAACAAAAAGTGATATGTGAAACCCAAAACCAGTTCTTTGCAAAGATAAATGCAATTGAGAAATCTCTTAACAGACTGACTAAGGAAAAAGAGAGAAGTCAGCATTACTAATATCAGGAATGACACAAAGGACATCATGACAGATGCTGTATGTATTTTAAAAATGATAAAACAATGCTCACTCAAAAAGAAATAGATAACCTAAGTTGGTCCTTTTGCTACCAAAGAAATAGAATTTGAGATGAAAACATTGTAACAAAGCAAATTCAAGGCTCAGGTAGCTTCACTGGTAAATTCCACTTAACATTTAAGAAAGAAATAGTACTAATTCAATCCAAGCTTTTAGAGAAAATAGAAAAAGAAGACACTCTACAACTCATTTGATCAGGCTAGCATTTCCTTGATACCAAAACTAGACAAAAGCATTCCAAGGAAAGAAAACTGCATATCAAAATCTTATATGAACATAGACACTACTATGCTCCAACAAATATCAGCAGATTGAATCCATTAATATATGAAAAAAGATGATATCATGACCAAGTGCAGTTTATTCTAGGAATACAAGTTTGGTTTAAAATTTGAAAACGAATTGATGCAGTTCATTATATTAAATGCTGAAAAAAATCATATGATTATCTCAATATGCAGCAAAAGTATTTGACAAAATTAAGTATGCATTCATGATATGAACTCTCAATAAGCTAAGAATAGGCAGGAACTTCCTCATTCCTTAATCATTTCCTGATTAAGGGTATCTTTGAAAAGCATTCAGTTACCATCATATTGAATGGTGAAAGGCTCTTCTTCTAAGATTAGAACCAAAGAAGAGGTGCCTGAGTGGCTGAGTCAGTTGTGCGGTTATGCATCCAACTCTTGATCTCAGCTCAGGTCTTAATCTCAGGGTCATGAGTTCAAGCCCTGCTTTGGGCTCCATGCTGGGCATGAAGCCTCCCCTCCCCCCCCCCCCCCCAAAAAAAAGGACCAAGGCAAAGATGTCTACTATCACCTCTGCTATCCATCATTGTTCTGGTCAGGGCAATAAGTAAAGAAATAAAATAAAAAGCATTCATGATCCTAAATGAACTGTCTTCATAGATTACACGATTATCTATGTAGAAAATTCCAGGGGCGCCTGGGTGGCGCAGTCGGTTAAGCGTCCGACTTCAGCCAGGTCACGATCTCGCGGTCCGTGAGTTCGAGCCCCGCATCAGGCTCTGGGCTGATGGCTCAGAGCCTGGAGCCTGTTTCCGATTCTGTGTCTCCCTCTCTCTCTGCCCCTCGCCTGTTCATGCTCTGTCTCTCTCTGTCCCAAAAATAAATAAACGTTGAAAAAAAAAATTAAAAAAAAAAAAAAAAAAAAAGAAAATTCCAAAAAATCTATCCAAAAAAAAGTGACCCAAACTAAGTAAGTTTAGCAAGTTTATAGGATATGAGGTTAATAGACAAAAAATCAACTGTATCTTTATACACCAGCAATGAACAATCAGAAATTGAAATAAATATGTGAATAATCTGAATGTAAAAAAAAAAAAAATCATCACTGATGAAACATATCAAAGAAGACCTAACTAAATGGAGAAATATGTTGTGCTTATGTTAGAATATTCAATATTCAGATGTCAATTCTCCCTAAATGGGTTTATAGATTGTATGTGATCCCCCTAAAAATTTCAGCAGATTTATTTTAGTAGAAATTTACAAACAATTTAAAATTTATATGAATAGCCTTCTTAGCAGAGTGGGAAGCATGTCAGTCTCATAAAATATATATGAAAAGGCAAAAAAAAAACTAGAATTGTCAAAATAATTTTGAAAAAGAACAAACTTAGAGAACTCATACTACCTGATCTCAGGACTTGCTATAAAGCCATGATAATCAAGTAGAAATAATTTTGGCAAAATGATAAACATATAGATCATTGGCAATGGAATAGAATTTCCAAAAATATACCCAACTCTGTATTGCCAATTGATCTCTTATGGTCAATTATTTTTTGATAAAGATACAAACCTAATTGAAGGAAGGAAGGCTATCATTTTATTAAACAATACTGGAAAAATGGCTAACCTTATGAAAAAGAACATTGGTTCATACCTTCACACCATACAGAAATGGTTCATTAACATCAATTTAAAATTAAAAACTAGTCAATTTGTTAAAAAAAAAAAAACAAAAAAATCTTTGAAACCTTTGGGTAAACAAAGATTTCTTGACTATAACAGCAAAATCATGGTGCATAAGAAAAATAAAAGACAAACTGGACTTTAGCAAAATGACAAACTTTTATTCCTCAAGATAAACTTCCAAAAAAATTAAAAGAAAAACATTTTCAAAACATATATATCATAAAGGATTTTCATTCAGAATATAGTAAGTACTCCTAAAACTCAGAAACAAGAAATCATCAGTCCTATTAAATTATGGGCAAAATATCTGAATAGATATTTCACTAAAGAAAATATGTGGATGGCAAACAAGCACATGAAAAGATTTTCAACATTAGTTGTCATTGGTGAAATTTAAATTAAAGCTGCAATGAAATATCATTGTGTACCTATTAGAATGACTACATTTACAAAACATGAAACAAAAACGTGAGCACAGCAAGTGCTGTTGGGGATGTAGGGCAGGCAGCTGAAACTCTCACTCATTGCTGGCGAAGTGCAGAATGGCGGAGATGCTTTGGAAAATAGTTTGACAGTTTCTTAAAAGTTTAAGCATGTGCTTACCATATGCCCCAGTAATCACACTCCTAGGGATTCACCTAATTAAAATGAAAACCTATGCTCACGGACACATCTTTATGAGTTGGTTACAATGCTTGTATTTTGTAACAGGTAAAAACTGGAAACAACTCCGCTGGTGAATAGAGAAACTGAGGTAAATCCATGCAATGAAATATCAGTCAGCAGCAAAAAGGAACAGAACTACTGACGCATGCTACAGAATGGATGAATCTTGAATGAATAAGCCAAGTGAAAGAAACCAATCACAAAAGGCTACATTATTGTCTGATTTCATTTATAGGATATCCTGAAAAAATAACACTATAGGAGCAAAAAATAGATCATGGGTTGTTGCCAGTTTTTGTGGGATCAAGAGTGGTTAATTGCAGCGGCATGAAGGACTTTTTGGGGGTGATGGAACTGCTCCATCTATCCCTTGATTGTGGAGGTGGTTTACACAACTTTATGTGTTTGTCAAAACTCATAGACATTTACATCAAAAAACGTGAATATTATTGTATGCAAGCTTTGCCTCAATTAAAAAAATACAGAAAAAACAAGAGGTGAGAAAATGTTTGAAGGAATGAAAAAATAGCTTCTTCAGAATAAAAGAAAGATATAAGACCTGAGATCAAAAGACTTCATGGATTGTAGCACAAACCAGATAAGAAAAAAGTAAAAATCAAAAACCCCTACGCATTGACACATAATAGTGAAATTTAAGAACATCAAAGAAGAGAAGATTCTAAAGTCTTAAGGGAGAAAGAGATGATAATTTACAATGGAACAAGAAAAAAACTGATATCACAGCAACACCAGGTAAAAGAATAAAAAGATAGTGATATTTTCCATGTTTTAGGTAAAGGACCTTCAAATCCAGTACCCTGTGGCTAAATAAACTAACGATTACATGTGAGATTGTCACAAAGCTATTCCCCAGCATAACATTGGGTTTAAAAGAATCCTTTTAATGTTGTACAAAGAATTACTTCAGCTGGAAGAGAAACACATCTATTAGTAAATAAATGCACACACTTAACATAAAATGGTGAATGAATAGCTTAGTGAAGTTCACTGTTTTTAAAAAAGAAAGAAGCAAAACCAATCTGTGATAATCAACCTAAAATACCAATAGGACACCAATAGGGCAAATGGGGCAGGAGTGAGATGTGTGTAATGGGAGAATCAGAAGGGGGCAAAAGTCTGGTAATTTTTTCTAATTTTGGAGGTACATAAATAGTGAGAAATGTCAAACGTTATGTGTGGAAAAATTTAAAAAATGGGTATTAATAAATTAAAAGCAATAACTGGAGAATATACTTCCAAATGAGCAGAAAAAAGAGTTTGGTTTATGCAATAAAAACATAGAAAGGGCAAAAAGGATTTTAAGAATGATAATATGGTAAGTAGAAAATATAAAATAAAAGACCATACATAAATCCCAAATGAATATACAAATGAATTAAGCCACTCAGTAAAATCAGATAAGGTAAAATTTGAGATAAAGCACATGTTGGGAGCAAAAGGGGATGCTATATAATAGTAGTAAGAATAGATCAAGAAGACCAAAAAAATCACAAATCTTATGAACTAATTTGCAGAGATTCCAACAACAATAGAAAATATCTATCTATCTATCTATCTATCTATCATCTATCTATCATCTATCTATCTGTCTATCTATCTGTCTATCATCTATCATCTATCTATCTATCTATTTATATTTAAATTCAAGTTAGTTAACATACAGTGTATATAGCCTTGGATTCAGGAGGGATTCATCACTTACATATAACATCCAGTGCTCATCCTGAAAAGTGCCTTCCTTAATGCCCATCACCCATTTACCCCATCCTCCACCCACCTCCCTTCCAGAAACCCTCAGTTTATTCTCTGTATTTAAGAGTCTCTTATGGCTTGCCTCCCTGTCTCTTTTTATCTTATTTTCCCTTCCATTCTCCTGCGTTCGTTCATCTGTTGAGTTTCTCAAATTCCACCTATGAGTGAAAGCATATGATATCCGTCGTTCTCTGAGTGACTTATTTCACTTCGTATAATAGCCTCTAGTTCCATCCACATTGTTACAAATGGCAAGATTTCATTTTTTTTCATTTTGGAGTAGTATTTCATTATATATATTATATATATAATACAAATTTCATTATATATATGTATATATACATGTATATACACATATATACACATGTATATACATATATATGTGTGTGTATATATATATATATGTATATATACAAACCACATCTTCTTTATCCTTTCATCACTCGATGCACATTAGGGCTGTTTTCATAATTTGGCTCTTGTCAATAGTGCTGCTATAAACATTGAGGTGCATGTGCCCCTTTGAGCATTTTTGTATCCTTCAGATACATTCTTAGTAGTATAATTGCTGGTTTGTAGGGTAGTTCTATTTTTAGTTTTTTGAGGAAACTCCATACTGTTTTCCAAAGTGGCTGTACCAGTTTGCAATCCCACCAGCAGTGCAGAAGGGATCCTCTTTCTCTGCCTCCTCGCCAACATCTATTGTTTCCTAAGTGGTTAATTATAGCCATTCTGACAGGTATGAGGTGGTAAGTGGTTTTGACTTGTATTTTCCCGATGATGAGTGATGTTGAGCATCTTTTCATGTGTCTGTTGGCCATCTGGATGTCTTCTTTGGAAAGGTGTCTGCTCATGTCTTCTGCCCATTTCCTCACTGGATTATTTGCTTTCTGGGTGTTGACCTTGGTAAGTTCTTTATAGATATTGGGTATTAAACCTGTATCATTTGTCATTTGTAAATATCTTCACCCATTCCATCAGTTGCCTTTTATTTTTGTTGATTGTTTCTTTTGCTGTGCAGAAGCTTTTTATCTTGATGAGATCCCAATAGTTTATTTTTGCTTTTATTTCTCTTGTCTCTGGAGCCATGCCAAGTATAAAGTTACTGTGGCCGAGGTCAAAGTGGTTGCTGTCTGTTTTCTCCTGTAGGATTTTGATGGTTTCCTGTCTCGCATTTAGGTCTTTCATCTATTTTGAATTTATTTTTGTGTATAGTGTAAGAAAGTGACCCAGTTTCATTCTTGTGCATGTTGCGTCCAGTTCTCCCAGCATCATTTGCTAAGAAGACTTTTTTTTTTCCATTGAATACTTTTTCCTACTTTGTCAAAGATAAGTTGGCCATATATTAGTGTGTCCATTTCTTGTCTTCTATTCTATGTGTCTATTCTATTGTCTTCTATTCATTGATCTATGTGTCTCTTTTTGTGCAATACCATGCTGTCTTGATGATTACAGCCTTGTAATACAGCTTGAAGTCTGGAATTGTGATGCCTCCAGCTTTGATCATCTTTTTCAACATTACTTTGGCTATTTGAGGTCTTTTGTGGTTCCATACAAGTTTTAGGATTGTTTGCTCTAGCTTTGAGAAGAATGCTGACGCAATTTTGATTGGGATTGCATTGAATGTGTACATTACTTAGAGCAGTATCAACATTTCAACGATATTTGTTCTTCCAACCCATGAGCATGGAATGTTTTTCCATTTCTTTGTGTCCTCTTTAATTTCTTTCCTAAGCTTTCTGTAGTTTTCAGTGTACAGATTTTTTGCATCTTTGGTTATGTTTATTCCTAGGTATCCTATGGTTTTTTGTGCAATTGTAAATGGGATTGATTCCTTTATATCTCTTTCTGCTGTTTCATTATTGGTGTATAGAAATGCAACCAATTTCTGTATACTGATTTTATATCCTGAAGCTTTGCTGAATTCATGGATGAATTCATGTATAGTTTTTTGGTGGAGTCTTTTGGGTTTTCCATGTAGAGTATTATGTTATTTGCAAAGAGTGAGAGTTTGACCTCTTTGCCAATTGGATGACTTTTATTTCTCTTTGTTGTCGGATTGCTAAGGCTAGGACTTCCAGTACTATGTTGAACAACAATGCTGAGAGTGGACATCTCTGTCTGTTCACAAAGCACGTGAGGGGGAAAGCTCTCAGTTTTTCCCTGTTCAGGATGATATTAGTTGTGGGTCTTTCAAATATGGTCTTCATATGTTAAGGTATGTTCCTTCTATCCCTACTTTGCTGAGGGTTCTTATCAAGAAAGGACACTGTATTTTATCAAATGTTTTTTCTGCGCCTATTGAAAGGATCATATGATTCTTATTCTTTCTTTTATTAATGTGGTGCGTCATGTTGATTGATTTGCAAATACTGAACCAGCCCTGCAGCCCACGAATAAATCCTACTTGATCATGGCGAATAATTGTTTCACTGTAATGGTGAATTCAATTTGCTGGTAGCTTGTTGAGAATTTTTGTATCCAGGTTCATCAGGGAAATTGGTCTGTAATTCTCCTTTTTAGTGGGGGCTTTGCCTGGTTTTGGAATCAAGGTAATGAGTGTGGAAGCTTCCCTTCCATTTATATTTTTCAAAGATGTTTAATGATAATAGGTATTAACTCCTGTTTAAATGTCTGTTAGAATTCCCTGGGGGAGCCATCTGGCCCAGGAATCCTATTTCCTGGGAGATTTCTGATAACTGATTCAATTTCTTTACTGGTTATGGGCCTATTCAAATTTTCTACTTCTTCCTGTTTGAGTTCTGGTAGTATGTGAGTGTCTAGGAAAATGTCCATTTCTTCCAGATTGTCCAGTTTGTTGCCATAAATTTTTTCATAGTATTCTCTTATAATTTTTTTATTTCTGTAGTTTTGGTTGTGATTTTTCCTCTTTCATTTGTGATTTTATCTATTTGGGTTCTCTTTCTTTTCTTTTTGAGAAATGTAGCTAGGGGTTTATCAATTTTTTTATTCTTTTAAAAAAGCAGCTCTTAATTGCATTGATCTGTTATGGTATTTTTTCTATATCATTTATTTCTGCTCTAATCTTCTTTTATTTTCTTTCTTCTGCTGATTTTGGGCTTTATTTGTTGCTCCTTTTCTAGCTCCTTTAGATGTAAGGTTAGGTTCTATGTTTGGGACCTTTCTTGCTTCTTGAGATAGGGCTTAATTGCAATGTATTTTCCTCTTAGGACAACCTTTGCTGCATCCCTAAGGGTTTGAACTATTGTGTTCTCAATTTCATTTGCTTCTATGTATTTTTTTTTTAATTTCTTCTTTGATTTCCTAGTAAACCCATTCATTCTTTAGTAGGATGTTCTTTAACCTCCATGTATTTGAGGGCTTTCCAATTTTTTTCTTGTGGTTAATCTCACGTTTCATAGCGCTACAATCTGAAAATATGCATGGTATGATCTCAATCTTTTTGTACATGTTAAGGGCTGATTTGTGACCCAATATGTAATATATTCTGGAGAATGTTCTGTGTGCACTCAAGAAGAATGTGTATTCTGCTGCTTTAGGCTGAAATGTTCTGAATATATCTGTGAAGTCCATCTGGTTCAATGTGTAATCAGAGGCATTGTTTCCTTCTTGTTTTTATGCTTAGATGATCTGCCCATTGCTGTAATTTTAGTATTGAAGTCTCCTACAATTATGGCATCATTATCAATAAGTTTGCTTATGTTTGTGATTGATCGATTTACATATTTGGGTGTCATCAATTTGGGGGCATAAATATTTACAATTGTTAGCTCTTCTTGATGGACAGACCCCTTAATTATGATGTAATGCCATTTTTCAACTCTTATTACAGTCTTTGATTTACAACCAAGCTTGTAGAGACACATAGAGATGCTTAACCAACTGAGCCACCTATGCACCCCAGCAAATATTCTTAATGGAAGTTTTATTTTCAGATTAGGAAAAAAAACAAGGCTGCTTGTTATCACTACTCCTTTTTGGCATAATACTGAATATTTTGCCCGATGCAAAAAGATCAGAAAAAGAAATGTCTTATAAGTATAAGAAAAGAAGAGACAGACAATGGAGAAGACGTGATAACCACACAGTAAATCTGTAAAATCAACTATAGGAAATCAAAGCTACATTGAAGATACATATTCTGTAATGGGTTGTTGACAGAAAATACATTGAACATATACTTTATTTTTTTTTTCCACGTTTATTTATTTTTGGGACAGAGAGAGACAGAGCATGAATGGGGGAGGGGCAGAGAGAGAGGGAGACACAGAATCGGAAACAGGCTCCAGGCTCCGAGCCATCAGCCCAGAGCCTGATGCGGGGCTCGAACTCACGGACCGCGAGATCGTGACCTGGCTGAAGTCGGACGCTTAACCGACTGCGCCACCCAGGTGCCCCATTGAACATATACTTTAAATTAGACAAGTACAGATGTGATGTTTAATTTTATTATTGAAAATAGTTCTTTAAATAAAAATAAGAAGCAAAAACAAAGACTTGTACATATGAAGTGAAGAAATGTAGCAAAAATTTAGAAAAACAAAGATTAGTAAAATATTTGACAAGAAACTATTAGGTTGTTATTAATTAAGTCTTTTCCAATATATTGTAATTTTTAAATTACTGCATCTCTGACTAGTAAGATTTTGTTAATTTGTTTCTCTTATTTTCATGCCATTTTCAAAGACATGAAAACAATCCACAAACTTTTGACACTAGTGTTATTTTTCTTCCATTTAAGAGTTGCTGACTAATAACAAAATAAAATTTGATTTGCGTGTTTTCTGTATACTTCAAGCCATATCTGAGTAAGTGCACTCAAGCATGATAAAATATCATAAAAGAAGGTAGCAAGGAGTGTGTGGGTGGCTCAGTTAGCTAATCTGGCTCTTGATTTCGGCTCAAGTCATGATCTTACAGTTCATGAGATCAAGCCCTAGCATAGAGCTCTGAGCTGGTAGCTCAGAGACTTCTTAGGATTCTTTCTCTCCCTCTCTCTTTTCCCCTCTCCCCAGTTCTCTGTCTGTCTGTCTGTCTTTCTCTCTCAAAATAAATAAATAAACATTAAAAAAGAAGGTAGCAAGACTGAGAAAAAGTTAAATTGTATCGTAAATCACAAACTATAAATTCTATAACCTATTAAGTAGGACTATCCTGATCTGAGAAAACAGAAGCTAAAGATTTGGGGTAAGAAAACTACCATATTGTCATTGCCCTGATGGGGATCATAGACTAATTCAAAAACATGTAAAAATCTCTATACCCATTGTTTTATCAGCCATGACCTTATCGTCAAAATCTGTGGATGCATTCAGTTAACCAAAACATTGTTTTTGGCTACAGAAAACATCCAATTTCTGACATGGCATGTTTAAACCAAGCCTTTCTTTCTTGTCCATTTAAATGTAACAATGTCCAGGTATGCATTTCAAAATCTTACTTCTTCAAGAAACTGTACTCAGTTTACATATTGTAAACATCTGTCCTTTATAAGGTATTGTTCTCTGCCTTCTCCCTCTGATTCATTCCTCCTTTTTTCCACCCTGGACAGTGTTGCTCTTGGCATAGTGTACAGATTAAATATTATCCCTTTTTTTCAGTCCATTTCCTTCTCTGAAGGAGAAAACTATATTAATAATTATACATTATGTTCTTATATTCATATAGTATATTTGATATGTCAAGTTTATAAACAATGTTTGCCTTACTTTATCACTTAGATTTATTGGGGAACCAAAATATCTTAATGATTACCAAAATTTTAAATATATGATTCAGCTCTCCCTCTTATTTTTAAAAATTTTTTTTAAGATTTTGCATTTTTTTAAAAGTAATCTCTGTAACCAACATGGGGCTCACATTTACAACCCTGAGATCAAGAGTTGTATATTCCCCCCAACTGAGCCAGTCAGGTGCTCCTTAGCTCTCCCTTTTGAGTTCCAAATCCACATTTCCTTATTTCTACTTACTTTTTTTTAAGTTTATTTATTTATTTTTGAGAAAGAGAGAGAGCACAAGTGGAGGAGGAGAGAGAGGGGGAGACACAGAATCTCCAGGCTCCAAGTTGTCAGTACAAAGCCTAAAGTGGAGCTGAAACTCATGAACCATGAGAACATGACCTGAGCCAAAGTCAGACGCTCAACCGACTGAGCCACCCAGGTGCCCCATTTCTAATTAATTTTGTTATTGTATGCCTCAGCAGCACTTGACCCTCAATGCATGGCTATTTATTATCTTTCTTTCTAGATATCGGCTCCTCATACTCTTTTTCTCAGTCTGGTTAATAGACTCATCACCAATGTTAAAATAAATAAAGAGAGCAATTTAGTTGATATAAACAAATTGTATGTCACACCTTATGAAGTGTGCAGTCTCTACTCTCAAGGGTCCAGAGAATTACAAAGTAAGGGGAAAGGGCTGCAAGCTTTAAAAATTTTTTTTTTCAACGTTTATTTATTTTTGGGACAGAGAGAGACAGAGCATGAACGGGGGACGGGCAGAGAGAGAGAGGGAGACACAGAATCGGAAACAGGCTCCAGGCTCTGAGCCATCAGCCCAGAGCCCGACGCGGGGCTCGAACTCACGGACCGCGAGATCGTGACCTGGCTGAAGTCGGACGCTTAACCAACTGCGCCACCCAGGCGCCCCTGGGCTGCAAGCTTTATAGAAAAAAGGAAAGCTGGACACAAGAGAGTCATACTCAGCTTAACTTGACTGGCTGGGGCTGCGTATCTGATCTTATTTGGAAAGATCAAGGAACAAGAAAGCAAATGTAGTGCCCAAAGGTGTCTTGACTTTTGAGAATTGACCGACTGGGTAGAAAGAATAGACCGACTGAGTTCATGTTTCTGGTCGAGCAAAGCATTTATAGGAGTAGGAATTCTCTTAGTTTCAGTTTGCTGATGGGACACTCTGGGCAAGAACAGTTCCATCTTGGGCCTAGAAATTTATTCAATACCAAGATGTTCAAGTTAGGGAGGCATCATTTCAGAAGCTAGTGTAATACTGTGAGGCATGGGAGAAAGTGTAGTGTACTTAGGTGTGAAACAGCAATGGGTTGAATCCTTACAGTGTGACTTTCTAAATGTGTGCTTTAACCTGTTTTACTAATCTGGAAAATCAGAAGAATAAAACTCACTTTATGAGTCTGTTGTGAGATTTATATGAGCTAATGTGTGTAGAATGTTCTGTGAACAGCAGTAATTTTCAAGATCATTTTTCATCTTTCCTTTAGCAACAGCATATTCTTGGTTAAAATATTTGTACTTTCTTCCACGCTCTCAGATCTTTTTCTTTCTCCCTTCTTTCTAGCACTTCCTTGGCTCATCTCTCATCTAGATTACATCACTAATGACCCCGTCTCCCCATCTATGTTCCACACCTGTGTACCTCCATCCATCCTCTACACTGAAAGAAGTGATCATAACCAAGTGCCATTCTGATTTTATTGCCTGGCTCTTTAAAATCCTTCAACTGGTTGCAGAAATGAAAGAGAACACCCTGTGTTACTAAGCATGCCAGCAAATGGCATCTCATAGTTACTGATGGGAATGAAAATTGGTATTTTTCCAGAAAGCAATTTGTCTTATGTACCAAACACCTTTAAGTAGTACTTCCTGGCCCAGCAGTGCCACTTACGTTTTTTTTTTTTTCTGAACTAAAACAAGAAAACGTGCTCTGGATTTCTGGCAAAGCTTCTTTTGTGGCCGAACTTTAAAAAAAATTTTTTTGTTTCTAATTTATTTTTGAGAGAGAGATGGAGAGACAGAGCTCGAGCAGGGGAGGGAAAGAGAGAGGGAGACACAGAATGTAAAATAAAGCAGGTTCTAGGCTCTGAGTTGTCCACACAGAACGTGATGTGGGGCTCAAACTCATGAGCCATGAGATCATGACCTGAGCTGAAGTTGAACACTTACCCAACTGAGCCATCCAGGCACCCCTATGGCCAAACTTCTAAAACCCTTCTCAATGACTCAGCAATATGTTAGAAGAAAACCAAGACTAAGAAATATTAATAATGAAAAAGAAAACTACGTTTATTAGGTTTATTAGTGCCAAGAGTACAAAATGGCAACAATATATCACAAAACCAAAGAAATGCGTGCAAGTCTAGAGAAAATTCAATCAGCTCGAAAGAGCCAAGACTGACGAAGAATTTATGGTTGTAGAAATGTGGAGAAAATTCTGGTGAGAAGTGGGACATATGGTTGATTTCAAGAGAAGTGGGGACACTATTTACCGCCCGTTGCTCCAGGTTACTAACACTTCAAGCCTATTAAAAGCAGGACTGTGGTATAAGACCTGTGGTCAAGCCACATGATTATTTGCAGATAGAATTTAAAGCACATTTAATTTTCTTCTTTATGTTTTCCCCATTTAAAATTTTTCATTGATGAATAGGAATTAATTTATGGAATGGAATAAAAAACAACAAAATAAATACAAATCAATAAATATATTTTGGTGGCTCTTGAATGTCCTTCCTATAGAAAAAACAGTTATCTTCTCCCGGTTTTCTGCTGTTGCTAGGCTGAAATATTTAGTTTTCCAGAACATGATAGTCTCCTTTTCTCTTCTATATCTTTGCAACTGCTTTCTCCTGCAATTGTCTAGGGAGCTTCTTGTAACCATTTGTTACTCAGCTAAAATTTACCTCCTTCATGAAATATTCTGTGACATGTTTAGGCATAATACATGTTTCCACTTTTGTGATCCCATTGTGCTCTGTCAACATCTCAGTTGTGGTACTTACACACTGGTGTCTTCTTTGTGAACATTCTTCCTCCTGCACCATGAGAGCTATGGGACAGCAGGCATTGTGTCACTTTAAACTTCGTGTGAAATTTACTACGTATTTTTTATATCTTTTTTTTTTTTTCAACGTTTATTTATTTTTGGGACAGAGAGAGACAGAGCATGAACGGGGGAGGGGCATAGAGAGAGGGAGACACAGAATCGGAAACAGGCTCCAGGCTCTGAGCCATCAGCCCAGAGCCCGACGCGGGGCTCGAACTCACGGACCGCGAGATCGTGACCTGGCTGAAGTCGGACGCTTAACCGACTGCGCCACCCAGGCGCCCCTACTACGTATTTTTTAAATCAACACAGGAAACGGGGCATTCATATTTCCCATTTTCCAGTCTCGTCATTGAGCTGAGGGGGCACATTTCTCGCAATATTGCCTAGAGGACCTTTTGTTTTTTTTTTTTTAAATGTCTCATTGTATATTAAATTTCAAAATAGTAAGTATTTAACTGCTTTTTATCCATTCTACATTTATTTATATTCCATTTATTCTTCCAGAGCAAGGAGATCATGTTTCTTGTGTTTGACTTGCTTCACATGCACGATAAGTTGCAGGCACCTGGATTCACTTAAATTGTTTTGCAATACAATGACCTTATTTTCATTCCATCAAAAATAAAAGTTATTACAATTACGAAGTGTATTTATTTCCCTAATGTGGATGTAAAGGGCTTTACAGTACACTGTGCAGAGGTGGGCACCCTTACAAAGGCTCAGGAAAACAAACTGATTGCTTTTTTGGTTTTCTCTGTGCTCACCTGCCAAGAAACATTCTGAGCTGAAGGTTAGAGTTTAGGAGATTAGATTTATGGAAATTAGAAATATGTTCCCATGCAGAATGCTTTGTTAAAAGATTTTATGCTCATATTTAGTGAATCTTAAGCTTATTTAAAGTAAACCACTAAGTTCTTCCCAGAACCTCAACTAAACCCAATCTTTGGAGAAAAATGTAAGCCAAAAAAAAAAAAAAAAAAAGTTCAATTTTTAAGAAAGAGGTGAATTTCAAAAAAAAATGCTTAAAGATTTTGATTTTATTCTGGAAATTATTTTTTTTAACAAAACCATTAATTTGGTCCTTTCCATAATTTAGACAAACTACTTTTCACAGTCTGCCATCTTTTTGACCAATTAGAAGGGTCAAGATTTTTATGAAGTCATGGACCCTGTCAAAACACTTCTAGGTCTGCATTTTTTTTTCCAGCTAAGAGTAACAATATCCACAAATCATACTTCAACTAAGATTCTTACCTGAAATTGCCTTGAAATAAGTGAAAATATGACAGAAGTTTTTCTCAAGGTATGCAACATGTTACTCTCCAAGTTTGGCTGAAATCTGAAATCAGTGTGAGCCTTGACAGAAATGAAAGAGGAGAAGGGTGAGGAGAGGGGAGCAGAAGAGGTGAAAGAGGAGGAAGAGGATGAAATCTTCCATTAAGTAGAGGTCAAAAGTACTTTGCCAATGAGTTTGCATTGTATTAAATCATATTTTATCAAAATCTGCGTTCTTAGTTTTCATTGTGATTCCCGGTGTTATCTGTGAATCACTGGAATAACCACATGAACACATACCAAAGGTGACGATACAAGTAACACAATTCCATTTCCAGCTTTCAGAATTACCGTGTTGGCAGTTTGACAGCTTTTTAAGGCCAAGAGTAAAGGGAAAACAAATTTCCACGGAACTATTGTTTCTTTCAAACACATGATCCAGACTTGCACAGAACCATCGTAATTGCCATTCACACTAAAGAAATGCAACTTTGTTATAGGAAATTTGGCGGTGGTGTTAAAATGATTGGTGTGTAAAGAAATTATTTTTCCTTATGTGTTTCCTGAAGTAATGGGTTAAATACTATGATACGCTGTGGGCATGTCACAAGTTGACTCAGTGACTCACATGTTGGCAGTGGCCAAGTAAATAGAGCTACTGTGTCTGAAGGGAACAGGTAGCTAGCTACTTTCTCGACCGTTCAATATGGAAGGTAGCGTTAAAGAATTTCAAAACAAAGAATATTTGCAAAGACTTGATTTCTGGATCTTTGAATTTTGTTACAAGATTTTTCATTAAAATAGAGTAGAAACCTAAACTTCAAAACCAAGTTTTGCAACATGTGGGGTTTTTATTTGCCTTCCCCAGTCCATCCTTTTAAGTTTTTGAGGTTAATCACTTTGACATATTTCTGGATTTCCTGTATCGTGGATTCCCCTAGGATATTAAAAGTATATTTTAAAATGTTTTTTTTCGACAGAGGAATGTCCTATTTCCAGGATATATTCCAACATAAGATAGTAGAGCTGGATATTAAGCGGACGAGCCTCACTATTCAAGATCTCAGTCTGGGAAAATTTACTTAACAATTGTTAGTTATAAGTAATTTCTCTTGAGGAATTTGGAAAAATAAAACTCTTCAGAGTTGTTAATTGTACTAGAAATTTCATGTACTACCTTGGGCTTACTAGAAAGCATACTGGCTTTTCTAAAGTCACACAATACAAAATCTATGTACAGAAATCTGTTACATTTCTACACACCAATAATGAAGCGGTATAAAGAGAAATCAAGGCATTAATTCCATTTACAATTACACCAAAGACCATAGGACAGCTAGGAAAGAACCTAACCAAAGAGGTGAAATATTTATGCTCTGAAAACATAAAACACTTATGAAAGAAATTGAAGATGACACAAAAAACTGGGAAAACATTTCATGCTCATGGATTGGAGGAACAAATATTGTTAAAATGTCTATACCACCCAAAGCATTCTACGCATTTAATGCAACCCCTGTCAAAATACCAACAGCATTTTTCACAGAGCTAGAAAAAATAATCCTAAAATTTGTAGGGAACAATAAAAGACCTCAGAGAGCCAAAGCAATCAAAAGAGAAAAGCAAAGCTGGAAGCATCAACACTCTGAACTTCAAGTTATATTACAAAACCGTAGTCATCAAGACAGTATGGTACTGGCACATAAATAGACACATATTCCGGAACAGAATAGAAAACCCAGAAATGAACCCACAGCCATATGATCAACTAATTTTCTACAAACCAGGAAAAAGAATATCCCATGGAAAAAATTCTCTTCAACAAATGGTGTTGGGTAAACTGGACAGAAACATGCAAAAGAATAAAACTGGACCACATTCTTACATCATACACAATAATAACTTCAAAATGGTTGAAAGACCTAAATGTGAAACAGGAAACCATCAAAATCCTACTGGAGAAAATAGTCAGTTACCTCTTGGACATTGGCCATAGCGTCTTCTTACTAGATATGTCTCTTGAGGCAAGGGAAACAAAAGCAAAATGAACCATTGGGACCTCATCAAGATAAAAAGCTTCTGCACAGCAAAAGGAAACAATAAAATTAAAAGGCAGCCTATGGAATGGGAGAAGATATTTGCAAATGACATATCTGATAAAAGGGTTAGTATGCAAAATCTATAAAGAACTTATCAAACTTAATACCCCCAAAATCAAATAATCCAGTTAAAAACTGGGCAGAAGACATGAGTAGACATATTTCCAAAGAAGATATACAGATGTCTAACAGACACATGAAAAGATGATTAATATCACTCATCATTAGGGAAATACAAATCAAAACTACAATGACCTATTACCTCACACCAATAAGAATGGCTAAAATTAACAACACAGGAAACAACGGGTGTTGGGAGGATGTGGAGAAAGGGGAACGCTCTTGCACTGTTGGTGGAAATGCAAATTCAAAGTATTTATTGAATCTTACTATCATTATCACGATTCTTTTTTTCGGTATTTCCACACATAAGGTAAACTTTCCTTTTCTGAGGGAGATTTTATCTCAATCCTTTCTTACATCTTTTGCACATTTTTTAAGAACCTCTGTTCTCTGCAAATGATTACAAAAAGAGTTCAAAAGTTGGCTGTGCTGAAGCTTTTTCTTATTTTTCTACTTAGAGATAACTTATCTGTCTTCTAGTTTTGCTGAAGGTATGAGTTTTGTATGGCTTTGTTCATTCTTTTAGCTGTTTGGAGGTTGTTTGGAGAGATTTGGATTAGGTAGCTGGCATTACCTCAACTGTTCAGTACTCTTAGGTGCAAAGACTTTTAAAAGCTGGCATTGAAGTTCCTTAAACCAAGAGGAATTGTCTTTATTTGTAAAATGATAAAGCTTAAGAAGCTACTTGTTGGTATAACAAGAAAACCCAATGGCATGGATATTAAGAAAATAAAAAGGAGGAAGAGCCAATATTTTCTGTAAGGGTGATGAACAGATGCTAGGAAAACAATGTGGAAAGAGTAGACGAAAGGAGGAAGCTGCAGAAAACTGACCACACAATATGGCAGACATCCACTGAGGAAATGGACCATAAGAAATTACTGAAGGCAGGTCAAAGAAATATAAAGATTGAGAATGTCAATATCAAAAGTAAAAAATTTTTGAAGCCATGTAAATAAACTTTCCTCTCATTCCAAATCATAAATTAACATATGACATGTGCAAATGCTGTGGGCATGCAGATTGTAGGGCTATTCAAATGAAAGATGTTATCTCTTGTGTCTTAGTTTGGTAGAAGGCAGGGGACATGAGAATAGATATAGGGGATCTGATGCCAATGGCATTAGCAGTCCAGGAGGGCAGGTAGGCAGAGCCACAGTAACCATGAAGATATGAACATTAGGAAATCTCAGAAATCGTGGGAAAGGTGGTCGATTTCCCATAGAAGTGGCATAAAGTGCTTGAATCAATATTGTCTTTCAGGGGCACCTGAGTGGCTCAGTTGGTTAAGCACCCAACTTTGGCTCAAGTCACGATCTCACGGTTTGTGGGTTCGAGCCCTGCGTCGGGCTCTGTGCTGACAGCTCAGAACCTGGAGCCTGCTTTGGATTCTGTGTGTGTCTCTCTCTCTCTCTGACCCTCTCCCACTCACTCTCTGTCTCTGTCTCTCACTCTCTGTCTCTGTCTCTCAAAAATAAACATCAAAAAAAATTTTTTTAAATATTATCAGACTTTCAAATGTCAGGATGTGCTCAGTCAATATATTCATCACAATATATTTAATATATTAATTAATATATTAAGGTTCTCTGCCATTTGAACAGATAAACAAAATTCAGATTACTTAAGTTCCAGTTTATAAGCATATTTTGGTCTTATCATTCAACAAAGATATTTGTACTCATCCATGGGAATATTTCGGCATATTAAATTTGTCTCCCTAATTAAGATAGTCCAATTGTGTGGTAAGTACTCAAATTCTGCTTCTCTAAAAGATCTCAGAAAAAAAAAAAAAGAGAATTAGATAGAAGCTGTGAAGCAGGCTGAGTCAGCCACAGACATATTTGATGGACTGAAGTTATATTAAGAAGGGGACACAAGGACATGTATAAGTGTAGGTCACACTCTGGGCCTGTTGTGCTTGATGTTATATTCATTCTTGATACAATGACCCCACTGATGATTATCCATCTCAGAACAGGAAAGGACAGGAACTGGCAAGGTGGTGCTCTGATCCAAGACTCATTTACTAGTAATCAGTAAATCATCTCCCACAGAGAGCATGCTTCAGGACAGTCATGAGAGAACAAATAAAAGGATGGGCGATGTGTTCTGTTCTGTATTTTCTATTATTTTCTGTCTATGGTACCCAAGAAATTGGTTCTCTTTTCCTTTGCTGGATATGAAGGATGCATAGAACACAGAGAGATTTTATTATTTATTTATTTATTTATTTTTTAAATATTTTTTTTTTCAACGTTTATTTATTTTTGGGACAGAGAGAGACAGAGCATGAACGGGGGAGGGGCAGAGAGAGAGGGAGACACAGAATCGGAAACAGGCTCCAGGCTCTGAGCCATCAGCCCAGAGCCTGACGCGGGGCTCGAACTCACGGAGTGCGAGATCGTGACCTGGCTGAAGTCGGACGCTCAACCGACTGCGCCACCCAGGCGCCCCGGACACAGAGAGATTTTAATGAAAATACGTGTAAATTAGTCAGAAGATATTCTGCAATAGACCGAGGATATTTGTAAAGAAGCATATTCCAGGGGCCCCTGGGTGGCTCAGTGGGTTAAGCATCCAACTTCAACTTAGATCACGATCCTGCAGTTTGGGGGTCTGAGCCCCATGTCAACCTCTGTGCTGACAGCTCAGAGCCTGGAGACTGCTTTGGATTCTGTGTCTCCCTCTCTGCCCCTCCCCTGCTCATGCTCTTTCTTTCTCTCAAAAATAAACATTAAAAAAAGAAAGAAACATATTTCTATACTGTGGCAACGATTAAACCCATCTTGTTCATCAGAATTAGCCAAATACATAAACGACTTACGTGGTGTGGTGTTTGTAAAGCGTTATAACGTCCCTTAATGAGAGGTATGATAAGCCACTTTTGTTAACTCTCAGTGGATCCACTTTTACCTCTTACTGATCTTAGCTTAGTTTCATGGAAATAATGCAATTATGTTCCAGCCTTCCGTTAATTTTTGGTAACCTTGGTCAAGTTTTGCAGTTTCCACATCTATAAAATTAGGTGGAAAAAGTACATAATATCAATGATTACTTCCTGCCTCAGATCAGGGATTCTGGGTCTTTTCGCTCAATTAGATTACAGGAGCAAGCCATCACCTCTAAGGAGAACCATACTGCTATTCTTTAGGAGAGTCAGATAGAAAAAAAAAAATAAATATATATATATATATATATATATATATATCCCAGCTTTTCTACTCATTAGCTTTGCAAACTCAGACAAATCACTTAACCTCTCAAAATCTTAGTTTCCCTATCTACAAAATTGTAAGAAAACAAGTTATATCCTTAAGGGGTAGGTGAGAGGATAAAATGAGGTCAACCCTGTAAAGGGCCTACATACAATATTGGATACTTAATAAGTTGTTATTAAATGATTATTTTCTTCTGTACTTCAAATATGCTGTCATGGTTCCAGATGGAGCTCTAATTATCAGGCCTGCAAACCAAGTAGTATGTCCGTGAGTACTTCACTCATTTTATTTTTACAAACTTCATAATCATTTTTTTTTTTTTAAATTTTTTTTTTTTCAACGTTTAATTATTTTTGGGACAGAGAGAGACAGGGCATGAACGGGGGAGGGGCAGAGAGAGAGGGAGACACAGAATCGGAAACAGGCTCCAGGCTCTGAGCCATCAGCCCAGAGCCCGACGCGGGGCTCGAACTCACGGACCGCGAGATCGTGACCTGGCTGAAGTCGGACGCTTAACCGACTGCGCCACCCAGGCGCCCCAAACTTCATAATCATTTAACCAAACACTTCTACAGTCATCCCTTCTGATTACTTTCCTAACCCTGATTCCTCACATGGTAATTATGCACATGGTAATTATGTTATTTCTGCCAGTCAGATTGCCACTAACTGGCCTCTGCCATTCTGAGATTATTCCCTCCCTATTGAAATAATGGCTCTAACTTCAACTGTAAGCCCTCCCGTCAACATCTCTGGCGTTTGTAAATTAGACACAGAAAGTCCTTTTCTTCAGAGATAGAGGTTCTCCACTCACCAGTGTTTGCCCAGAGCCCTTTGGTGAAGGGAGTGTTTTTTAAGCCTTCTTAGAAATCATAGTTGTGGGTTGGTAGATGGGTAATACACATCATAAACCTTCCCCGGAATTTCATTTTACCACATCTTTCACTATGTTTCTTTAATTTATATCAATGAATTTATAGTGTCACAACTTGACATATATGGGTTTAATTTTTCTAGTCAAACCAACCATGAGAACCACTTCTGTGTGCTACAAGCACCACATTGAATCCAGAATCTCTGTGAAGGGGCACTGATAGTGATGCATTTAAATCCACATTTATTTTTTAATCCTTATTCTTTTAATGTGTATTTTTGAGGGGGGGGCGGGGGGGGGGGAAGCAGAGCCTGAGTTGGAGAGCGGCAGAGAGAGAGGGAGACACAGAATCCGAAGCAGGCTCCAGGCTCTGAGCGGTCAGCACAGAGCCCAACACGGGGCTGGAACTCATGAGCCTCTAGATCATGACCTGAACTGAAGTTGGATTCTTAACAGACTGAGCCACATTCGGGTGCCCCTAAATCCACATTTAAATCCCTCCTTCCTTGATCAGCATTCTCAGAATCAACTGTTTCACCAGATTCCAATATTTATGAAAACTTCACAAAAGTCCTGTGATACTTTTGGTGTGTAAACATTTCCTTCCGGATTTATTCTGTAACTGGCACGCTGGAGTATCTCTTTATACAGTCAATACGTATCTGTGAAATGTCAACCCCATGCCAGATGCTATTCTCAGAACTGGAAATATGATAAGGAGCAGAGCAGAACACAAATCCCTGTCCTCATGGAACTCTCACTGTAGCATGGGAGAGATAAAAGAAAGTGATAAACAAGAAAAATAGATATCATGGTGTAATTGACGGCTCTAAGAGAGAAATGATGGATGGAAGGATCGTGTAAGGAATATATGCATGACATTTTAAATAGGATGGCTACCAGGAAAGCTCACGTTGACAGAATGTAGATTTTGAGTGAAGAAAAGGAAGTCATGAGATAGTTAGCTATGCATATATCTGAGAGGGAATGGCAAGTGCAAAAACCCTGGGGTGGGAGTACCCCGGATAAATTAGGGGAACATTAAATAGGCCCATAGGCTTTAAGCAGAAAGAGTGAGAGGAAAGTATTAAGACACGGAATCAGAAAGATAATGGGGACTAGGTCATGTAGGGCCTGTGGGCACTAGCAAGGGCTTTGGCTTATATTCTGCATGAGACGGGAAGCCGTAGGGTAGAATTTGAACAGAGGAGTGACACCTGATTTACCTGTACAGGATCGTTAAAGTTGCTCTTATGACACCAATGAGTGTTTTGGGGACCGGGATGCAGGGAGATAAAATTGATCAAGTGAAGGGCTATGGAGACCATTGGGAGGTTATTGCAATCATTCAGAAGAGATTATGGTGGCCTGGACCAGGGTGGCAGCAGTGTGCGTGGTTAGGGGTGTCAGATTCTAGAAATACACTGAGGACAGAGTGAACAGGATTCACACGTGGGCTGTAGTAGAAAGAGAGGAGTAAAGATGAGTTTGGGAGTTTTGGCCGAGGAATCGAAAAATTGCTGAATTCGTTTACTGAAATAGGAGAGACGGTATGAGGATCTAGTTTGGTAGGGATTTTCAGGAACTCGGATTTGGACATGTTAGGTTTGCGACATTTTATTTTTTTTAATTTTTTTAAAATTTTTTTTTTCAACGTTTATTTATTTTTGGGACAGAGAGAGACAGAGCATGAACAGGGGAGGGGCAGAGAGAGAGGAAGTCACAGAATCGGAAACAGGCTCCAGGCTCTGAGCCATCAGCCCAGAGCCCGACGCGGGGCTCGAACTCCCGGACCGCGAGATCGTGACCTGGCTGAAGTCGGACGCTTAACCGACTGCGCCACCCAGGCGCCCCGGTTTGCGACATTTTAAAGGAAACAGTAGGAAATTAGGTTTGCGTTTGGCCCTTAGGCTTTGTGATTCAGCATGTAGAGGATATTTAAAGACAGGGACCTCAGAAAATTAAAAAAAGACCTACCCTATGACCCAGCAATAGCACTGCTAGGAATTTATCCAAGGGACACAGGAGTACTGATGCATAGGGGCACTTGTACCCCAATGTTTATAGTAGCACTCCCAACAATAGCCAAATTATGGAAAGAGCCTAAATGTCCATCAACTGATGAATGGATAAAGAAATTGTGGTTTATATACACAATGGAATACTACGTGGCAATGAGAAAAAATGAAATATGGCCTTTTGTAGCAACGTGGATGGAACTGGAGAGTGTGATGCTAAGTGAAATAAGCCATACAGAGAAAGACAGATACCATATGGTTTCACTCTTATGTGGATCCTGAGAAACTTAACAGGAACCCATGGGGGAGGGGAAGAAAAAAAAAAAAAAGAGGTTAGAGTGGGAGAGAGCCAAAGCAGAAGAGACTGTTGAGAACTGAGAGCAAACTGAGGGTTGATGGGGGGTGGGAGGGAGGAGAGGGTGGGTGATGGGTATTGAGGAGGGCACCTTTTGGGATGAGCACTGGGTGTTGTATGGAAACCAATTTGACAATAAATTTCATATATAAATAAAAAAAAAATAATAAAGGCAGGGAACTGGATAGTATCACTTTGGCAATGAACGCAGTAGATAGTGTTGAGCGAGAAAAGAGGCAGACCTGAAATAAAACAGAAGCATTTACTGAAGGTCTCATAATTGCAATTTGGGGGGCACAGATTTGTGTAAGCAACCCACATCATGTCCCCCTGGGGAACAAAAGTCAGGGCTTTTTAAAGACAAAAGGGCATGCTTGTATACATTGTTCACAAAGAATTTTGAGTGGTGGTGGTGGCAGAAAACTAATCTTGGCTACGCATAATTGGTTGCTAAGGCTATCACTAAGCAAAAGTCAGTTATTGTAGCAAATTGCAGATGTTCACGCAGAGTCCTCGGAATATTTGCTGTTTGGCACAGTTAAAAACTTCATGGTTCCAGTGGGTGAGCATATGTCTAAACTCCACCTCTTTAATGGCCTCCCAGCTCCGTTTTAAAACCCCTTGACATAACTGACTCCGTTTTTTTTTTTTTTTTTAATATTTATTTATTTTTGAGAAAATGCCAGAGGGGGAGGGGCAGAGGGAGATAGAAAAAAGGATCCGAAGAGGGCTCTGCCATGACAGCAGTGAGCCTGATGTGGGGCTCGAAATCATGAACCGGGAGATCAGGACCCGAGCCAAAGTAGGATGTTCAACCTACTGAGCCACCCAGGTACGCCTAACTCCTTCTTATTTCACCTTTCACAACAGAAAAGGGAAAAGGACTCAAGAGTCCCGTGAGACACAATATTTAGAGGTTGAGGGGATGAGAGGGAACTAAAATTGTATCACGGTATGCTGAAAGTCAAGAGAAGTTTGTTTTGCCTGGCTTCAGTTGCACAATTTAGTGAGGGACAAAGTGGGATCATCATGAGAACTGGCTTTTTCTTGCAGGATGACTCCTTCAGCTCAAAATGCAGCAATGTTCTCAAGCAAGGGAAGAACATCTCTATAACACAAAGGTCTAGAGAGCTTTATTGGGTGTTTGGAGTTTCAGGGCACTCCCAGAACTTGAAATCCTCCCAGATATTACCATTTCAGTTCTCCAGCACTCATTTAATTTTGACCAACGTGCTGTTTATTTCTCATGTACAGTTAAGAATATGGGTTGTGGAATCAGACAGATTGTTCTAACACTGGCAACACTACTATCAGCAATTTGACCTATCGTGATTTACTTAAGGGTTAACCTCTCTGGGCCTTGGTTTCCTAATCTGTGGAATAGAAAAGACAAAAATACTCAAAAGGATTCTTCTGCATATTTAATATAGTACAATTCTATAATACAAATATAATACAAATACAAATATAATACAATACTTAGAACAGTGCCTGGAGCCTAGCATTTTCTAAGCGTTAGCTAGGACTATCATTAGGAGACTTGGTAAGGCTGAGAAGTCAACTGATATTACAGTTTGATCACAGAATAAATCTCTGGCCCCATTCAGTCGTGCAGCTGCCTGAGTTAAGGAATCATTTTAAATGGTTTTACAAAGTCCCTGTGTCTCTAAATGTCTTTGAGGCGCACCAGTAATTTGAGTTTTTAACTTTTTAATGAGTTAATTTTTCTGTTTCAACTCTATTTCATAATGAAATAAGGTCGTGATTTTTTTTCATTATGAAAGTAATGTGGTTTATTGTAAAAAAAAAAAAAATTACCACTACAGATACGTATAAGTTAGGAAGTTAAAATAAAAGGAAAGCTCTTTACCCTGAGGTAACATTAACATTTTGTTGCATATTCTTTCATGCATCTCCATATACATCCATGAAGTTCTATGAGCCCGCCTCTCTCCAGAGCCCCAAGGACTCAATGCTACAGAACTCTCAACTTCAAGTCTCAAAATTTCCTCTGGTACAGGAGGAATTAAGTCTTATGCTCATTTTATCCATCAATATCTTCAAAGAGCAGGGGTGCCTGGGTGGCTCAGGTCATGATCTCATGGTTTGTGAGTTCGAGCCCAGCTTTGGCCTCTGTGCTGACAGCTCAGAGACTGGAGCCTGCTTTGGATTCTGTGTCTCCCTCTTTCTCTGCCCCTCCCTGACTCATGCTCTGTCTCTCCTTCAAAACTAAACAAACATTAAAAAAAACAACAACAACAACAAAAAACTTTAAATAGCAGAGGCCATTTTGTAAACTGTGACTCCTGAATCTGCTCTGACTAGAAAAAGTAAATGGTGGTTGGGTTGGATTTGAGAGAGATAGGGTGCATACCCAGATTCATATCTCTCTCTTTCAGAATCCCAATCCTCTTTCATAAAGTTTCTAGTAACAATGGATTAACCATTCTCGCATCTCGTCTTTGTATATTTCATGTTTTCATGCATTCTATGGGATAGGCAATATGACTCCCCAGGGCCTTATCCTAGAAGGTATTTCATCCTAGGAGACCATGGGCAACACAATTTTCCTCCGTGTAATGTTTGTTTATTCATAACTTCTGGTCATAATATCTCTTGAAAAGTTTACCTTTTTGTGAATGAATTCTTTTTTAGTATAATAGTAACTATTTCCCCCTCAAATGTACTAAAGATAAATGCTATTAGAAGTGATATGTCTAGGGGCTCGTGGGTGGCTCAGTTGGTTAAGCGTCCAACTTCGGCTCAGGTCAGGATCTCACAGTCCATGAGTTTGAGCCCCGCATCGGGCTCTGCGCTGACAGCTCAGAGCCTGAAGACTGTTTCAGATTCTGTGTCTCCCTCTTTCTCTCTCCTCCCCCGCTCATGCTGTCTCTCTCTTCTCAAAATTAAATAAACGTTAAAAAAATTAAAAAAAAAATAAATGATATTTCTACATTATGTTTTCAGTCAAAGACGTACTCATCAATAGACTTGACACAACAGTTTATAGTCTGAGAATGTTATGTAGAACAATGGGTGAATTCAAAATTGTTCTTTGTGTACACACGTCAAGTGAAGGGGGTTGACTAGTCTGTTTTGTGCATGCGCCAATTTTGTATCTTAAAGTAATCTCATGTACAGTTTTTTTTTTGTTCTAAAAATGGTTTCTATGTTATACCATTTTTTATTAGTTTTGCTTTATATTTTTAAAAACTTCATTTAAATCCAAGTTAGTTAACGTATAGTGTAATAATGGTTTCAGGAATAGAATTTAATGACTCATCGCTTACATATAACACCCAGTTCTCAACCCAACAAGTGCCCTCCTTAATGCCCGTCATGCATTTAGCCCATCCCCTTGCCCAGCACCTCTCCAGTAACCCTCTTTGTTCTCTGTATTTAAGTGTCTCTTATGGTTTACCTCCTTCTCTGTTTTTATCTTATTTTTCCTTCCCTTTCCCTATGTTCATCTGTTTTATTTCTTAAATTCCACATATGAGTGAAGTCACATGTTTATATTTCTCTGACTGACTTATTTTGCTTAGCGTAATACCTTCTGGCTTCATTCACATTGTTGCAAATGACAAGATTTCACTCTTTTTGATTGCAGAGTAGTATTCCATGGTGTGTGTGTGTGTGTGTGTGTGTGTGTGTGTGTGTACCACATCTTTTTCATCCATTCATCAGTCGATGGACATTAGACTCTTTTCATAATTTGGCTTTTGTTGATAGTGCTGCTATAAACATTGGAGTGCATGTGCCCATTCAAATCAGGATTTTTATGTCTTTTAGTTAAACACCTAGTAGTGCAAGTGCTATACCATAGGGGTAGCTCTATTTATAATTTTTTGACAAACCTCCATCCTGTTTTCCAGAGTGACCGCACCAGTTAGCATTCCTACCAGCGGTACAAAATGTCCCAGTTTCTCTGCATCCTCACCAGCATCTGCTGTTTCCCGAGTTGTTAAGTTTAGCCATTCTGACAGGTGTGGGGTGGTATCTCACTGTGGTTTTGATTTGTATTTCCCTGATGATGAGTGATGTGGAGCATTTTTTTCATGTGTCGGTGGGCCATCTGGATGTCTTCTTTGGAGAAATGTCTATTCATGTCTTTTGCTCATTTCTTCACTGGATTATTTGTTTTTTGGGGTGTTGAGTTTGATCAGTTCTTTATAGATTTTGGATACTAACTCTTAATCTGATGTGTCTTTTGCAAATATCTTTTCCCATTCCATCAGTTGCCTTTTAGTTTTCCTGATTGTTTCCTTTGCTGTGCAGAAGATTTTTATCTTAATGAGGTCTCAATAGTTCATTTTTGCTTTTGTTTCCCTTGCCTCCAGAGACATGTCTAGTAAGAAGATGCCATGGCCGATGTCCAAGAGGTTACTGCCTGCTTTCTCTTGTAGGATTTTGATGGTTTCCTGTCTCACATTTAGGTCTTTCATCCATTTTGAGTGTATTTTTCTGTATGATGTAAGAAAGTGGTCCAGGTTCATTCTTCTGTATGTCACTGTCCAGTTTTCTCAACACCGTTTGATGAAGAGACTTTTTTTCCATTGGACATTCTTTCCTGCTTTGTTGAAGAATAGTTGGTCATGCATTTATAAGTCTATTTCTGGGTTCTCTATTCTGTTCCATTTATCTATGTATCTATTTTTGTGCCAGTACAAAAATAGATGTATTGATGGTTACAACTTTGTAATATAGCTTGAAGTCCGGAATTGTGATGCCTCCAGTTTGGTTATCTATTTCAACATTAGATTGGCTATTCGGGGTCTTTTGTGGTTCCATCCCAATTTTATGATTGTTCTAGCTCTGTGAAGAGTGCTGGTGTTATATTTGTAGGGATTGCATGGAATGTGTAGGTTACTTGGGGTAGTATCAACGTTTTAACAATATTTTTATTCCAATCCATGAGCATGAAATGGTTTTCCATTTTTTGATGTCTTCTTCAATTTCTTTCTTAAGTTTTCTATAGTTTTCAGCATATAGACATTTACCTCTTGGATTAGGTTTATTCCCCGGTATCTTATGGTTTTGGATTAGGTTTATTCCCCGGTATCTTATGGTTTTGGTGCAATTATAAATGGGATCTATTTCTTGATATCTCTTTCTGTTGCTTCATTATCGGTGTATAGAAATGCAACCAATTTCTGTACATTGAATTATATCTTGCAACTTTGCTGAATGCAAGTATCAGTTCTAGCAGCTTTTTGGTGGAGTCTTTTGGGTTTTCCATGTAAAGTGTCATGTTGTCTGTGAAGAGTGAAAGTCTGACTTCTACTTTGCCGATTTGTATGCCTTTTATTTCTTTTTGTTGTCTGACTTCTGAGGCTAGGACTTCCAGTACTTTGTTGAACAACAGTGGTGAGAGTGGACATCTCTGTTGTGTTCCTGACCTTAGGGGGAAAGCTCTGTTTTCCCCCACTGAGGATGATATTAGCTGTGGGTATTTCAAACATGGCCTATATGATCTTGAGGTATATTCCTTCTATCCCTACTTTCTTGAGGGTTTTTATCAAGAAAGGATGCTGTATTTTGCAAATGCTTTTTCTGCATCTATTGAGAGAATCACATGGTTCTTAGTCTTGCTTTTATTAATACGATGTATCACATTGATTGAACTGCAGATATTTAACCACCCCTGCAGCCCAGGAATAAATCCCATTTGATTGTGGTGAATAATTCTCTTAATGTGTTGTTGGATTTGGTTTGCTAGTATCTTGCTGAGAATTTTTGCATCTACATTCATTAAGGAAATTGGTCTGTAATTCTCCTTTTTAGTGAGGTCTTTGTCTGGTTTTGGAATCAAGGTAATGATAGCCTCATAGAATGGATTGGGAAGTTTTCCTTTTATTTCTCGTTTTTTGAAACAGCTTCAAAAAATAGGTATGAACTCTTCTTTAAATGTTTGGTAGAATTCCTCTGGGAAGCCATCCGGCCCTGGCTTTTTGATTTTTGATTACTGATTCAATTTCTTTACTGGTTAAGGGTCTGTTCAAATTTTTTATTTCTTCCTGTTTCAACTTTAGTAGTTTATATGTTTTTTAGGAATTTGTCCATTTCTTCCAGATTGCTCAGTTTGTTGGTATATGTAATTGTTCATAATATTCTTTTATTATTGTTTGTATATCTGTGGTGTTGGTTGTGATCTCTCTTCTTTCATTTGTGATTTATTTATTTGGGTCCTTTTCTTTTACTTTTTAATAAATCTGGCTAAGGATTTATCATTTTTTAAAATTTATTTCAAAGAACGAGCTCCTTGGTTTCATTGATATGTTCTACTGTTTTTTGTTTTTTTTTTTCCCCCAATATCGTTGATTTATCCTCTAACCTTTATTATTTCCCCTTGTCTGCTGGTTTTGGGCTTTGTTTTGCTCTTCTTTTTCCAGCTCCTTTGGGTGTAATGTTAGGTTGTGTATTTGAGACCTTTCTTCCTTCTTTATTAAGGGCTGGATTGCTATATACTGCCCTCTCATGGCCACCTTTGCTGCATCTCCGAGGTTTTGGACTGTCCTGTTACCATTTTTATTGGCTTCCATGTACTTTTTAATTTCCTCTTTAATTTCTTCGTCGACCCATTCATTCTTTAGTGAATATTCTTTAATCTCAAAATATTCATGGTCTTCCCAAATTTTTTCTTGTGGTTGATTTCTGTTGCAGAATATGAGTCTGGAGTTCTCTCTTGTCTTGCAAGAGTGTGGATGCAGAATTGAATAGAAGAGAGGCTACTGTCTGGGAGGAAGCAAGACCCCAAACAGGGCTTTTGTCTCTGTATTTACTGAGCTCACAAGATATTACCCATGTGGTGAAGGTGAAGAAAACAAGATCTTACACACATGAATGTGGAGAAAACAATCAGACAGTAGTCATTAACTTGTATGTGTAAGAAGAAAAGGGTCTGGTGGCAAGTGGAGTTTGGGATTAAAGCACAGTAGTATATTGGCACCAGACGGAAAGTAGTTTCCTGCAGGTGATATAACAAGTTTGTCATGATCCCATTACAATATCTTGTTAGCTTACCTCAGGCACTTTTGCCCCATGGTGGTGGCTTTCCTCCCAACCTTTATTCTAACCCATTTATGTAAGAAGAACCTATTTCCCCACAGATTTCAAGTTTCATAGCATTGTGGTCTGAAAATATGCATGGTATGCTATCGACATTTTTGTACTCGTTGAGGGCTTATTTGTGACCCTGTATGTGATCTATTCTGAAGAATGTCTCATGTGCACTCAAGAAGAATGTATATTTTTCTGCTTAGGATCAAATGTTCTGAATATATCTGTTGAGTCCATCTGGTCCAATGTGTCATGCAAAGCCATTGTTCTCTTGTTGGTTTTCTGCTTAGATGATCTGTCCATTGCTATAAGTGGGGTGTCGAAGTCCCCTACTATTATGGTATTATTATCAATGACTTTCTAACATTATTTTTTAAATGTAGTTTGAGGTTGAAAATTGGTGAATAAAATGGTACCAAAAAAAAAAAAAAAAAAGAAAAAAAAGAGAGTACATTCCAAGGAATGACTGCCTTGCACTTGTCCTACAGTAACTGCCACCTGCATTTCAGTCTCCTCTCCTTCTTTGGTGAGGACATAAACCCTCACTGCACTAAATTTTAATAAATTATTTATTTTCAGTTGTTATTAATTATACAAACTAGTTTTCATTGTTCAATTGATATCTTTTTCATTATTCAATTGGGCATCTTGGTTTGGAATGAAATAAGTCGTAATTTGTTGCATCAAAATTGATGGAATTAATAAATATTATAATGGATTTTCATCTATGTCAAGGTTTTCAAGGATGATTTAAAATTACCAAGAAAGCTAGAGGAGTATTTATTTTACCATTTCACCACTGTTGCCCATGGGCTACCAGATTCCCTTCATGAATATTGAGACTGTCTATCTATAGTCTCCTCCAAACTAGATAATAAATCCTAGATTCCCCGTATTTTTTGTTTCTTGCAAACCATTTCCTATTATTTTCTGTATTAGTCAGGAATTTTGCTCATAAAAAGGGAAAACAAATCTTGCGGTCGTAGCAAAATTGTGATTGTTTTTTGGACTAATAGAAGAGGTTTGGAGAATTAAATAGAACCCAGAAGCAGGAAGCAAAGCTGCAGGGTCAATCTACCTGGACCGACAGCCCAAAGTTGCTGCACACTATTGCTACCACTCGCTCATTTACAGCAAAACTGGGTCTGACTTTTGCACCATTAATCCTAATCATCTCTTAGTCGTCTCAGTTGGTCCATGTTAAAAGCAGTAAGACAGTGTAAGGGGTTGAATTGAGATCTTGTGCCTGTGTCCTGACTACCCATGTTTGAAGAGAAGTGTTTCCTCCCTGTAGAGTTCATAGTGGGAGATTGGGCACTGCGTTTCTCCAGTATTGTACCCACGGGGGTTCTCCTGAAAGAGAAAGGGAGAATTCATGTTGGAAACTCAAAAGGAAACACAGAGACTCTATAGTTGCCTTTATCTTAGAAGTCATGATAAGCCTAGTCATATGGACGTAAATCTCAGGGAAGATCATCTGCAGTGGAAGAAGAGAAGTGTAAAGTTGCACCATATAGTACATGAAAAGAGGCAGCTTCATGAGAGATATTTTGTGTAGGGATATCTGGTAAGCTTCTTTAGCAGGGATCCTACTGCATAAAAAGTCATTTTAATTGTCAAAAACTAGTAGGAAAACGAAGAGATGTGATATTCAAATAGTGCAGTCATCATGCCATGTGAAAGCCAAGTAATGTGATGGTTCCCTGAGTGAACAAAGTTTGAAATATCAGAATAATGTTCATATTGTCTGGGTGATTTTACTTCAGGCAAATGTCATTTGCCATTTTAAATCAATTAATTAATTTAAATTATTAAATTATTGTTAATACAATTTTAATTAATTTTAATGTTGTTAATACAACTTCCAATTAATATTAATGTTGTTAATGCAATTTTTTGGTTTTGTTTATAAGATACTTTTGGTTTGATGGTTATATGAGAGGCGTAAGAATATAGGTTTTATATCTGTTTTTATGTTTGTGCATATCTAAGTGGAAGGGGCAATACATTACCCATTTTAGAGAAACACTACTCTTTACTAGTTTTGATTAATATACATACATACTTATCTTTATTCCAAATGCCATTAATCGACACTCTGGAATAGTTTTCCAATATCCTCTTATCCTTATTATTATGAAAATACAAAAAACCCCCAAAACTATCATTTTTGTATTGCTACCTTTGAGAAACTCTCATAGGGGAGGCAGTTCAGCTAAATGGTTAAGAATTCACGTTTTCGGGAAGCCTAGGTGGCTCAGTTGATTAAGTGTCCGACTTTGGCTCAGGTCACGATCTCACAGTTTGTGAGTTTGAGCCCTGCATCAGGCTCTGTGCCTGGAGCCTGCTTTGAATTCTGTGTCTCCCTCTCTCTCTCTGACCCTCCCTTGCTCGTGCTCTGTCTCTCTCTGTCTCTCAAAAACTAAATGTTAAAAGAAAAAAAAGAATTCAAGTTTCGGATGCCAACAACTTTATGATCTTAGGGAAGGAACTGGGCCCTTGGTTTCAGAGGGTATGAATATGGAGCTAATGAATAATACTTACATCACTGGGTTGCATAGCAACCCAACAAATCAAACCTATTATATAATAGATATTTGATCAACAGTAGATATTACAGTTAACTTGGGAATTATATATCAAGAAAGCTTCGGTATTGTTTGTGGAGATATTTTCTGGGATGCTTGTATTTGTTTAATATTTATTAGGAGAAAATAGTGTTTAAATTCTCAGAAATTAGAATAGCCATTCAAAGAAAGCAGTTGATCATTCAGGGAGGATTATTAAAGGAAAGGACATGAAAGTGACAAACTTCCATGTTCTGTCACAATGACTTTAGAGTCACTTAATGATCTATAGCCAAGGAAATCTGGTTCATGAGTATTTATTCTCTTCCATTTCTGTCTTATTTTCTCTCTCTCTCTCTCTCTCTGTCACTCTCTCTTAAACACCACAAGCACTGTTACCAGACCAAAGTGGGTCTGCTTCTTGGTGAGTTACAGAGACTGAATCAAAGGGAGTTGCCTTATAAGGTCATCTTTATCTGTACAAACAAGGAGAGCACTGGGAATAATTTCCAAATGTGTGTCTCTCCAAACCAGAGAAAGCAGGTTTTTTCTATTAGTTAGGGCTCAGGATGAATATTCAGAGGGGGGTTTTAACATCATAATGAGGCTCAGGCACTTTTTCTTTTTTAAGTTTTCTTTCTTTCTTTTTTAAAATTTACATCCAAGTTAGTCAGCATATAGTGCAACAATGATTTCAGGAGTAGATTCCTTAATACTCTTTACCCGTGTAGCCCATCCCCCTTCCCACACCCGTTCCAGTAACCCTCCGTTTGTTCTCCATATTTATGAGTCTCTTATGCTTTGCCCCCCTCCCTGTTTTTATATTATTTTTGTTTCCCTTCCCTTATGTTTATCTGTTTTGTACCTTAAAGTCCTCATATGAGTGAAGTCATATGATCTTTGTCTTTCTCGGACGGACTAATTTTGCTTAGCATAATACCCTCTAGTTCCATCTACGTAGTTGCAAATGGCAAGATTTCATTCTTTTTGATTGCCGAGTAATACTCCATTGAATATATATATCACATCTTCTTTATCCATTCATCCATCAATGGACATTTGGGTTCTTTCCATACTTTGGCTATTGTTGATAGTGCTGCTATAAACATGGGGGTGCATGTGCCCCTTCGAAACAGCATACCTGCATCCATTGGATAAATACCTAGTAGTGCACTTGCTGGGTCGTAGGGCAGTTCTATTTTTAGTTTTTTGAGAAACCTCCATACTGTTTTCCAGAGTGGCTGCACCAGTTCTGCATTCCTAGAGGCTCAGGTACTTTTTGATTCATCTGTGCATGTGTCCTCCTCAAATGTTTCTTGTTCTGTTCCAGCAGTTTGCTAGTTAGTTTCTAAAAGGTAAGATTGACAGGTAGACAGAAGCTTTGGGGGTTTCCTGAGTTCTGGAGGTCAGTCCTGAGTTCAGGAGGTCAGGTGGGTGACAGCACCCCTCTACACATGCTTTTGTTTCTTCTGTTTCTTTCTGTTTTCAATAACAAATTTAGATCTGTAAAATAACAATTTTGGTCATTTCTGCTCTCTGTTCACCAAGTGTTACTAACAAAAATTTAAAATTATCTTGCCAAAAGTCTTTGCCATTTGCCCTTACTGCCCACACACATATCTGACACATTTTGCTTTGGCTGCTGCTACATGTGCAAGAAGAAATCAGAGGCCTTTAAGCAAGTGGATTCACAGCTCAAGTTCACAGCTCAGCCCTCTACTAGGGAACGTGGCGTCCACATACCTAGAACTCTGTAATGGGAGCACACTGGGTCAGCCATCAAAATCCTATTGAACGTAAGTATATGACTTGGGCTGCACGTTAGAATAAGCTGAGCATTAAAAAAAGAGAAGAAAAGAAAAGAAAAGAAAAGAAAAGAAAAAAGAAAAACTAATACCTGACTTTCAAGTCACTGAAATTCTGGTTTAATTTGTTTGGAGTGAGACTGGGTTTCTATCTTTTAAAAGTTCACCCAGGTGTTCAGCTTTGGAAACCTCTACCTCGTTGTTATCTATTGCCGTCTACACTATGTAATTAAGCCATCGTGGAACGCGTCTTTCTCCAGAGAGCTGGTGTCTCTTTCACTGGACATGCTTGGTCCCTGATGGACATTTATCACTTATTTCACCTTGGACATACAGCCCACAGAATGCACATTTCCAGTAAACAGCAAGTACAAGTAAACTAGTAAAGTGATGATGACATACCTAACGCAATACCTCAGGAATTGCCGAGGAAAAGGAAAATATCGCTACCAGATAGGTATGTGATACAGAGGATTCCTCTAGTAGGGTGTTGTGTTCTGAAGGAGGCCTTTGATGGTTACAGTCTCTTCAGTTCCGTGATCCTGTGACTCTTAAGTGTCCGAGGTCTAAAAGAACGGCAATGGGGTTAAGGAAAAGACTCGAACCCCAAAGAGAAAGTTTTGAAAGTAGAAGCAGGGATTCTTTATTTCTGTCTTGTATTTCACTGGGGGACTTTGGCAGATGTCTCAATCCATTTCTCTTGCAATTCTCTTTCCTTTCCTGGCTGACAAACTCTTGGTGAAAATCTCTAAATGGACTTTCCCCATTCTCTTTACCTTATTAGTATTCCTACTAAGACTCTACCCTACCAGCAGATCTCAGTGGGTTCAACTTTTCCACAATACTATTTGCTACAGTACAGGTGCAGAATCGACATCTATTTACTTGTCTCTGTTCATCGTAGAGAAAAGTGAGAGAGAGAAGCTAGTAGCTTCAACCTATGACACACCAGTAGAGAGGTTTCAGCCCCCTTTCGACCTAAATATCTCCTCTGACTTGTACCATTTGGAAATTTGCTTAAATTCCAATTCATATTAACAGTTGCAACTTTTGTTGTTGTTTTTTGTTTTTGTTTTTGTTTCTGCTTTGTTTTTGGCAACTTCTAACTGCCCATCTCCATCTGGAAGTCCCACAGTAGAAATCTTGCCTGTTTGCATTTTCTCCACTTTCCTAGGGGCTGAGGCCAGACAGCTATGTGGTGTCTATGCTTTCCCCCCCCGCCCCCAAACCATTGACATCTAATCTATCACCACTACACTTCCTAAGTATCCTGGGATCTGTACACTTCTCACTTCTCTCTACCTCTGTGTAGAGGCCTTTAAATATGCCACCACGGTTTCCCTTCTGAATCACCGTGACAGCTTCCTTACCGATCTCCTTGCCCTTAGCTTGGCTCTCTGTAGTTTTCATGGGGACATTTTCCAGGCTGCGGTCAGAATTTTAAAAATGCAAACCTGATAATACCATTTACTCTAGTACTAACCCTTCAATATTTCCCCGTTTGCCTGGATAAAATGAAACTTCTTCACCGAGGACCTTGAAACCCTTCTTAATCTGTCCCCTGATAATCCTTTGCAGCTTCGTTTCTAGTCACTATCCTTTCTCACACTCTGCATTTCAGCCAGACTGAACTGATTTTACTTCTCCAACCATCCAGTCTCAATTCCAGGTCTTTGTAAACACACTAATCTCTCTATTTTAAACATCCTCTTACTTGGCCTGACGTCTATCATCTTTCTGTCTATGTTGGTATTTTCTCCTATCAGGCACCAGTCCTAGCCTTTAGCATCAGGCAATTAATTGCCTCTTTGTCAGCATTTCCTATGTGACTGCAAATTGCCTGAAAGTGTGGTTTGTATTTTGCTTGTCCCGCGCCGCGTTCTCTGTAGACAGCAGTTTGTAACACACAATACTGCTTGTTAGTTGTCCCCTGAATGACTAACATTTTTAACAGGGGCACCTGGTTGGCTCAGTCAGTAGAACATGCGATTCTTGATCTTGGAGTTGTGAGTTTGAGCCCCACCTTGGGTGTAGAGTTTACCTAAAGAAAGAAAGAAAGAAAGAAAGAAAGAAAGAAAGAAAAGGACTCTAATAAGTTCACATTCTTTCTTTCTCTGGATTAAATGTATTTACCTCAATTATGAAACTTGACAGTAAACCTTAAGTGTGCGTATTATATTTAAATCCTTTTGCAAATGACTTTCCCCTTATCGTTCTTCAGCTCAAACACTGATATTCATTTGAAATGTCTACGGTTATTTTCCAGTTTAACAGCTTTTGATCCAAAAGATCAAATATTACTGTATTTACTAGCATAAACAGTAAACAGCAAGTACAAATAACCTTACAATTTCAGTAATTCTATGTATTCAACAAACTTTCTCAATTACCTTTATCAGAAGCTGAAATTTGGGGCGCTTGGGTGGCTCAGTTGATTAAGTGTCCCACTTCAGCTCAGGTCATGATCTCATGGCTTGTGGGTTCGAGCCCTGCATCGGGCTCTGTGCTGACAGCTCAGAGCCTGGAGCCTGCTATGGAGTCTGGGTCTCCCTCTCTCTCTGCCCCTCCCCCACTCGTGCTCTGTCTCTCTCTGTCTCAAAAATAAATGTTAAAAAAATATTAAATATATATATATTCTAAAAGGAAACTGAAATTTAAGAGATGAAAAACTATTTTTGCAAGCTGATACATGTAATTATCATTTTGGATAAACCTGTTTTGAAATCTGTGATACTGTTGGGTTTATTTCACCAGTATGACCAAGAGTCAGTGTGTTTATTGGCAACACAGTCAAGGGATTATGCTAACACACTGAAATAATAAGAATACTGCAAATTTGCAAATCTTCATTGTGCGTTTCCATCAGCATTTCTTTGGTAGCAAGTATGTACCAGCCCCCAGAAACAGAAAAATCTCTGTGGGACATTAGGAATGCAGAGTAGCGTTGCTCTGAGACGAATACAGCAGAGCGTGGTCTGTTTTTTTAACGAGGCAAATCTAGAGCGGGGTAACATGACCCTGGGCCACCTTATTGTAGATCGGTAAAAATCATGAAAATAATACTCTTACGGGCAGCTACACCAGCATGGGACCTTGGTGGCCACTTCTGTGGGAAGACGGTGTGAATATAAAGCAGAGCCACCACCAAAAGCAGTGGTAAAGCATTTGGCAGCCTTCAGAGACTCCTCCATAAGAGGCTGGAGCCGAAGCAGGAGGAGGAGAATGGTAGACGTCCGCCAGCAGCTAAGACGGCTTTCCTATGAGGATGTAGGGGGCGCAGATTGAGACTTTAAACAATAGCCAGTGTAATGTCCCACTCATTTTTTCCGGTGAACGTTAGAATCCGACCGAACATTTTTGTACCAAAATTGTTATTTCACAGTTCTTTCTAGATCGTCATTCTCTGGAAAACACAAGTTATTATTATTATTGTGTCTGTCTTTTTGAGATTATTTTTCCCCTTATAGCTTTTGATGTTATATGCTGTAGATACTATCTCACTTATTACAGTCGTAAGTGGTTGGAATTGGCCAGAAATACTTGTTTTTACATTGAAGATAGAGAGATTGATGCAAAGTCTTTGTGTCCAGTCATATGATGCTCTGAATCAGTAATCAATCAGTGATAAAGCTAGATTTCTCCAACTTCTTTTTATTATTATTATTATTATTATTAATTAATTTATTTATTTGAGACAGTGCAAGCAGGGGAGGGGCAGAGAAAGAGGGGGTAGAAGATCCAAAGTGGGTTCTGCACCGAAGGCAGTGAGCCCAATGTAGGACTTGAATTTACGAACTGCGAGATCGTGACGTGAGCTGAAGTCTGATGCTCATTTGACTGAGCCACACAGGTGCTCCCAGACTTCTCCAGCTTCTGACCATACTATCTATTGACTATGACCATGCAGTCTGCAGGGGGGTTGAGGGCGGGTGGTGGACAGATATCCAAAATCTTGATTGTTTGTGGTTATTTATTTATTTTATCTTTTATTTTTATTTTTTGATTGATTTTAAGTTTATTTATTTTAGAAAGAGAGAGTGGGGGAGGGGCACAGAGAGAGACAGAGACAGAGACAGAGAAAGAATCCCATGAAAGCTCTGCCCCATCAGCACGGAGCCCAATGCAGGGCTCCAACCATGATATCACAACCTGAGCCGAAGTCAAGAGTCGGAGGCTCAACCAACTGAGCCACTCAGGTGCCCCTTACTTATTTTTTTTTGAAAGTAAACTCTGCACCCAATGTGGTGCTCCATCTCATGACCCCAAGATCAAGACTCACACGCTCCATCAACTGAGCCAGCCAGGGACCCCTGTTTGTGGTTATTTAAGTTCCCAATGGCTAGTAGACAGCATACAGGACCACGAGTTAGCAAGAAAGTTCAATTTCCTCTGGTGGCCCTGATCCTCTGTTATGTGACCTTTGTCCCTCAGCCACTCTGGGTTCCATTTCTTCCTTTGTGGAGAAGGTGCTTGGGCCAAATCAGAGACAGTTGACCTGTGGTCTGTGGTTCCCTGCCCTTCCCACCCCAACAGTCACATCACCCATGAATAGATTCCCGGGAATTGGCCAGTCTAAACTTTTATACAATAAGCTAAGCACGTACAGTTCTAAGCAGAAATTCAGAGATAATATCAGATTTTCAAAAAGTCTGTGATCAAAGATCACTGACAACAAATTCACACAACTAGAATACATAATTTCAAAGGCCCTAATTTATTTAAATACCTATGATTCCATGTATTTTAGGGTTGAATGTGATATGTACTTTCCCAGTGTAACTTCTAGGTACTAATCGTTATAGGATTTCAAAACAAATAGCCCAAAGCCAATCTTCAGAGAGATGGGAATAAATATGAGAGAGCAGTCCGTGATATTATTACATCTGAATGTGTCTGGGATTCTAGCACTTTTAAATCTTTTCCTTTGCTCTATTTCAGGTTGTATGTCTACATTTCCTTCGTGAGAACGCCTGAGGAATTGTTGAATCAACTGTTTTGCAGACATGTGGCTACTCTAACTTCTTCCAATATGTTAATGTGGTTTTTTTTTTTTAATTTTTTAAATGTTTATTTATTATCGAGAGACCGAGAAACAGAGCATGAGCAAGGGAGGGGCAGAGAGAGGGGCAGACACAGAATCCGAAGCAGGTTCCAGGCTCTGAGCTGTCAGCACAGAGCCCGACGCGGGCCTTGAACTCACAAACCAGGAGATCATGACCTGAGCCAAGTCAGACGCTTAACAGACTGAGCCACCCAGGCGCCCGTATGTTAATGGTTTGAATTAAAAAAATGTTCCTAAGAAGACAAATTTGGTTGAGATCCCAATATTTAAAGTTCATGTTTTTGGTTGCAAACTCAATAATGTGCATCATGTTGAAATCATGAAATTATTCCAGAAGCTGTATATGGCTTTGGGGGAAAAAAAAAAAAAAAAAAAAAAAAACAAAACTTTTGGCAGCAAATAAGGGAGTTTCCTCAACATTTCTGAATGCTTATATTATTATCAGTGGGAGATTGCTAACAGGGCACTTGGAACTCGTCCATCTTTGGAAAGCTAGGGAATTCTTACCATTATGCACATGGGAAAATATAACGTTTTGTTATTGGGAGGAGACCGTGAAACAAATGCTAGTCTATCTGGTGGTCAGGGACAGCTTGAATGATTCCCAGTTAATTTTTTTTTTTTTTTTCTTGTTAGCCCCAGAATGTCTCACATGCACATTCCAGGGCGGACGGCTTGCCTTCAAACCTCTTTCTAGGCAACAACATACCAGTGATTGTACCAGTGCCAAGACTAAAGCCATTGCTCTAAAGGCCTGACATTTTCGGCTGTCCATGGCAGCTCCTTCTGCTTTCTTACTATTCTTTCTTTCTGCCTCATCACCCCTTCAACTCACTCTTCGAGCAGATATTTTCGGGGCTTCTCCCTTTCTTTTCATTTCCATAATCACAATCTAGTCTCAATTCTGCTCCAGCTCTCCTATGGTTTCTTCTCTAAATGCCCTAACGTTTCTTTCCATCATCTCTTCTCTGGGGAGTTAACTTACGCTGAACAGTAAGGATTCTCTTTCTCATCCGTTCTTGACCTTAATATACATATTAACATCACAATATATTTTATGTATATATTTATTTATTTATTTCAGGATCCTTTGGTACTTACTTGCAAGTAAATACAATCTATCAAACTTCGCTTTTTTCTCTTTCCCTACATGTCTCTTCTTTCTCTCCTGATAGATTTTCCAACGTATAGATTCTACAAAGTGCCTGACACTAAAAAGACAATGATGATGGAAGAGAGCGGCGGGGCACCTGGGTGGCTCAGTCCATTAAGCGTCTGACTTTGGCTCAGATCATGATCTCATGGTTGGTGAGTTCAAGGCCTGCATCGGGCTCTCTAGTGTCAGTGCAGAGCCCGCTTTGGATCCTCTGTCTCTTCTTCTTTCTGCCCCTCCCCTACTCTCTCTCTCTCTCTCTCTCAAAAATAAATAAACATTTAAAAAGAAAAAGTCCTTTAACATTGAAGGGAATCACAGTTTTGTAGATTAAGCAAATGTATGGATAATTACACTTTTCTTCTTAGCACTTGTCAAAATGATAATTAATTGACTTATTATCTCCCTCACCAGGGAATAGACCAGGGCTACCAGTTCAATATTATTCCCAACACCTAATCCAATACTTGGCACATAAGAGGGGAAGAATGCATATTTGTTGAATCAATTACTGAATTATAGCTATAGAATAATATTCTAATACAGACACATCCAAACTTCAGTGGAGGCGACTAGGATCTATTTAACTCTGAGTAGAAGGATCAGAGGTTTCATAAAAAAGACCACGTCCAAGCTGAGACTTTTAAGAATCAGTAGGAGATGGAGTGCTTGGGTGGCTCAAGTCGGTTAAGCATCCGACTTCAGCTCAGGTTATGATTTCATGGTTTGTGGGTTCAAGCCCCACATCGGGCTCCGCGCTGTCAGCCCAGAGCCTGTAGTCTGCGTCAGCTTTCTGTGTCTCCCTCTCTCTCTGCCCCTCCCGCTCGCACTCTCTCTCTCTCTCTCTCAAACATAAATAAACATTACAAAAAATTTTAAGGATCAGTAGGAGTTGAAGAAAACAGGTTAAGTTGGATGCTGCTGCAGCGAAGTAAATAGAGGAGGTGTCAGGAGATAGAGCTGGGAAGAGCTTTTTTCTGTAAGCCGGCATTTCCAACAGTGTCTTCTGAGGATGCTGGTCTCGCCTGTTATTCAGAGAAAACCATTTTCCGTGTGCTGGTAAATGTTTAACAATTGGATCGCCTGAAAATATAAAAAGTCCTGATTTGTAACGCTGGCCAGGAATAGATGCAGAGCAGCACGCTACTTTGTAGTATTTCTACCATCCAGATGCAGGAGATACACGTGACTCCGAGAACGTAAGTAGGAGTAGCCTGTAGTGATTCTTTGGGAGGAAAGATGATTTTTCCCTCTACCTGCTGAGTAATAAAACAGCAATAATAATAGAATTTACTATTTTCTATTACTTTTCTTTTTTCTTAAAAAAAAATTTTTTTTTTAACGTTTATTTATTATTGACAGAGAGAGACAGAGCATGAGCAGGGGAGGGGGAGACACAGAATCCGAAGCAGCTCCAGGCTCCGAGTGTCAGCACAGAGCCCGATGCGGGGATCGAACTCACAACTGCGAGATCACGACCTGAGCCAAAGTCAGAGGCTTAACCGACTGAGCCACCCAGGCGCCCCTCCTTTTTTCTTAATTCCTTACAAAAGCAGAGTATCTCCTGTGGAATGCCTGCTCCAAATCATACTGTATCTTTACAGATTTCTGCTTGAGTCACACTTTTTTCAAGAAGTTTATTATTTTTTTTAAAAAGATTTCATATCTTCTTCTTTTTTTTTTAGTGTTTATTTATTTTTGAGAGAGAGAGAGCAAACAGGGGAGGGGCAGGGAGGGGTACAGAGGATCCGAAGCAGGCTCGGCACTGAGAGCAGAGAGCCCGATGTGGGCCTTGAACTCACCAACCATGAGATCATGACCTGAGCCAAAGACAGACGCTTAATGGACTGAGCCACCCAGGCACCGCTCAGGAAGTTTTTTTGTGTGTTTGTTTATTTTCAGAAAATTGTCTGCTGGTTGTACTTATGCCTATTACCCTGATTTTCTATTTCAGTCTTTCCTGTTTCTTATCCTATAATTTCTACTTGTTCAACAATTCATTTTTTTTTCTCCCTGTCGTACCATTTCTGTTGGAAACCTGTATCTGTAAACGCAAAATGCAGTCACAACATAAATTTGCGTCACCTCTGCTCTAGATTGCAGTCTCATTGCAGACTCTGTGCCTTCCGTGTTTTTATATTCTGCTAATGCCTGTGCACAATTCCATAAAGAGGTTTGCCCATAAAAATCCTATATGCCTAACCTAAGAAACTGGCCATTACAGAGAAGAGGCAGGCCACACCTTTGGAATGCTCAGGTGTCATTTCCAGCTTGCACAAGTTTGTTCACCAGAGCCAGAAGCCAACATAACGGAAGATTTTGACAATTCCTCGGAAAATAGTTCTGAAGCTATATAAAGGTTAGCTAGAGCAGAGGGCTGGCTGTTGCCCTCTCATTTATTATCCGAACCTGGGACTCGCTGAAAGTGTACCAAAAGAACAAATAAAAGAAGCTTTGCTTTCCTGTTTACTGTTTAATGTCCTGCTCCCCTTCCCTATCTTTTCTCTTCTCCCTTCCTTTTCACTCGTCCTCTCCTTCCTACCTCTGCTCCTGTTACCCCCGCTTTCTTTTCGCTAATTTCGATATGGCACTAAATAATTTTGTAATTCCAATCATACTCTAGGGATGATAGAAATAGAACCATCAACTTTAAAAATGCAAAGTGGAAAGGATTACAAAATAAGGCCAAATTATTATACTGTTTGCCGTGACGACTACATTTCTTACTGTTCGATTTCTTGATTTATTTCCTTAGAAACTTGAGAAACATGCCAAGCAGCTCTACAGCTCTTATTCTTACCTAAACTTTTAGAAGTGTAGACAATCTTCTACAATGCTACCGTGCTTTGTAATAGAGAAACAATACAGCCTGTTCATGTCCGTATGCTTTCATGTTGAATGTCTACTATGTATAGAATAGCTTTAAGAACTTTTCCTCCCAATATGGTAGTATAAAATTAGAGTATTTATTTTACTATCGAGTAAATTTATATATTAGCTCTAGAAGAAATTAGAGAAACCATATTGTTTAACTGCATCTACAATGTTTTTAATTAATTTATTTATTTTTTAATTTACATCCAAATTAGTTAGCATATAGTGCAACAATGATCTCAGGAGTATATTCCTTAGTGCCCCTTACCCATTTAGCCCATCCCCCCCCACACCCACTCCAGTAACCCTTTGTTTGTTCTCCATATTTATGAGTCTCTTCTGTTTTGTCCCCTTCCCTGTTTTTGTGTTATTTTTGTTTCCCTTCCTTTATGTTCATCTGTTTTGTCTCTTAAAGTCCTCATATGAGTGAAGTCATATGATGTTTGCCTTTCTCTGACTGACTGATTTCACTTAGCATAATACCCCCCAGTTCCATCCATGTAGTTGCAAATGGCAAGATTTCATTCTTTTTGATTGCCGAGTAATACTCCATTGTATATATATATATATACCACATCTCCTTTATCCATTCATCCATCGATGGACATTTGGGCTTTTTCCATACTTGGGCTATTGTTGATAGTGCTGCTATAAACACAGGGGTGCATGTGTCCCTTAGAAACAGCACACCTCTATCCCTTGGATAAATACCGAGTAGTGCAATTGCTAGGTCGTAGGGCAGTTCTAATTTTTAGTTTTTTGAGGAACCTCCATACTGTTTTCCAGAGTGGCTGCACCACTTGCATCCCCATAAGTGCATCTACAATATTACAAAGAAGAAAAACTTAAATGCACATAAATGGCTTGCTGAAGGTAAGAAGTAGAAAGCAGTTACATTCTCTCATTAGAACTATGATATTGTTGGGGAATATAATTTAGTGCTTTTAAGGAGTATTCCTTCTGTATTCCCTAAGAGATTCTTGTGATTTCTTCCCTTGACTTTAGGAGCTTTATTTCTTCACTTCACCCTTTTCTTTTTTTAAAAAAAATTTTCCCCAAAAGAGGGGTGTCTGAGTGGCTCAGTTGGTTAAGTGTCTGACTCATGATTTTGGCTCAGGGCATAATCTCATGGTTCGTGAGATAGAGCCTGGTGTCAGTCTCTGTTGTGACAGTGTGGAGCCTGCTTGGAATTCTCTCCCTCCCTCTCTCTGCCACTCCTCAGGTCACACTCTCTCTCTCTTTCAAAATAAACAAACATTAAAAAAAAAATTTTTCTCCAAAAGAGAAGAAAACCCTTCCTGGCCTTGCATGGCTTACTGGAGGATAAGAGTTTGAGGTGACCTCAGGGGTGACTGGGGAAGGACAGAAAAGCTGGCATGTTCCAGGAGAGAGAATGAACTGCTGAGGAAATCACTTTAGAGTGACATGTCTTCTCAGTCCTCACCTCCCTTTTCTGTCATCTTTTCCTTCCTGCCTGTGGTCTTATAGCCATTTGGCAGCCTCTTGCATGAGAAAGGGTTAAAGAATGTATTGCCATTCCTAGAGAATTTGCCATTTTAAAAGGTGGCACCTTGGGGCTCCTGGGTGGCTCAGTCAGTTAAGGATTCGATCTCTCAGGTCACGATCTCACAGTTTGTAAGTTCCAGTCCCGCGTCGGGCTCAGTGCTGACAGCTGGGAGCCTGGAGCCTGCTTCGGATTCTGTGTCTCCCTCTCTCTCTCTGCCCCTCCCCCACTCATGCTCTTTCTTTCTCAAAAATAAAATTAAAAATAAAATTAAATTAAATAAAAAGTGGCACCTTACTATTCCATTCCATCGGTGTTATGTAAGAGCGGAACACTGGTCAAAAATAAGCACTTAAATTGACATCACTCTTTCAAAATCCAAGATATTTCATTGAATGCACGATGGCTAGGAAAGAATGTGGAGTCCCATACAAGATGCTTTTCTTTCTTTCTTTCTTTCTTTCTTTCTTTCTTTCTTTCTTTCTTTCTTTTTCTTCCTTTCTTTCTTTCTTTCTTTCTTTTTCTTTCTTTCTTTCTTTCTTTCTTTCTTTCTTTCTTTCTTTCTTTCTCTTTCTTTCTTTCTTTCTTTCTTTCTTTCTTTTTCTTTCTTATTTAGACAATCTGTTAATAAAGAGGTCCAGAGAACAATTATAGCTAGATGCTAGATTCTGACAGCAGAGGAAATGAACATGCCAGCAAAGCTGGGCCAGAAGGCCACAGGTGACAGAATGAGTGCATCCAAAAGACACCCCAAGTTAAAGGAATTCTGTTTGCCCCGATCGTGTGATTGGCCTTGATTTTTGTCCTCCAGCTGGCAAAATATGTTAAGCAACTATTTATACACATTGGAAAAATGCAGGACAGGGCACTGATCGTTGAGAAAGAGAGCAAAAGAGGTGAGCCCTGCAATTGTCTTTATCTTTGTTTTTGCCTTTCTGGATTGCTCCACTGGAAGAGGCATCCAAGCAGAGGCAGTGGTTTCACAGATTCCACTGAGGAGACAGATTCAGAATTCATACAGGTTGAGGGGCTTCAATTCCTCCGGCAGAGCACTCATGAAGAAGCAGGAGAAGAGCTGTAGAGTCTTGTACACCAGTTCCTTTGAGTCTGCTGGGGATCCTAAGCTGGGCATAAATAGGGCGAAACTCCATGAGGCCAGGCAAAGAACTACCAGGGAGCTGATAAATTTCTACAACTCACAGGACTGAGAGGCTTTCAAATTCCAAATAACTCGAGTAGAAAGCCTTCATTAAGGAGGACAATAAAGAAGAGAGAAGACACAAATTGCTAGTATCAGGAATAAAACAGAAGTTATCACTCTAAATCCTATTAACAGGTGAAGAGCATTAAGAGAATATGAACAATGTGATGCCGATATATTTGGTAACTTTAAGTGAATGGACAAATTCTTTGAACAAACTACCATCAACCAAGAAAGGAAATAAAGCCGAAAAAGAGCAAAGACTTCTATTTGTGGTCTCAGAATTACAATTCAGGGAGCATAAGTCCTAGCAGAAACCAGAAAAGTATTCTGCCTGTGGGGTGAAAGCAAGGGTTTTTTTTTTTTTTTTTAATTTTTTTTTCAACGTTTATTTATTTTTGGGACAGAGAGAGACAGAGCATGAACGGGGGAGGGGCAGAGAGAGAGGGAGACACAGAATCGGAAACAGGCTCCAGGCCCTGAGCCATCAGCCCAGAGCCCGACGCGGGGCTCGAACTCACAGACCGCGAGATCGTGACCTGGCTGAAGTCGGACGCTTAACCGACTGTGCCACCCAGGCGCCCCAAAAAGCAAGGGGTTTTTATGAGAAAGAGGAAGGAGGGCAGTTATATGACTTGGATAAAAAAAGAAAAAAAATTTCCAGTTGGTACTAAGAGGCTGAACTGCTTTCGGTTACACATTGATTGACTCTTCTCTTGGTCAATCAAATGAAACTATTCTGGTATGCATTAGTTAACTACTCTGTCTTCAGAAAGTCCACAACCAACTGTCTTATGATCAGGATGCCTGCTGTCCTGTAGACAAATGTCCTATAGACAAATGCTTATAAAACAACTGCCTCCTTTGGCCCAGCCAAGGATCTTTTTGCCCAGTTCGAGTTCATTAGCCATTTGCTTTAGAAAGGAAAGTGGAGCTTTTCTTAAAATAGAGTCTCTCACGTCCAGAAGTTTTACACAATTCCACGTGACCAAACTGACACTAGATGAAGTAGAAAATCTGAATAGCTGTGAAGCTACCTCATCTTGAGATGGCACTTTAGGCTTTCCATTCTTCCTGGTTCAGGATGTTACTTCTTTTTATTATTATTGTTATTATTATTATTATTTTTAAGTTTATTTATTTTGAGAGAGAGCAAACATGAGAGGGGGAGGGGCAGAGAGAGGGAGAGAGAAAATCAGAAGCAGAGCTCGATGTGGGGCTCAATCTCATGAATCGCGAGATCATGACCTGAGCTGAAATCAAGAGTCTGCTGCTTGATCGACTGAGCCACTCAGGTTTCCCCCTGGTTCAGGATGTTTTGACTAAGGTAGCAGGGTGGCTTTCCTTAACAAAAGTCAATGTAAAGACCAAAGCAATTTATGCAAAAATATATAAAACAAAGTCTCTAGACATGAAGACACCAAGGTAGAGAATGTGGAGAGATAATAATGCAAACAAAATCCTCTCAGAAATCCTTCAGTGAAGAGTCGAAATGTAAACAAAAGCTTGTGGGGGAGACTGAGGAATAACATTCAGAGAGAATAAAACTAGGACAGTGTGGTAGCTTGGAATCAAGCTAATGGAGGATACACTTGACGTTCAAGAGATGTTTCATTAAATAAGGATGGAGAAGAATCTGGTGAAAATGAGGTTCTGAGGACAAGTAAAGGGTTACTTTTGAAAATAGAAGCAGGGTATTTTTTTTGTGACAACATTGAAGTGGATAGGAGGAAATAAGGTAAATTTTTCAGATAAGAGAAGAAGGAAGTCGATAAAATTTACTGCTAATAGCTTGAATCTTTTCAGTGAAATAGCCTCTGGGTTTGAGTGTGGGATGTAGGATTCCACTTGAAGAATGTGGGAATTATTTAAGCTAGCTTCTAGGGTAAATAGAAGAAAAAGGTTGCTTGTTAGTTCAAACCTAGTTGGGTTTACTCAGCATGCCCTTTGAATGAGTATAATCAGCAGTAGGGGGTATGAGAATAATGGAAACCATGGAATTAACCAAAGATAGGGGATTTTCCTGGCCCATGCAACAAAATGTTAGTGGAACAAAGGATTCTAAATTGATTTATGGACATCACTGAAACGACTTACCATAAAGTCTAGGCTAGGACAATAAATATGGCACTGAAATACAAAGGGGCACATAAGAGCTTAGGGAGGAAGTTCTCTGAGATGTAATACCTTGTTTCTGTGAGGCAAGATGTTCTGGTTTATTTTCTTGCTGTCACTTAATGTATGCTCCAACCGTATAATCTTGTTCTTTTAACTAAGAATTAGTATTCTTTACTTTAGAATATTCTGTTCCCACACTAAAATATTTAGTCATGCTTAATACCTTTATTTTATTTTTTTTTTTAAATTTTTTTTTTCAACGTTTATTTATTCTTGGGACAGAGAGAGACAGAGCATGAACGGGGGAGGGGCAGAGAGAGGGGGAGACACAGAATCGGAAACAGGCTCCAGGCTCTGAGCCATCAGCCCAGAGCCCGATGCGGGGCTCGAACTCACGGACCGCGAGATCGTGACCTGGCTGAAGTCGGACGCTTAACCGACTGCGCCACCCAGGCGCCCCAATACCTTTAATAAAGGTAGCCAATTAAAATAAATAGCATCCCTCACTCTCAGATACTCCTTATTGTAAAGGTAAATTGTAAAGACACTTTATCTTAAAGGCTGAGCTTGATTTTTTCTTTAATGTTCTTAGTGGACAGTTTGTATAGAAAAGATCAACATTTCTCCTTAATGCATCCAGGACTTACTGTGATAGATATTAGAGAAACATGTTATATGATAAAAGGGTCTACCAGCTGTTCAATCACTATTCAGATTTCTCTTTACCAAGATTGATGATGTGGCTATAGCCATGCAATGTTTTTTATATCCCCTAGCAATCTGTGAAGTTGAATCATGTGAAACTGCTATTTTTATAGGTCATAATGGTTGTATTCACAGTTTCATATGCTTCAACCTAATCTTTCAAATTTTATTTCTCTGACTTTGAAATTACTAGAATTAGAGGTAGAGTCTGGATATTAGTGAGTGAAGAATTACAGTTTGAATATGCCACAAACCATTTTCGGCATTAAACTTTTAATGATAGTACAATACTAGCGTTACTGACTTTAAGAGGAAGTAGCACAACTAATTTCTTATAATTATAAATACATGGTTTTGTAGACTAGAAAAAACCCTCAGATTCTTGTAGTCACGCTCAGTCATAGGCTTCTCCTTGTCTTTTATTTCTAATATGTTTTTTCCTCCTTGGGTCTCATATGCAATCTTATTTCACTTCATTTCTTCCCTACCAACTTCAATTTAATACTTGAAGCACTGAGTCAGCTTGCAAACTTAATGCAAATGTGTCATTTTATTATACATCCAGAAGAAAAAAATGGAGAGCCTCAGAGGTAGGCCCCCGTCTCTCATTGCTTCCTCTGAACTCGACATGACAAGGACTCTCTTCTGCCCAGGTTTGTGAATTGACAGGATGTGTAAACGAACGGTTAAGTCCCCTGGTCGATCAGAGAATAGGATCGGACTTCAACCAGCACAGTTCTTGAAGTCAACAGTCCGGCATGGCACTACCAAGCTCTCTTCTGAGAGTATCACAAAATTGACATCAAGGTGTATGCTGGGCTGGGTTGTCATCTGGAGGTTCTGGGGGAAAAAAATCTGCCTTCTAAGTTCCTTCTAAGTTCATTTTTGGTGTTGGCATAATTCAATTCCTTGCGGTTATAGGACTGAGGTCCCTAACTCTTGCCAGGTGTTGGTCAAGGACTTCTCCGTGTCTTCAGAAACTGCCTGCATTTTTTGACACACAGTTCCTGTATCTTCGAGTCAGAAATAGAACATTGGAATCCTTGTGCTTCTTAAGTTTTGTTGTTGTTTTTTTTTTTTCCATTTTGAGAGAGAAAGGCGGGGGCAAGGGGCAGAGACAGAGGGAGAGAGAATCCTGAGGAGGCCCCTCATTGTCAGCAGAGAACCCAATGCGGGGCTTAAACCCATGAACAGTGCGATCATGACCTGAGCCAAAATCAAGAGTTGGACACTTACCTGACTGAGGCACTCAAGTGCCCCTCCTTTTTGTGCTTCTAATCTTTGACTTATTCCACTGACAACCTTTTTTTGCATATATAAAGTTTAATGGTGAAAGCTGAAAGCCCTATCACACATTCCAAAGCCCAGAGTAAGTCATTTGAGATTATGTGTGGCTTCGATTCCTCTATTACTGTGGCGATTTGCAGTTTAAGTGTCGCTATTCCAATGTAATGATGCTGATGAATATATGAAAAACTCATCTAAATTGATATCTTCTAAAAAAATTGATGATATATGTTCTGATGTTTGCGTATAAACTTTTAGATGATTAAGATCAAATCCTTTGAAAAATGAATATTTTCTTCCTTTTTATCATATAACATGTTTTCCAATATCTTTCACAGTAAGTCCTAGATGCATTACAGAAGAAATATTGTCCTTTTCTATACAAACGATCTCATCTATTTTGACTTTGTTCTTATAACTAACTCATACTTTCAGGAATCATTTATGCCAATGAAGTCAAAGACCATTTAAATTTCTTTTGGCGTATTTCCTATCAAATGTTGCCTTATGAATATGCAATTATATTTCCCTATTTCTGTTGTTAGTTTTCTTACTTTTTTTTTTTAGGGCAAAATTTTTTCATGTTGAATAAAAATGTCAGGTTGAATTCAGCTAGTTTTACTGATAACCTTACGAGTGCTTAGTAACATATATTATCCCTTTCTGTAGTAAAGATGTTAGTTGAAAACATCAATTTTGAAATTAATAAGGTTTACCAATTTAATATTTTATTTTATTATTTTATTTTTAAGAGAGAGAGAGAGAGAGTGCAGGCAAGGGAGAGGGGAAGAAAGAGAGAGAGAGGGAGAAAATCTTAAACAGGCTCTGCACTTAGCATGGAGCCCAATGTAGGGCTCAATCCCATGACTTTGGGATCATGACCTGAACCAAAATCAAGAGTCAATCACCCAACCGACTGAGCCACCCAAGCACCTGAACGTCTTATATTACTTGCTTCCGCATAGATAGACAAAAGAAGAAAAGATGTTAATTTCCCACTTTTATTTTAGAAAAGGGATGAGTTTCTATGAGCACCTGCGTAGCTCGGTTGGTTAAGTTTCAGCTCAGGTCATGGTCTCATGGCTCATGAGTTCGAGCCCTGCATCAGGTTCTGCGTTGACAGTGCTGAGCCTACTTGAAATTCTCTCTTTCTCCCCCTCTTTCTGCTCCTTCCCAGCTCATGCTTGCTCTCTCTCAAACTAAATAAATAAACAAACAAACAAACAAAAAATAGAAAAAGGATGGGATAATGTCTCATCGTTAGTTACCTTTACGAATTTGATTTGTACAACTGATATTTGTCACTTTGATTTGCCATGTATATAATTCAATCATCTGGATATTGTGCAAGCATCTCCAAAACCTGGCAAGAGAGCATGACTTTCCATTTCCAATATGTTAGCCAAGTCCCCGATTAGTTTTGTTTAGAGAGATCTGTCTTTCTGAGACAACTCTGACTAAAATGAAACACTTTCTGGTGAGCAGTTTTCCAAGCTTTAAGTCATCTGTGCACCCTGTTCGGTTCATCACAAACAGTGACTCCAAGGATTTGGCATTAGGGTAATGATTCTAAATCATGTACTAAAACATTTTTCCCCCCAAGCAGCCACAGAAATGGCAGTATCTCTGCAAATGAACATTTAGCTTTTCCCACCTGCCAAATGTATCAATGTTTACCTCTTTGAAAATGTAAGAATGTGTAGGTTAAGTAAATTTAAAATATTCTTTGTCTTGTAATGTCACTCACACGGCATTGGGGAGGGTATTCTCTTCCAGGTGAAAGATGTTCTTGGGTTGTCTCTCACTATTTTCATGGCTACATGAAAAATCTCTCTCTGGTAATTACTGGATTTTCATCCTCCTGTGCCACCACCTGGATATTTGTTTTGTGTCTCAGTCTGAGGGATGTGGGATGAGCGTATGTGTGTGTTGGCGGGGGTGGGGGGGGAGGGAGGGCAGGTAAAAATTTTAGAAGCAATCTTGTTTTGTGAATTGTATGCAATTATCAAGTGTATTAGGCTAAGTATCTCTGAAATGTATGACAAGCTACAGTTTAAGTAGTAAATTGATTTTATTCCACTAATTTTCCTATGGAGCAGTTAAATGTCTATTTCTCAAGTTTTATATCATCATGCCATGGGAAATTGTGCTTCCATTTTCTGGTTGAAAACCAAGAAATACTCCACTCCACTTAATTAAGTCAGGTAATAATTGGAGAAGTGGAGATGTCCACCCCCAGTAAGGAATGGGGTGACCAAAAGTTGAGCAGATAGAGAACTAAAATGACTTTCCAGCTTTTCTGAGTCAGGTCTCTATGGTCTACTGTTATTACTTTGTCTGAAATGCAAATTCTCAGAATACCAGACACACCCATATTTCAATGAAAGTACAAAAACAAAATTGAAAGCCAACCACAGTTGAGTTTTTCCTTGTCTGTCACGTTGAGTGGTCTGGTCCCTTCCCCCTTCCTTTCCATCCCACCTAACCTGAATAATCAAAAGCTGTCTCTGTTTAAGGGGAAAAAATGTAGGTACTCAAAGGGTAATTCACAAAAGGGGCTTTCTTATGTAAATAAATACTCAGTTGACCATAAGCCCCCTCTTCTTGCTGATGGCTCTGAATATTACCAGATATTACTGATGTGTTGCTTCTTGGTGGTACAGATGACCTTTACTGGGGAAAGTAATGCAGAGAAGGACTTTCATATCCAGCCTGTATTGCTGTTGGGCCTGTTTTCTCTTCTCACACAAGATTAAGGGGTAGGCTTACTTGAGAGTCTATGTTCTGGCAAGCCTTGCTGCTGAACTTGGCAGGAGCATTAAAATATCTTTATTAGAAACCATGAATCAAGTTCCATCACAGAACTCATAACCTTCTAGATCTGGCTGTCTTCTTTTGTCAAACCTCACAGAAGGGTGTGGTTTAAAATAAAGTTTATTTTAAGGCGCAAAGATCCAATGATGATGGTAAATTTTCTTCTATAGCATATACAGGAAGTCTTCATTTAAAGTGAAACACATCAACTTGTGATTTAAAAATATGCCACAGAATTTCCAAATATAATCCAGAGAATTTTGCCAGTGAAGAGCTGGGTTGTAAAGAAACTGGGACGGACTTTGAAGAGCACCAGCATTTTCTTTGAGCCTGATGAAAATCCATTGGCTTTGGTTCTTTAAAGGTACATGTTAGAATAGTTACAATAGGAAATTCTGTTAGTACTTTCTTAGAACAAAGATTTGAAATTGCTCTCTCAAAATTGCTTTCAAGCTCTAGAAGTCTAGCTTGAAGTAGTCTAAACTCTCAGAAACCTACAAGACGTAAGCTGCCAGTCAGGCAGAGGCCCAGTTTTCAAGGAAAGCTATAGACAATGAGCTAAAATATTAGTAAAAGAATTTTTAGCATGTGTATAGTCTCTCATCAACCCAAATCTTTTTTTTCCAGCATGAGCTGCAGGTCTAGATACCCATCACCTGTGACAGGTGACAAATGGGCCACACAGAATCTGTAGAACAGAATCTGTAGAATGGAATAGAATCTCTAGAATGGGCCACAGAGAATCCTAAGCACATCTTCAATCCTATAAATGGTAGTGAGGGGAAGAGGGCAGAAGAAGCCAGTCTCTCAATCAAGGTGAAAGGCGGGAAAAGTTAGAACAGCAGACTGTAGAGATTAATAAAGGTAGTGAGGCAACTTCAAGAATTGTTTTGGTATGTGCCATCATTCTGTACGAGTGACAGGGATAGACTACAATAAAAATTCTCAGTCAACTCTGTGAATCATAGAATTATCCAGACCAACAAGGCTTACTAGTAGTTTTAGGACTGTAAGTAGCCAAATCATTATCTATATATGCTACAGGTGTGGAAGTGAATGCTTCATAGACCTAATGCTTTGTATAAAGTAAAATTGTTTTGTTTTATTGTTTATGAAAACACTGGTGAGTTAGACGCATTAGTTTTATGTTAAAAATCCTATTTTTAATATTGTATGTGATTATTTCATAGAGAATAATCCTATGTGAGAATAGAGAAAGAAAGGCACTTGCTATTTCAGCTCCTATTACTAATTCTTTGATACTTTGATAACTGAGCCATGGATTTAGTGGGCTAAACAATTAATGTATATATATGTCATGTCCCTTTAAGTCTCAGATTACCCGAGAATGAATTGTTTTCAGCTGACTGAAAACACTGAACTGGGTTAGATCCTCTGACCTTCCCAGAGTCTACCTATTACTCTTAATTGTTCAGAGGCACTATACCGGGATGGAACTCTGTTATTTTGAGAGGGTAAATTAGGAAATGGAACACCTTAGGTCTATCTGAGGGTACTCTACATGCTACCTGGCACATCTCACAGCCACAGGATGCTGTAAAGACTCCTTGTTTACAAAGTCTTACAATACAAACTTGACTGAACGGCTGAGGAAAGAACACGCCACACGCCAGTGTTTTCCCCCTCAGTTGCCATCTGTAAAGAACATTTTGGCTTGGAAGGTTATCCTTCACTTCCTATGTGTCTGAAGGCTCTGTTGAAAATAAAATGGAGCCTAAGCAAATTTTCAAAGATCTGGGAGGTGTTTGATGAAACTCTGGTGTTTTTTCTTGTTTGTTTTTTGCTTTTTTTGAGGTAATTGCTAAGCCCTTCCTCTCTGGTGCAGACTGCCCTTCACAGAAATCCCCATAAATTAAGTTTCTTTCCATGAGGTGGAGAGACGAGGAAAGAAAGCCTCTGTTTTAGTTTCCGCCATAGAATAACGCATATTTGCCTTATATCATGAGAGGCTGACAGGTTTAGACTCTGCTTCCAGATGTCCATACGGTTTAATGAAAAAAAAAAAAAAAAGAATAATAGTACATGACATATTTTCTTTTTCTGCTCCAGAAAGAAACAGCTTCATGTCAAGGCAACTTGGAAGTTGGAAGCTGAAGGAAACTGTTATGTAAATAAAGAAGACTGATAAAACAGAAGAAAATGGGGCAAGTAAAGACACCTTGTTCAGGAAAAAAAAAAAAAAAAACCAAGAAGGCATACAATAAAAATTACTTCTTTAAACAAAGACTGAAATGTTTCTATGATTTATCACAGGTTGAATTATATGCAGCTCTGGCTCCTGAGGTAATCTCAAATCCAATATATTTGCAAACAACCATGTCCTAGAGTCTTTGCTATACAATACCACATGCTTAAAGCTAAAACTGAAATCAAAAAGAAACAGTATGAATAAGGAAGTTAAGATGATGAAGGCTTACCTAGGGGAGACATTCATCAACATCCAGACATGTGACTATTTGGTACAAACTTGATTTATAGGTGTATAAAACTCCACAACCCCTAAAAATTAAAACTTTTATTTCCTACATGAAGTTTAGTATGTTTAAGGCCTCTTGACTTTATCTTAAAAAAATAGTAATTTTTATTTATTTTTTAGAGAGGGAACACACACAGACAGAAAAGGGAGACAGAGAATCCGAAGCAGGCTCTGCGATGTCAGCGTGGAGCCTGACATGGGGCTAGAACTCACCAACCATGAGATCATGACCTGAGCTGAAGTTGGGCGCTCAACAGACTGAGCCACCCAGGCACCCCTTGACTTTATCTTTTAACAAAAGCATGTATAGTAGTTGATAGACTTTCTTGTTTGTTTTACAATATTTATCAAGGTTTGTAAATTTGTAAATATTTATATTTACTTTAAAAACAAAGAAAATTGAAAGAGTTCCCAGTTAAATATTTTGCAATTCCAGGGGCACCTGGGTGACTCAGTTGGTTAAGTGTCCAACTCTTGGTTTGGGTTCCGGTCATGATCTCACAGTTTGTGAATTTGAGCCCTACATCAGGTTCCCTGCTGATAGTGCGGAGCCTGCTTGGGACTCTCTCTCCCTCTCTCTCTTCCTCTCCCTCCCTCACTCTCTCTGTCTCTCTCTCAAAAATAAATAATAAACTTAAAAAAAAAAGATTTTGCAATTTCATCATGTCTGTATAAACAATTTTAAAATAACAAACCAGTCTTTTGAGAGAAAATAATGGAATGGAAAATGTTAAAGATATGGATTGTAGAAGAATCCATAAACGAAAAAGTTTAGTATCATAAGCTGTCCCTGTATGTGAAGCTGTATACTTAAAACTGAAATACTTAAAGGAAATCCATTTAACTTTTGGAAAAATGTCTCTTTCCTTTTATGATCATCTTCTGCATTCAGTAATTTAAACATATTCTTTACATTATTACTGAACATTCTTGAAACTTGACAATTTAATACATGAAGATTTATTTCGTATCTTTCATTGAATATGTATACATATGTATTATATTCACCTCATTTATACATATATAATACATATTTATATACATATATATGAATATATACATATATATCCACATAATTTTTAAACATCAAGGCATATTCTGAAGATTCAATTGACAAATTCATGAATGAGTTTTACAAAGTTTATATGTATTTAGATTAAGGAATGACCAGGCTCTTCAAATATTTTCAGCTTTGAGTTGATGTGCTAAGATGATCAAAGTAGTTCTGCTAAATTTTCCTAATCATTTTTTTGGAAGGGATGGAATGGAGGTGAAACTAAAGGCCTATACAGACTGGCCTGGGGACCTGTAAGGTGCTCACAGCAGGTTGATATTTCTGAGCTCAATGCTGGATCTGTTGGGGTAATTGCTAATTGAGTACAGATAAAAATAAAATGCTACAAACCAAAAAATAAGAATAAAATAAAATTGCTTGAGTACTTACTAACCTCTTACCGTGCTCTATAAATAACATTGCAATATAGTTATGTGTAATATATCATGTATATAAAATATATTATGTATAATATATTACACACACATGTAACAAGTTCTCTTTAAAACTCACAGAAATCCTGTGAGATGGTTGCTATTTTATTATCTCAATCTTTTTTATATTAAAAAATGAGGTAGAAAGAAGTACATTACTTATTGTAAATGGAAATCCATGTATTCATTGCTATCCAGATCTGGCTTCCTGATTGAGATTTTGAGAACATTCTTCCATGTGGCAGGCTCAAGGCCATGTAGGCAAATGACTGGACCAAAAGTTAAACCCAAAGGCAGCAGCTCAGACAGTTCCTTCCTCAGGTAACAATTGTGCTGGAAAAAGCAAGGAGCTGATTTTAAACATCAAAATTAGCTCTATCACAAAGCAAAAGAGCTCACACCCAGAGGGAAAGTAACCTTAATTACTGTGACTTTCAACTGTTATTCAGAGGCTTTGGACTATTGAGGTGGGTACTTTATGAATTGGCCAATATATAACCTAGTGGAATGAAGTTTAGACATATAAGTGGGAGGCTTAGCTGCTAGTCTTAGCTCTACGAATGAGTCAAGTGGTTTTAAGTATGTCATGGGAACATTGGGTAATCTATTAACAATAAAAACAAAAACAATATGCTCAAATGCTTTAAAAGAAAGACATGTTAAATTCAAGATATTATCATCATTTTTACTATAATAAAATAAAACCCATTGCTGTAGTCCTAAGATTTTTCCTCTAGTGCTCAATTTTTCCAATGTTCAATGAATGTTTTGGTCCATTTCCTTGAAAGTGTGTGGGAGAGGCAGAGGAGAAACAGAAAGAAGTAAGTCCATGGGTCATCGAAGAACCGCCCCGATAAAAAGGAGGAAAATGAAAGATCATGTGTCTACTTCATTTATCTTATCCTTTATATTCAAAAATCTAAATTTTGCAGTCATACTACCTATATTATTCATACAAGTTAATTATTTTAGAAGTTGTCTACTGGTATCTGGGGAGCAAGAAAGACACAAATGAAAAACTATGATGGATCCTTTAATGTTGAAAATCTTGATATTAAAAAAATATATTCAGTATTTTTTAAATATAGATTCTTGTGGCTTCTGTAATTCCATTTTGTTTTGTTTTGCCTCTTGGAATACGCCAGGATACTGAAGGTTAGGAATCATATTGAGGAATTTAAGGTTTTAGGAAGCATCATATACTAAGACTGTCATTTAGATAATCATAGCTTCTGTCTTTGAGGTAGAGATTTTCAGAGGGAGATGACAAAACCGTTCTCTCTGACAACTATTTCACATATTTTCTAGAAGCTGGGTTCAAATTCTTTGGTTATAAAAGTGAAGTATAATTATCAATTGGCCACCGGGGCCATCACGAGGATGGTGTGCTAATAAACCTTCTCAACTTTAATTTTTTGGCTTCATACTTACAAATGGTTCATTAGTGATGTGTAAACAAATTTAAATCAATCTTTCTTCAGAGCCTAGGATTCTCGGCTCTACTCTATTCGATTTAGTTAACTCCAACGTTTCTTCCTGGATCACATTACTACTTTCTAGGGTGGGGCTGGGTGTGTGGGAGGCGGAGTAATGAGGAAAATTAAGACTTTGTAGATCCTGTGGCTTGATAAACTTTGATATTCTACCAGGCTGGTCTGCTTCTGCCAGCACCCCTATGGAGGAGGACAGGCTACTGGCAAATGAGCTGATGTGAAACCTAGAAGCCTAAACAGTGTAATTTTAAATATTTCCTGATTAAACAAAATAAAAGTAAAAGGTCAGAATCTCAAAAATAGCAGCACTTGACATTAATCTACTGGTAAATGGGTACGGTACCAGGATTTAAATGAGGCTTGGATGGTATTCTTTTTTCCTGAAAGAAAACCATAAACCAGACATATACAGCAAGATTTTTTTCACTTCGAAAAAGTGTACATAGCATTGGTTTTTCTCACCATTTGAATTTTATACACCCAAGAGTTTCCTTTATAATTTGTAACAAAATATTAGCTGGAAACCAAATGGTCAAGTGGTAGTTTTATACCTTAATACCTCCCTCCTCCTCCTCCTCCTCCTCCTCCTCCTCCTCCTCCTCCCCCTCCTCCTTCTTCTTCTTCTTCTTCTTCTTCTTCTTCTTCTTCTTCTCTCTCTCTCTCTCTCTCTCTCTCTCTCTCTTTCAGTTAGGAAGAATCAAAACATATTTTAAGGTCTTTTTTTCCTGCAGGAAGAACAAAATATTTTTTCTGAAGTGATTTTATAAAGACTTTCTTTCAAGCTACTCCATAAATACTTGGAAAGCTCCCTCAGATCAAGCGAACTTATATTTAATGTGTTAGGGAAAAGGCAGTTAATGTAGTAGATAGAATGGAAGGAAGAAGGACCACCGTTCTTTTGGAAAAGCAGAGTGTGTGAAATAAGAGCTGAACCAACTTCAGTTATGTGTGGATGCAGTTCTAGTAGTTAATCATTGCCTTTTTTTTCTGTTGAGACAAGTAGAAGTTTTTCCAAAACTGGTTCCTTTCCAGGATGGAAAGTCGAGTGGAGAAGCCATGCAAATATCTTCTAAGCACAGATTGCCAAGAAAGTCATTGACTGGCAGGATCAGGGAGAGTGGAGGGGCTAGGGAACGGAGTAGAAGGGCAAATTGTCAAGTTTGAAATGTGGCGTCCATTCAGTTTGTTTATTGTAGGTTTCTGGCTTGAACCCACTTCTAGTTCTAGGACGTGTTCTTAAAACTTTGCCAATTGTTGGTGTCAGGGTTCATACTCATATAAATAAGTAGTCCAAACATTAAGATATAATTTATCAGCGTTCTTTACATAGACTGGCTCTGGAGGAGATTGAAGTAAGTGAGGTTAGTTTTTAGAATAATTTTTGTCACTTTACTACTCTTTCCTCACCCACACCTGTCCTTCTTCTGTAGACAGAATTCTTTCTTCCTTCCCTTTCTTTTAAGTTTATCTATTTATTTTTGGGAGGGAGAAAGAGAGACAGAGAGAGAGACACACACACACACAGAGAGAGAGAGAGAGAGAGAGAGAGAGAGAGAGAGAGAACATGAGCTGTGAAGGGGCAGAGAGAGAGGGAGAGAGAATCCCAAGCAGTCTCTATGCTGTCAGCACAGAGTCCAATGCGGGGCTCGAACTCACTGTGAGATTATGACCTGAGCCGAAATCACGTGTCAGATGCTTAACTGACTGAGCCACCTAGGTGCCCCTGCAACTCTTTTCATTCATGTCTTTGCTCCATCTAATAAAATGTGTATTCCATTTCCTGAGGGTTCTTATTTCTGCTGGAGCTAATCTGATAAACTAATGCCCGGTGAGTTGTTTAATAATAAATGATTGCTCCTATCTGGCCCAACTAAAATTATAATTTTGCATATTAAGATCTTTCAAAGCCTCTCTTGTAAGAATGACCAATTTGGGGTATTTTTTATAATTAGTAGAGAAAAATTTGTTTGGTAGAGAAAAATTTTATACAAAGCAAACTTCAAACGGCTAACTCACCTTTTGGGGCATATTTTTCTAACAAGACTGAATCAACTACTACATACATACATTATTAAAAGAGTGTTTGGTCCTGATTAACTTTTAATTTTTTCTGTCTGATATTCATGAATCCACGAAATGCTTCAGTGAACAGGAATACATAGTCATTCATTTAAATTTTACTATATCCTAGCATTCATTTTCTAGATAAGTCTACTTTCCTAGATGCTTTATATATTAGTTGAGATGTTTTTGGTTGTAACAGAACTCCAACTCAAATTAGCATAAATGATAAACCAGATTTATTGGCTCTCATATCTGAAAAGTCCAGACATGTTTTGATTAAGGCAGTCTCTCAGTTTTCTGCGACTCTCTTGGCTGTGTCCTTCTCTGTATTCTGGCTACATACTCAGATTGGCTTCCATCATAGCCACAAAATGGCTGCCAATAGCAACCAGGGCAGCATGTTATTTGATTCATATCCAAGGTGAGAGAGACTATCACTATAATCTTTTAACAAAAGTCTGGAGATTTACTCTGATTGAGCCAATCACTGTGCCCAGGAAGAAATCAAATGCTGGTCAATCGGGGCTTCCCTGCTGAAACAATCTTTGTTTTAATTCGGACAAACTAATATAGCTTGGAGCTGGGATAGTGTTAATCCATCCAAAGTTCATGGCTATAGCAAAATGAGGGCAGGCCATTTCGAAAGAAAAATCTGAGTGCAGTTAATAAGGTGGAATAAATTCTAAGTACGTAACTAAATGTTATTCACCAAGTTCCTTTTAAGTGAAGTATATTCTTTCAACCTTTGAAAAATGTACAGAAAAACAGAGGCAGAGACCTCATTGCCAAACAGAAAAATTGTATATGACTCATATCTAGTTTGGCGGTTTCTTTTTACTCTATAGTAAGCAAAACTATACTTGTTTCTTAGAACTGGATATACACAGTTAGCCATGTGAGAGATTCTAAGTACCAAATAATTAAATAGCACGTCCAGCCCCCAGCCATGTAAGGAAGTTCTGAGATACCACAGACAACTGATTTAAGAGGAAAAGGACCAAGACGATACCTAGCCAAAGTTACGCATTCCATGTGGTTTGGTGTAAGGGTTATAGGGCTTAACTTGAGACTGAAGAGAGGTGTGTATAAATATCCAAATTAATTTTTTTTAACGTTTATTTATTTTTGAGACAGAGAGAGACAGAGCATGAACGGGGGAGGGGCAGAGAGAGAGGGAGACACAGAATCGGAAGCAGGCTCCAGGCTCCGAGCCATCAGCCCAGAGCCCGACGCGGGGCTCGAACTCACAGACCGCGAGATCGTGACCTGAGTTGAAGTCGGACGCTTAACCGACTGAGCCACCCAGGCGCCCCTAAGTATCCAAATTAAAAAAAAAAAACCCACAGAATTCTGAGGAAAGAACCAACTTGGTGCTTGAAGAGTTATCCAGGGTTCAATTTCCTTTGTTTTCATCTCTATTCTTGGTTCGATTGCTACCATGTTTTCTAATAAGCAATAATTAAGAATTTTAATCTGATGTTCTTTTATAGCTCCTGCTTCAGTACAGTGGTTTTCTTTAGGCATTTTCAATGTTTCACCTTCAGCTCATTATGTTTAAATATTTAGGGACAACCCAAGTGGCAGAAAGCAGAGAATAACTAGTTTTTTGCTTGGTATTGACATACGGGACTGTAGCAGGCCTGCTCCAACCTCCGCTGCTCTCAGAGTCTCTATATGCAAAAATATCTCTTTACCTGCGTCTGATGGCTAGAATTCTTCCCTATAGAATCATGCCTTATTTGCTTTTAGACATTGTCCCAGAAGGTTGCTTTTTGGAATGCTTAAAATGGCTTGCGTATAAGAACGCGCTGCTAATATGCAGCTCGAACCTTTGTGTGAGGTTGAAATGTGAGATAGTTGGCCCTTGCCTTTCTGGCCCTGGTTGTGTGGGGTTTTTTTTCACCTACACGCTGCAGAATTCCAGTTTTGAAAGAGGAGAATAGATGTGAAGCTCTTCTTGCTGCCTCCAAAGGACAGGCATGGCTGAGACATTGTGGGTGAAATGGGGATATGAAGATCCAAGACTGGCCCTTGAGTAGAAGTCCAGCAGGTAAGGAACTGGGAAGAGTGTGGCTACAAAATCTTTCATGTTTAGAGCTGAGCATGCAAATATTTTTTGTTCACCAACTTAAATTAAGGCAATATAAACTTAATACCATGAGTTTTCATGCCTATGCATTACAAAATCTGGGGGATTGTCTGTCCAGCATCCCTTATTCTCATGAGTGCTATAGGACCTTCTCTATAATCCCTCCCTTGTATCACTGCTCTGTCTAGAGACAGACACTGTATCTGAACTGGATCAACTGGAATCCTTACAGGGATTTGAGATATGGAAAGTAAGAAATGGAAATCAATATCTTTTAGTGCTCGAGGAATGTAGGTATAAAGGTGGAAGTATGGAAGCAATTAGTAGCCATGTTTTCTATTCTGTGGGTAGGTGAAGTCAGGGTGCACTCACTAGTGTGATATGTGAGTCAAACAAAGTTATGAAAAATATGCACGCTCCAATAGATGTTATGTAAGTCTAAAAGGAAACATAAAAAAAGAGTGCAAAATCTAATTAAGTGGTTAAAAAACAAGTTAGCTAGAGTCTCGGGCAGCAGATCCATTTATTCAACTCAGGTGGAAATATTCAATAAAAGAATGTCCTGAACCCTGTTGTCAGCGGCAGGATTGATGTCAGTCTGTATGTCTACCTGTCCCAGGTCTTTCATTCTAGCCCCAAGGCAAGCCCCAAGGTCATTAGCAATTTTAACACACGGAAATGGCAATACCAATTCTTCTTTGAATAATAAAATCGTCCTCTCGTGCAAGTTTAAAATGAAAAATAGAGAATGTTCAGTATGTCAAGTTAACACTTAGGTATTAGGATAAGAATGATATATTCATATGTGGTATGAAATATTTATAATGGTATATATATTTATTTATGATCTATTGACACTATGGCGGTCGATTTGTGTCAACTTGGCTAGGCTATGGTGACCAGTTGTTTGGCCAAATACAGTCCAGATGTTGCTGTGAAGGTAATTTTTAGATGTGATTAGTATTTACCAGTAGATTTACCTTCTGTAAAGCAGGTGAAGACCTTAAGAAAAAACATAGAGGTCCTTCAAAGACAAACGAGTTCTGCCACCATACCACCACTGGCCCAGAATGCCTTTGGACTCAGGGTTGTAGCATCAACTCTTGCTGAAATTGACAGCTTTCCAGCTTGCTCAGCAGATTTTGGACTCACCAGTTCCCACGCTCTCTCTTTCTGTACACGCCCTGCCCCCCCCCCCCCCAACACACACACATACAGACATTGGTTTATTTTTCTGGAGAATCCTGTCTAATACATATTTCTGACAATTGACTCCAAAATTTAGTGACTTAAGGCAACAAAAATATTGTGCTTTGCTGAATGCTTGTGCCTTAATGTCTCTTCAAGGCTGTAATCAAGGTATTTGTTGGAACTGTAGTCTCCTCTCAAGGCCCAACCTGCTTCTAAATTCATTCACCTGATTATTGGCAAGATCCAGTTCCACAAGGTTTGTTGAACTGAATGCCCCATTTCTTCACTGGCTGTTACCTGAGGGCCTCCCTCGGTTCCTTGCTACATGGGTCCTCCATAGGGGCAGCTCATGACATGGAAGCTGGCTACATTAGAGCAAACAATCAAGGGAGGAAGAGAGGTTACCAAAGACGAAAGTCATTTGCTGTTGTTGTTGTTGTTGTTGTTGTTGTTGTTGTTATTTATAACCAGATCTTGGAAATAAAATAGTGTCATTTCTTTGGAAATTCACCGTAAGTCACTACATACACACCAACCCTCCAAGGGGAAGGTGTTAAATAAGAGAGTGACTATGAAGAGGTTCAGAATCACCGGGGCTTTCTTGGAGGTTGCCTACTCTATTCAGCTTATTGGAAAATCTGACAGTTGAGGATTTTTATTTCAAAGTATAGTTGAATAACTGATTGACCTGTAATTTAGTTGAAGATCAGGAGACAATTTTTTTTCTAAGATCGTAAACACTGCTGAGATGCTTGAGAGAACTTCAGATTGACCATGTTTATGAATTTATTAGGTTTCCTAGAGCTGTTTAAATATCTAAGAAAGTACCTGAGAAAATTTCACTTGTTGGGTCAGGTCAGATCAGGCAACAAATGTGTTAATTTTAAATGTTGTCTAAAATTTTAAAGGCAATTACATTAACTAATTTGTAAGAGGCCTGGTTGTTTAGTGATTTGTGCGTCATGAGTTACTCAAATAGCAAAGACCAACCTGAAAGTGATTGTTAAGTTTTACTAAATCTGTAAGTAGAATTCTGTGATATACACAAAAGAAAATTAAAAGTTTAAGGGAACCTAAATTTTTGAATTCCTTTACTTTAATAAATTGTATATTAATTTTTAAAAGTCCCAGTAGCTGAGATTTGTCCTTTGTAGGCAAAATGAAAACAAAACAAAACACAATGAAACAAACAAAACAAAACAAAAAAAAGACCCTCATCCAAAAATAAAATCTTACATTGGCAAAAGCCAGTCTGTGGGAAGAGAAAGAGAAAATTCAAATAGTAGGAAGAAAAGGACAGTACTGATACCTTGGAGATCTTCCCTTCTAGCTGTTTCTGCCACTAGCTGAATCCCTGTCCTTGAGTTCCGAAAGACTCCCTCGTGTGCTTAGAATTTTTTTCACTTGAAACTATGAGCCTGAACTCAAAGATGTTGTTTCCTAGAATCTCTTCTGCAGAAATGTAATTTGTGAAATACAAACTAGAGATAGTACCTTTTCTAATAATAGTAACTCTATGAGGTCCAGAAAAGCCCTCCAGCATGGGGACGATGAGATCCAGAGTTTCTCTCTTGAGCTGCCGTTGTTTTTTTCAGACCAATTTCCCATTTATTTTCCTCAATGTTTATTTTTGAGAGAGAGCAATGTTTATTTTTTTTTATTTTTATTTTTTCAACGTTTATTTATTTTTGGGACAGAGAGAGACAGAGCATGAATGGGGGAGGGGCAGAGAGAGAGGGAGACACAGAATCGGAAACAGGCTCCAGGCTCTGAGCCATCAGCCCGGAGCCCGACGCGGGGCTTGAACTCACGGACCGCGAGATCATGACCTGGCTGAAGTCGGACGCTTAACCGACTGCGCCACCCAGGCGCCCCGAGAGCAATGTTTATTTTGAGAGAGCGAGCGAGCCTGAGTCAGGGAGGGTCAGAGTGAGAGGGGGACAGAGGATCTGAAGCAGGCTCTGCGCTGACAGCACAGAGCCCAATGTGAGACTTGAACTCACCAACCGTGAGATCCTGACCTGAGCTGAAGTCCGACACTTAACCCACTGTGTCACCCAGGCACCTCTGGGTGCCTCCTGCCTCCTGAGGATATGGAGAAAATAAATAATAAACTTCAACATGTATTGAAAAGAATGTTCAAGGTTACTGATATTCCCGTTTTCATTTTACTGGCCCCCCCCCCCCCCCACCAAGGGTAGTTTAAACTGCATTTATTTTGTAGCATTGGGATAATAAAGGTTATCTGTCTTAGAAGATTGTTAACAAGATTTGAAGCAAAGTGCTTGACAAGGCATTTGGCACAGAGTAAGCCCTAGATAAATGTCATTGAGGATGCTGATCTGTTTTTAATCTTTGCACGTGGCACAGAGAAAACCTGACAGTTGTCCCAGGGCTCTCCGTCCTTTACACTGATCATTTCCCAAGTAGCACTGCTGATTCTGATCCTATCGTGCTTCGTCTGTGCTTACCTCTTTACCTCCCTCCGTTAATGGCACATATTAAGGCCTCTATCATATCATGCAATATTTTCCCACTTAGTTATCTGGGCTTTCAGGACAGCTTTTATCGGTTCCATTCTGAACACACCCCAAGATTATCTTCTCAAACACAACCCTTTTCATAACACCCACAAAAGATTTCCTACCACCAACACAAAGTGCAAACCTCTTAGGATGGCACACAGGATGCTTTACAGCAGCTTCCAAGTCTAAATGTGATGCTAAACTTATAGAAACCTGATTCTCGTTTGCTAAACTAATTATGCGGTTCGCCTCTACCTGGAACATCTTTCTCCCAAAGTCTTAAAAATCTTTCAGGCTGGGGGCACCTGGGTGGCTCAGGGGGTGAAGCTTCTGACTTCGGCTTAGATCATGAGATCCCGGTTCATGAGTTCTAGCCCCACATCAGGCTTCATGATGACAGTGCAGATCCTGCTTGGGATTCTCTCTCTCCCGCTCTCTCTGCCCCTCCCCCCCCCAAATAAATAAACTTAAAAAGAAATAAATTTCACATGACAATTGTACTTTAAAAAAAATCTTTCAGGCTCCGCTCAATATCTCCCTGTTTGTGAAGCTTCTTCCCTGACTCACTCAAGCGAAGTTTCCATTACAATCTTCCCATCAACCATAAAGCCACTAAAATCTTTAAGACATGGACTTTGTCCTTTATACATTTGTTTCCCAAACACAATTGAAGGCAGGCATGTGACTGACTTACTCATCCTTGGCTCCTTGATGTCTAGTACTGTTCTTGAAGCAAGATGGTGATTCAATAAACGTTTGTAAAACTGAAAGGTTGATCTATTGCTATTCTTGGAATGGACAGTATTAAATGTAATTTATTTATTTATTTATTATTATTTTTTTTAACGTTTATTTATTTTTTTGGGACAGAGAGAGACAGAGCATGAACGGGGGAGGGGCAGAGAGAGAGGGAGACACAGAATCGGAAACAGGCTCCAGGCTCTGAGCCATCAGCCCAGAGCCCGACGCGGGGCTCGAATTCACGGACCGCGAGATCGTGACCTGGCTGAAGTCGGACGCTTAACCGACTGCGCCACCCAGGCGCCCCTAAATGTAATTTAAAATTAAAGTAAATTAAATTTAAAAACTCAATAAATTTAACTTGCCTCACAAATTTCTCTTCTCTTGGGGAAAAGGACTACTTTAGACTACGGAACACTAAATTAAAGTAAAGCAAGTTTGTCTCTTTAGATAGTGAGATGGGGAAGAACAGAAAACCTTTTCCCATTACTTGCTTTCTGCATGTAGGTTAAAACATCGTTAAAGTAGGATTTGTCACAGATAAACTGCAATACAACAGAGTTGTTGTATTGGGAATTTTAAGAACAACTAGCTATTTATTTACTTTTTGTGTCCATGTTAAGGGTGAGAACACCAAAACCGATGAATCAGAGAAGCTTGTGGTTGAGAAACAGTGTGGGGATACTCAGGCTTTTCTCTCTACTATAAAATACTTACACAGCGAAGACGAGGTAAATGAAAAAAGAAACAAGCATTTGCCTTAGAAACCTTTAAAAATAAGCAGACCTTTTTTTTAGTTTATTTGTTTATTTTGAGAGAGAGAGAGAGAGAGAGCACAAGCAGGGGAAGGTCAGAAAGAGGGAGAGAGAATCCCAAGCAGGGTCCGCTGTCGGTGCAGAGCCATGAGATCATGACCTGAGCTGAAATCAAGAGTCAGATGCCCAACCGACTGAACCACCCATGCACCCCCCAAAATACGCAGCCTTTTAAAAGAGAAAGTTTTAGGGGTGTCTGGGTGGCTCAGTCGGTTAAGCCTCCAACTTTGGCTCAGGTTGTGATCTCAAGATTCGTGAGTTTGAGCCCCCTATGGGGCTCCCCTGCTTGCACTCTGTCTCTCCCTCTCCCTCTCTCTCTCTCTCTCTCTCAAAAATAAATAAACATTAAAAAATTTTTAATGAAAGAGAAAGTCTTATTGGAGGTTGCCATTTCTATCCTTTCTGGCTTTCTACTCATCAAGTTCTGTGTGTGTGTGTGTGTGTGTGTGTGTGTGTAAAGAGCTCTCCAAAAAGTGTTATTCCGCTTAGTTATTTATTTATTTATTTAATTTTGAATGTTTCAACGTTTATTTATTTTTGGGACAGAGAGAGACAGAGCATGAATGGGCGAGGGGCAGAGAGAGAGGGAGACACAGAATCGGAAACAGGCTCCAGGCTCTGAGCCATCAGCCCAGAGCCTGACGCGGGGCTCGAACTCCCGGACTGCAAGATCGTGACCTGGCTGAAGTCGGACGCTTAACCGACTGCGCCACCCAGGCGCCCCTAAATTTTGAATGTTTTATAGCAATGACAGGAAACAGGATTGTTTGGAGTGCAGCATTCCTCATTACTCACTCAACCTCAACGTAACTTGTAATAAGATGAAAAAAGAGCGTGGGAAGCAGAGATCAGTCACTGCTCTGTTGTACTGTGCGTGAAGAGATACTGAGAGGCAGCAACCCAGCAAGCCTGGGGACTGACTGGTGATCTTTCAGGACAAAAAAGAATGTTTGGGATACAGTCCTGTGATGGGTGGGTCCATTTTGGATTACAACTGATAACTCCGGCCATTAAAGGGTTCAAATCAACTAGCAAGTTAACAGGCACTTCCTTGGACCAGTGAGGTTTTGGGAACTGTGAAAGGCCTGCTTTTCTCTCTTAGGTGCTATGATTATAATATGAAAAACGTATTCATTGCTCAATTGAATCTGAATCAACGCTGATTACAAACATCTGGATGCAGACAATTAAATTCAGAAATCTATTCCTTATGCTTTTATGCCAGGCTAAATCTGAAAAACATATTCCTCTGAAGTTTATCGAAATCTCTTCCTAGTATCTTAAGCCTAAAACTCCCTTCACCCCCGACACCCACCCCCTCAGTTTTAATTTTCTGCCATTTGCGGGAATTCTAACTATCCCCCTTTGCACATTCTCCTGTTCCCTTCAACATGAGAAAGACTTAGAGATGAGGATAAAAGGGAAATCCAAGAAGCAAAAGCCAGAGGTGGGATTTGGGAAAGCCTGTAACTTGATAAGGATTAGCCCCAGATAAGGCAGGCCTGGCAAATTGTGGTCTGATTGTGAAAGACCTGGCATGTCCGGCCGGAGCTCCTGGACTTCATGCCTCTGGAAACAGGAGGCAGGAAGTTTTGAGCAGGGGAGTGACCTGATTAGATTACACCAACACAATAGTTAGGGTTAATGACCAGGACAGACACAGGAAGCTTGAGAGTAATTATGAGGAAAATCAAACTATATTAGCACCTGTAAGATATTATGTGAATCTGATCTTAGGCAGTGGATGCAGATCAGAGAAAAAGAAAAGAGATAGGAAAAACAAGAGGCCCCAGGCTAGAAAGATCCAACTTTCTGTCTCAGTTTTATAAGAGGTAGCATGTTCACCACCATGAAATCCTAGGTGTCCACTTGTGGAATCCCATAAATTTATAACATCTCTTCCCATCTAAGATATGGGAAGAGGAAACAACAACAAAAAGATAAATTTTATCATATCACTTTAGCAGCCATCAGATAAGGATGATGCATTTAAGAAAAGTGATGCTGAAATCATCCTCCTTGCCCAAGAAACTTCCTCACCCCCACCCACCTCCATGGGCAGAAAGAATGGAGCCGGTCGTTAACTAACATTTTGTAAGTCTTTTACCACAAAATTGAATAAAATAAGCATTGGAATTATACAAAATTAGGTGGTCACTGTGACTCATTTAAAAAGGTCCTCGCCAGAGCCTAGAAGAAGGCAGCCAGATTGCAGCTACACAAGCAGCAAAGTAGGACCCCACAGTTCTGGAAAGCCTCCTACCACGATGCATACAATCAGACATCAAGGGAAGTTTGAAAGGAAGCAGAATAATGCACAAATACCATAGTGACCCTTTACAATTAAGGAAAGTGTCGCCACAAATGGTTTTTACTTTGTATAAACTTAATGGCGAAGACCATTATGTAGTACTGTAGAATGGAAACGGAGTTAAAAGAGATTTAAAGCTCTTTTGGCCAACTTCTCACTTGTGCAGAAATGCTGGGTACAGCATCCCTAATAGGTGCTAGTATTAGCTTCAATCATCTCAACGATCAACAAAATTTGTGCCTCCAGGACCAGCATATTTCATTTGGAGTATCCTCGTTCTTTTTTTTTTTTTTTAATTTTTTTTTTTACATTTATTTATTTTTGAGAGACAGCGTCAGGAGAGGAGGAGCTGAGAGAGAGGGAGACACAGAATCCGAAGCAGGCTCCAGGCTGTCAGCACAGAGCCTGATGTGGGGCTCAAACTCATGAGCCGCGAGATCATGACCTGAGCCGAAGTCGGACGCTTAACTGACTGAGCCACCCAGGCGCCCCAGGAGTGTCCTCATTCTGATGGTAGCTTATACCACATGCCTTGTGCCTCTACTTATTCACAGTTCTGTTCCCTGGAGAAAACTATGTCTATTCTTCCTGAAAACAACTCCAAGTATTTGAAGTTTTGTATATTTCTCCCATTGCGCTTAAGATAAAAATCCAAACTCCAGATTTCCAAAGTCTTCTTAAAATGTGCTACTTAGGCTCCGACCCAATATCCTAGAAGTCATATGATGAATACAAAGAACAGTGGAATAGTAACTTCTGGGGTTTGGGGAACGTATATTTTTAAAGACAGTCTGGGATGCTTTAGCCACTTAACAGACATTTCACTCATCGAATCAACAATCTTTACTTGATGCATATCATGTTCCCTGCACGGTTTTATATGCTGGGATTAGATGGAGACCAGACACAGATAAAGTCCTTGTTTCTACAGAGGTTGGATTAGAGTAGAAAAACCATCATGCAGTGAAAAAATAAATGACCAAGATAAATTCACAGAGCTATGAAGGCAAAAACTAAAACAACTGTGATGTGATAGCCTCGGGAAGGACTATATGGTTGGATTAAAATGGTAGTCATGGGGGACTGTACTGAGGAGGGAACATTAGAGCCCAGCCAGTCTTGGAAATCTATGGGAAGAGAGCCCTTAAGGCTGCAGAGTGAGTGCAAGGCCCCAAGGGGAAAGTTTGACACAAAGGTCAGAGAAGCCATAAGTCTAGAGGGAAGTCAGAAACAAAGGAAGTGAGAACAGGTGAGATCCCAGAAAGAGGATTTTATCTTAACGGCAAGGGGAAGTCTTGGGGTTTGTAAAGAGAAGTGTGGGATGATTTAGTTTACAGTTTCATCAGTCATGCACTTATTTGTTTTCTGTTGGGTCTACCATTATATGCACTGTTCTTTCTCTCTTTGGACTCATCAGCTAATTATTATTACAATTTCTTCTCGGGGTGCCTGGGTGACTCAGTCAGTTGAGCATCTGACTCTTGATTTTGGCTCAGGTCATGATCCCAGTGTCTTGGGATTGAGCCCCACAACAGGCTCCATGCTGAGGGCAGAGTCTGCTTGAGATTCTCTCTCTCTCTCTCTCTCTCTCTCTCTCCCACTCATGTGCCCTCTCTCTCTCTCTAAAATAAAGAAATAAATAAAAAATAATAAAAATATAGAAATTCTCCTTTTTTATCTATAGAAGAAATTCTCAATTAGCTTATTAGTTATATATTATTTATCTTTTTTCCCATATTTTATTTAAATTCCAGTTGATTAACATACAGTGTAATATTAGTTTCATGTGTAGAATTTAGTGAACATTATTTATCATGATGAATTTATTAATACCTAATATTAATTTGTGGTTTTTACCAAATCCTAGAAAATATAAATACCCGAAAACCCTAACTCTATTTACTCCCTCTTGATGTCTATGCTTTCATATATTTTAAATTCTGTAAGTCATTATTTTTGTTGCTTAGTGAAATAAATTTTTTTTTATCTATCACAACTTTTTTTTTCCTATTACTTTTCATACTTTCCTGAATTTTTCTTTCTCTATCTGAGGATCCTTTCTGGTGGCTTAAAGCCTCCTTGCTTTTATTTCTTTGAATGGGGATATGCTGTGAAAAATTCTCTCAGGTTCACCCCCCCCCCCCCGGAATATTATTGTGCCTTCAATTTTGAAAGATTTTTTAAATGTTTTATTTATTTTTGACAGAGAGAGAGTGTGCATGCATGCTAGTAGGGGAGGGGCAGAGAGACAGGGACAGAGAGAATCCCAAGCAGGCTCCACACTGTCAGCACAGAGCCCAATGCAGGGCTCAGATTCACAAACCGTGAGATCATGACTTGGGGTGAAATCAAGAGTTGGCCGCTTAACCAACTGAGCCACCCAAGCTGCCCCCAATTTTGAAATATTTTTTTTAAAAATTTGTTTAATGTGTATTTATTTTTGAGAGAGAGAGACAGAGAGACAGAGAGAGCAGGGGAGGGGCAGAGAGAGAGAGGGAGACACAGAATCCGGAGCAGGCTCTAGGCTCTGAGCCGTAAGCACAGAGCCTGACACGGGGCTTGAACTCACCAATGGTGAGGTCATGACCTGAGCCGAAGTCTGACACTCAACCGACTGAGCCACCCAGGTGACCCAAAGATTTTTTTATTGCATATAGAACTCTAGGATTTTTGTTTGCTTTAAGACTTTGAAATATCATTTCATTGTTTTCTGACTTACATAGTTTCTGTAAGAAGTCAGTTGCCAATTTTTTTTTCTCCTTTGAAAATAATGTGACTTTTTCACCCCTCTGGCTGGTTTTAAGATTTCCTCTGGTCATTGGTTTTCAGTGGTTTTTTACTATCATTTAGCAAAGTGTGCTTTTGTCCTGTCACTTGTATTGTTTCTCGAATCAGCAGCTTGAATTACTTTGGAAAAATTCTTGAAAATTAGTTTCAAATATTGCTCCTGCCTCAGTTTCTCTTTTCTTCTTTTCTAGCCCTCTTTTCTAGGACATCTGGGATGCGTGGCTTGAACCCACGAACCATGGGAGCCGAAATCAACTGTTGGGTGCTTAACCCACCGAGCCACCCAGGCTCCCCCTTATGTTAGATAATTTTAAGTCCACATTTCTTTCTTTCTTTTTTTTTTTTAATTTTTATTTATTTTTCAGAGAGAGAGAGAGAGAGACAGAGCATGAGCAGGGGAGGAACAGAGAGAGGGAGACACAGAATCTGAAACAGTCTCCAGGCTCCAAGCTGTCAGCACAGAGCTCCACACAGGGATTGAACTCACAAACTGAGAGATCATGACCTGAGCCGAAAGTCAGATACTTAACCGACTCAACCACCCAGGCATCACAAGTCCACACTTCTTTCACCCCTATGTCTGTATTTGCCATCCCTCTTTATCTTTGGTTTCAGCCTAGAGATTTTCTGCTGGCCTAATTTCTGATTCACAGATCAAATTCACAAATCTCTTCAGTTTTGTCTAATCTTTTATTTCATCTATTGTTTTCTTAATTTCAGTAATTGTATTTTCAGTTCTAAAAGTCTTCTTTTATTTGTTTCTGGTTTTTCAGCAAAATTCCCAATCTTGGTCATCTAGTTTTTGAACGTATAAATTAGAACGATCATTTTTTTAAATTTTTTTAATGTTTATTCATTTTTGAGAGACAGAGACAGAGCATGAGTGGGGGAGTGGCAGAGAGAGCGGGAGACACAGAATCCGAAGCAGGCTCCATGCTCTGAGCCGTCAGCACAGAGCCCGATCCGGGGCTCAAACTCACGGACTGGGAGATCATGACCAGAGCTAAAGTCAGACGCTTAACCAACTGAGCTACCCAGGTGCCCCAAATTACATTTTAAAGTCCACTCCTGATAACGCCAATATCTAGTCCCTTGAGGCTGTCTTTTTTTCAAACAAAATACTTTTCTACTGTTTCTCTGTATCTCTGCTACTTTTTAATTGCTAGGAATCGTATATGAACAATTGTAGAAGCTGTGGCTGATTACTTTTTGCCAGAGAAGGTTTTCATTAGCTAAAGGTAGATGAGTAGAATAGTAGTGTATCAGTTAAATCTGAAAGGGACTCAGATGGCTCCAGTCTGGATTTTCGTCTGTGTAGAGCCTGGTCTCTATTTCTGGTTTGCCCTTATTTGTAGAGTATGGCCTTAGGGTCCCCACATGAGGCTACTTTCTATGACCTCCCCACCAAAATTGGGACTCTTACTGTTTTCTCTCCCACATGTGATGCTGATGAGAACTATGCTTGGTTTTTCAGTCTCTTAGCAGCCACTTTACATGAGCTTGTCTGCCTCTCAAACCCAGCTGTTTGTGAGTTGTTGACTGGCTTGTGTTGAAATTGGCTTCTAGAGCTTTAGGCTTTCTTCTCTGTACTTCTTTCTCTATAATCTTTCCCTCTGGCTCCTTGGTCACCCTAAAGTCCAGTAGTTTTCTTCCAACCATGTAACATGTTAAAGTTTACTTGTTTATTTTGAGAGAGAGAGAGAAAGAGAGAGAGCGTGCGCACACACACAGGCACGCGCACAAGTGGGGAAGGGACAGAGAACGAGAGGGAGACGGAATCCCAATCCCAAACTGACAGTGTGGAGCCCAGTGTGGGGCTCGAACTCACAGACTGTGAGATCATGACCTGAGCCAATGTCTGATGCGTAACAGAGTGAGCCACCCAGGCACGCTGTGCCGTCTGACATTTAAATTCTGGTCTATTCTGCTTCTCTGCAACTTGGTAGCCATTAGCCATGTTCTACTGTTGTCAGCATCTCTGAGCATTTAAAACTCTCCAAGGATTCGGGGCGCCTGGGTGGCGCAGTCGGTTAAGCGTCCGACTTCAGCCAGGTCACGATCTCGCGGTCCGTGAGTTCGAGCCCCGCGTCGGGCTTTGGGCTGATGGCTCAGAGCCTGGAGCCTGCTTCTGATTCTGTGTCTCCCTCTCTCTCTGCCCCTCCCCCGTTCATGCTCTCTCTCTCTCTGTCCCAAAAATAAATAAAACGTTGAAAAAAAATAAAACTCTCCAAGGATTAGTAGTAAAAACACCAAGCTCATTTCACTGAGTTTCTCTTCTCTCCAGCATCTTGATCCCTCAAAATTCTGATTGCCTGGGTAGCTTTCCTTTGCCATCAGTCAGATGTGTTTTATTATTATTATTATTATTCAATCAAGCTTTTTCAGTTTTCTTTTTCTTTATCTCTCCTTTCTTCCTTCTTTCTTCTCTTCTCCCGTCCCGCCCCCCGGGGGGGGGGGGGGGGGGGGGGGGGGGCTCCCTCCCTCTCTTCCTTGCTTCCTTGCAGCCCATCGAGGCCGGAGGCTACTTGTAATTTTTACGTTATGGAGCATTCTGTATTTTAAATAGTCTTTTTTTCTTTTTTGTAAGATTTTCACATATATTTTTTTTATAACATCTTTGTTTTCAAAGCCTCCTTACATCAGGTAGCATTTGCCACATAACAAAGAACGCCTATATTAGTGGATTAAAACTATTTATCTCTTAAATTCTGTGGGTTGACAATTTGGTCTGGGCTCAGCTGAATGGTTCTGCTGCATGAGTTACGCTGGTCTAATCTCGAATGGGGCTCACTCGTGTAGCTGCTGCTGCCTCCTGGAGTGGCTGGGAACTGGCCAATTAGCATGTTTTGGTGTTCTTCCACACGGTCTCTCATCCACCAGCAGGTTAGCATCAGCCTTGTTCGTGAAGAGGCAGGATTCCATGCGTGAAAGTAGAAGCAAGCAAAAACCTCATGTTGGACATCATACCGTATTGATTTTCCTGCATTGTTTTGACGATGGAAGTCACGAGGCCAGCCCATGCTCAAAGGGTGCAGAAACAGACCCCATTTGTTGTTGAAGGAAGCTGAAACAATTGCAGCCCTTTCTTTTCTTTTTTTTTTTTTTTACAGTCCACATGCTTGATACATCATTAATTCTAATAATTTAAGTTCCTTGGACTTTTGTAGAATTGATAGTCACATCCAAAGCAAATAACGATAGTTTTTTTTGTTCTTTTCAATTTTTATATTGCCTTTTCATTGTCTGATTGCACTGGATAGATCATTTGATCTCAAATAAAAGCTGAGACAGTGGACATTCTTGATTTGTTCCCAATTACAGAGGGAATTTTTTTTTTAACTTTATTTATTTAGAGAGAGACAGAGACAGAGCGAGTGGGAGAGGGGCAGAGAGAGGGAGACACAGAATCTGAAGCAGGCTCTGCAACTGTAATTGCAGAGCCCCATGTGGGGCTCAAACCCACGAATGAGATCATGATGTGAGCTAAAACTGAGAGTCAGACACTCAACCCAGGTGCCCTATGATTAAACGTTTCACTGTCAATACGCTGTACTTTTTTGGTGGAAACTTTTTGTAAGGCTAAGAAATCACACTTTTATTCTCATTTTTATACATTTTGTTACAATTAAGAGGTTAAATTTCATCAAATATTTGCATATATTAAGATAATTATAGGATTTTCTTTTAATTTGGTTAATATGATAATTCTCACTGAGTAAATTTGGATGTTGGACCAGATTCAATTACCGTAATAACCCACCTTGTTTTCTGTTATTTTTTGACACGGAAGAAGTTTTTTGTGTGTTAACTTTTAGGATTTTTAGACATACGTTCACTATAGGAAAAGTGCGATTGGCCTGTAAGTTTTTTCTTTTTTTTTTTATAATGTCTTTAGCAGGTTTTCAAATCAAGGTTGTAAGTGGGGAATTGGCTTCTTTTTCTGTACTCTGGGATAGTTGATGTAAAGTTTGAATTGTTTCTTCCTTAAATCTTTGGGAGAATTAACCAGTGTGAAGCCATCTGGGCCAAAAAAAAAGTTTCTTCTTGGTCTGTTATACTCCATTTTTGGGGGGATCGGGCTACCAAATCTTTGGGGAGGTTTTGCCATTTTCACATGTTCTACACTGCCAACGCAAGTTTCAAAACCCAAGGTTTAAGTCTAAACAGTTAAAGGCTTTTTCAGTCTGGTTTGTAATTTTTTTTTTTTTAGGTGGACAATTCCTTAAAAAAATAATTAGTAGACTACTAATTTTCTCTGGTCAGTTTTGTTTGCCTGAAAACAATCTTTGTCATAATAGTCACAATGATCAAGCTTTGATGTTTCTTTGCACCTTCCCCCCCCCCTTCTTCTCTTCCTCCAACATGACGGCAGCTATGTTGCGATAGGCAGGCTTGGATGGAACTCTACACTTGCGATTTGTGACAGACCTATACTTTATTATTATTATTTTTTTTTACATTTTTATGCAAATTCCAGTTAGTTAACATACAGTGTAATATTGGTTTCAGGTGTACAATCTAGTGATGCAACAGTTCCATGTCACCAGGTGCTCATCACAAGTACCCTCCTTCGTCCCCATCATCTGTTTAATCCATCCCCCCGCCCACCTCCCCTGTGGTAACCACCAGTTTATTCTCCATAGTTAAGAATCTGTTTCTTGGTTTGTCTCTCTCTCCCTTTTTTGGTCTCCTTGCACATTTGTTTTGTTTCTTAAATTCCACATATGAATCAATCATATGGTATTCGACTTTCTCTGACGGACGTATTTCGCTTAGCATAGTATTCTCCTAGCTCCATCCACATGGTTACAAATGGCAACCAGCCAATTCCAGCTTGAGCTTACCTCTGGGTTCTATACCTTGCTAAGTGTAACAAAAAGTACAAAACCACGCCACCATCATTCTGTCTTCCAACCTCTTCACCTAGAAATCAGCCTCAGTAGGCATAGAAGACAATATAGTGATCAAATGTTTTATCCTTGCTTAACGTGGTCCTTCATTTTTCTAGCCTCACCACCTGCTCCCCACCTAGTAAGCCAATGTACTTATGTTGGATTTGGTTGTCGTTTGGCAACATTATACTTCTGTGTCACCTGTATTAGCTAAGGTAATATTCAGTGCTGTAGGAAAGAAATCCCAAAATAGCAGGAGCTTAACAAAATAGAATTTACCCCTCTCAGACACAAGAATTCAATGCAGATGTAGAGTGGGCAGCATTCCAAGAGGGTGATTTAAGGATTCAGGCTCCTTCCATCCTACAGTCCCCTTCCCCCAACCATTCAGAGTCCCAGAGTCTACGTGGATAGTGGACAAGGAGATCCTCACTTCCAAAGCAGAGATTTCACAGTGCCTACTTGTAGGATTGTTATCGCTGCTATTGACCAGCGACCCTGTTCTTTCCTTTTCCAAGTGAAAGAATTTATTGTAGGTTTTCTCCCTTTGGTCATCACTATGCAGTGTGTGTGTGCACAGGTCAAATTATCTTCTGAGTTGATAGGTCACTAGATCATGAAAAGTCCTCTCCACTAGTGGAGAGGACTGTGCATCTACTGGGATCTAGATTTGAGTTCCATGTAGTAACTACATGGGAATTTTGGATGTTTCCCTTGAGTGGGGGTGTGTGTATTCAGTGTGAGAGACAGTGTGTATATTCAGTATTTATAGAGATATTTGGTGTGCAAAAACATAAAAGATGTGTTTGCCCATCAAAAATGCATGCTCCCTTTCTACTGTATAGAGTTGGTTTGGGGAGGCTTGTGTCCACAGGTTCTATATTTCCCAGCATTGTTTGCATTTGAATAGGGTCATGGGACTAGTTTTCCCCAATGGGCTATGTGTAAAAATAATTTATGTTATTTGTAGGCTGACATGTTTAAGAAGCAGGTATACCTTATCCATTTTTCTTCTCCAGTCTACTGGCTGAAAGTGAATGGTCCCAAAGACCTAGACAGTGGAGCTACAAGGCAGAAGGATCCTGAATCACCTCATAGAAAGCTGCTCACTGAATACGAGGATTGGATTCCTGTGTGAGCAAAGAAAAAAGTTCTATTACTTTAAGTCATGAATTTCGAGGTTTATCTGAATCCTCTGCTACTCTTAATGATTACAAGTATACATCGTTCTAAAAATTCCCTTATGAGCACAGGAGCAAAACATTTGAAAGCCACTGATCTATTCCAGTTACTTCCCTCCCCTCCCCTCCCCTTCCCTTCCCTTCCCTTCCCTTCCCTTCCCTTCCCTTCCCTTCCCTTTCCTTCCTCCTTCTTCCTTCCTTCCTTCCTTCCTTCCTTCCTTCCTTCCTTCCTCTCTTTTTTCTTTCTTTCTTTCTTTCTTTCTTTCTTTCTTTCTTTCTCTCTCTTTCTTTCTTTCTTTCTTTCTCTCTCTTATCTATCATCTATCCATCTGTCCATCCATCTTATTATCTATCTATCATCTTCACTTCATGTATATGTGTAATTTATACACACACACATATATATACACGAATTTAAGTGCAGATAAATAAAAAAATTATATTTATACATTTAGATTGTAGATAATAGTGTCTGATTAACATGCGACTACTTTAGGGCAACCTAAATCCAGGAATTCACCACTTCATTACAATTTAAACTCAGCAGGTTGAATCCAAAAATCTGATAGGATTTAGTAAGACAGGAAACATGTTTTAGTATCAATGAATCCTTTTTAGCATGTATACAGTGATGGTGAGACAGTATTTCTTAAGTACATGTCTAAAGTCACAGCATAATGGGGCGCCTGGGTGGCTCAGTCGCTTACGTGTCTGCCTTGGCCTCAGGTCATGATCTCGCGATTAGTGGGTTTGAGCCCTGTGTCAGACTCTGTGCTGACAGCTTGCTCAGAGCCTAGAGGCTGCTTTGGATTCTGTCTCCCTCTTTCTCTACCCACTCCTGCTTAAGCTCCATCTCTCTCTCTCTCGAAAATGAATAAACGTTAAGAAAAAAAAATGTTAAGTACCAGCATAAGACAAATAAGACTAATGATCTTGGGGCGCCTGGGTGGCTCAGTCAGCTAAGCATCCGACTTCAGCTCAGGTCACGATCTCGCAGTTTGTGGGTTCGAGCCCCGCGTTGGGCCTGTGCTGACAGCTCAAAGCCTGGAGCCTGTTTCAGATTCTGTGTCTCCCTCTCTCTCCGACCCTCCCCCGTTCATGCTCTATCTCTCTCTCTCTGTCTCAAAATAAATAAACGTTAAAAAAAAAAAAAAAAAAAGACTAACGATCTTAATGATTAGTGATAGGAATTGGTAAAAATCCATTCATCTCTATACTCAAGTGCATAGGCTGTTACATATATGCAAGGTGTCTGCAGGGTCATTAGCTATTGTGCAACTAGACCCCAGACCGTTGCACCATTTTATCTTTATGGAGTTAGAGTTATCTTTACTCATGAATCTTAAAAATAAGCTTTAGTGTGTGCTAAGTAGCAAGCTCAAATCTATGATTACAGTAGGAAAATCTCAAATGTATGTTGTGACTGTCACTTGACTATTTATTTTCAAATCCATTCCCTTCCATCTTACTGCTCAGCCCTGTATCACAAGGGGCAGACCCTGCGAGCTACCTTTTCCCAACTTCCTCCTGAACTGGGAGACACTGACAGAATACTGAAGGGAAGGCCAATAGGAGATTTCAGAGTTATTTCCTCCTTGTACCCTCTCTTAGTGACATTTCTGGCAGTGGCTGCCTTCCCCCAGCATTCCAACTCAGGTAGTGTTGCTGGTTGCTTTATCATCCCATCCTTTTTCTTTGGCTCCTCAGTTCTTCTAATACCTTTATAACTAGCTCCCCATATTCGATTCCTTTAGACTTGAATGCTGTTTCCCAGACCACACCTTAATCAATGTACGTATGCAGTAACGTTTGTATAGAACATAATATATTGAAACCTGGATATATAAATTTACCAACAAGATAACCGTTCAAGAATTATTTGTTGAATGAGTGAATTTCTGGGTGAAAGTGTTACTTAAAAACTGGGAGAGCGGCGCCTGGGTGGCTCGGTTGAGCGTCCGACTTCGGCTCAGGTCATGATCTCACAGTTCGTGAGTTTGAGCCCCATGTCAGGCTCTGTGCTGACAGCTCAGAGCCTGGAGCCTGCCTCGGCTTCTGTGTCTCCCTCTCTCTCTGCCCGTCTCCCTACTCACACTCTGTCTCTCTCTCAAAAGTAAACATTAAAAAAAAAAAAAAAAAAAGTACATGTATCTAAAAACCAAAAAAAAAAAAAAACTGGAAGAAAAAAGATATTTTAATGGCTCAAAGTTAAACTTAAAAACTCTGTTAAGGGGCGTCTGTATGGATCAGTCGGTTGAGCGTTTGACTCTTGGTTTGGCACAGGTCATGGTCTCATGGTTCACGAGCTCAAGCCCTATGTCCAGCTCAGTGCTGACAGCATGGAGCCTGCTTGGGATACTCTCTGTCTCTCTCTCTCTCTCTCTCTCTCTCTCAAAAATAAATCAACTTTAAAAAAGCATTTAAAAAACCTACTGAAATTTAGTGTAACTATACATTGATGATGAAATTTTAGTACCAAGAATTAGAAGTGGTGCTAAAACATTTGAATGGACCCATCGGATTAAAATGGTAGTATAGTTAGAAATTCAAAAACAAAGTCTACAGGTAATGATGACAGTCAATATTAAAGCAAGTAGTTATTGAAACTGTTTGAACCTTACTGTGCTTCACAGTGAGATCATATGTTGAGTACAATTACATATGCATGAGGAAACTGCTGTATTTTCTATTCATTTTCTTCTCTTTCATCATATCCTCTCCAATGTGATACTCAGAGTTGTGAAAACACGGTTCTACATATGTTACAGGAACCATAATAGTCTTTGCAAATTTATCCAAGCGATTAAGATGTAACGAATCCTTGTTCATTCTCTTCCTCTGTAGTGACGATTGCTTTTGTTAGCTCAGCATGATCACCCCCTTTCCGGTAATGTCAGCAAATTGGAAAGGATTCCTCTCCTTGTCTTCATCCATTGGGTTCAGGTCAACTTCCTGCCCACCTCTCCTGTCCCCCCACCACTCTTTCTCTACCACCTTTGGGAGAGGCATGTCATCTGGTTCTGGCCAAGCAGAATGATCATCTCTCTGCCCACAAGGGCTGTCTCAGTACTCGGTACATAACCTAAGCAAGGCCAATGAGCTCTGTTGTTGATTCTTTTGCCAGACTGGAAGCTGGTAAGAATCAGGCTACAGATCGTGAAGCCATCCTATGGACATTGCTGCCTAGGAGGGAAGCTAACAAGAGGAAAGAGGGGCACCTGGGTGGCTCGGTTGGTTAAGTATCTCTTGTTCCCTTCACATGATCTCGCAATCATGAGATTGAGCCCTGGGTGGAACCTACTTAAGAGTCTCTCTCTCCTTCTGCCTGTCCCCCCTCCCTCTCTCTCTCTCTCTCTCTCTCTCAGTAAAGAAAAAGAGGAAAAGAGATGAAGACTGATTGATGCCACCATTTGTGACCCTGGGGCCAGTTACCTCGTCCCGTGCACCGGGCACTAGTAAATTTGCCTCTTGAAATTCAAATGTAAAAAAGAAGCTACCCTTCCTTCAAATGATATTTAGTATGCAAAACGACTTGAATTTTATTAAAAATTTACACTTTCAGACCTCTTCAATATCCTAAACTTATGAAGATGGGGGGGAAAAAAAGACAGAAATCATCACATAATCACTTGTATTGTAAATGGCACAAGTATCAAATTATTTTGATATGGGAAAATTAAGTTTGTTGGACATTTCAATGCCGTTTTCAAGTCTTAATCTTTTTCCAGCGTCCACATACTTTTAGTTTTGTTGTTCTGGGAGCCCTGCCCTATTTAGTAAGGCAAATACATTTCGAAAAAAAATGCATATTATTTACATTAGGATTTTCATTGAAAAAAATATAATTAAAGAAACTAACGCTTCCCCTCCCCCAAATTTAATATTTTTTTCCCAATTAGTATACAGAGATATCATATAACATTATAGGTTTATTTAAAGCTATTTATAGCAGATACATTTTAATGTAAAATAAACTTTTAAAACAGGTGACTCATTTTTTTCAGTTCTACTCAGTATTTGATTTCCAATGTCTGCAGAGTTCATTGATTTGAGAAAAAATTTCCAATTCAAAGCACAGTACAGAAAATTATCCATACATGAAAAGTTTTAGCTATAGCATTGAACATTACAGTAGGAATATCTGTTAAGATAAGTGACGTTCCACATGCCTATATTATTATTCAATGACGGCTTCCTGCCACAATGTATGAACAAGTTTTTGCATTATTACAACTTTTCTCTATCAGACATTCACTGATGTTTATTTCTTGCTGTTTTTCAAATACATTACATGAACCTCTAGATAAGTTATTCATATTCAAATTACTCCTTAAAAACGAAGGCAATAGTTCTCTATGGTAGAATTAAAACAGAACAAGA
>NW_024412376.1:16052899-16067839 GCF_014898765.1 Herpailurus yagouaroundi | reverse complement strand
GATTTGGAAATCTTGTGCTCTATTATTAGCATTAATTATTACTTGCAAATAATGTTACCCAACACAGCTGCACTTACTGATCTGATCTTAAACCACCTGTCAGAGAAAATAGCAAAATATCACCAGCTATCTTTACCTCTTGTTAATAGGACTTTGAGCACACAAAAACATTTACAATTGAAGCTGTGACAAAATCAGTTTCTTCAACAGCTATGCATAGAACACGAAGTAACTTCTGGAGATTAGAAAAAAAAGTCATTTTGAAAAGTAGGCACTTTTTTTTTTTAATTTTTTTTTTTCAACGTTTATTTATTTTTGGGACAGAGAGAGACAGAGCATGAACGGGGGAGGGGCAGAGAGAGAGAGGGAGACACAGAATTGGAAACAGGCTCCAGGCTCCGAGCCATCAGCCCAGAGCCCGACGCGGGGCTCGAACTCACGGACCGCGAGATCGTGACCTGGCTGAAGTCGGATGCTTAACCGACTGCGCCACCCAGGCGCCCCTGTATTTTTTTTCTTAATGAGGCTATCTTAAGTAAAATATTTAAAGAGCATTAACTATCCTTTTTGCTGTAACTGTACAAGTTTATTCCTGAGATTTCTGGAGAAAATTATATTTTTTTTATTCGCTTTTACATTGTTTATATAATTTTTTTAAAGCTTATTTATTTTGGGGGGGGAGGGGCAGGGAGAGAGAGAGAGAGAGAGAGAGAGAGAGACAGACAGACAGACGGACAGACAGACAGAATCGAAGCGGGCTCCACGAAGTGCAGAGCCTGATGTGGGACTCAAACTCACGAACCGAACCGTGAGGTCATAACCTGAGTTAAAATCAAGAGTCAGCTGCTTAACTGACTGAGCCACCCACATGCCCCCCAAATTAAATTTCTTAAAACTAGCAAATAGGAAAGAAATGGTTTTCCTAGATGGGAGGCCAAACTGTGGGTCAACATCTCAGCCAGTTACTTTCTGTCACTTTCCCATACATCAGATTTTTCATTTGGGATATATTCACACAGTAATTTATTCCTTATCTGGCCCCCAAATATGCCACGTCTTTAACGAGCTGAAATGTTCAGCCGAAATGTGGTATGTAAGTTATTGTTCCTAAAAATTTGCCATTGTAGGTAGCTTCGCTCTTTTGAAGTGAGAACATAAAAACAAAATGAGATTTTTACATCTGGTTTGATTTAAATAACAATTCAAGTATCTCCTTTGAACTGATATTCTGAAAAACATTAATATTTATGTACCACAAATTTAAATACATTTTCTGAAAGGTAGAATAGTCCCTGAATATCCTTTGTTTTAATCATTACTCAAACTATAAAGATCAAAAGTTAGCTTTGGTTCACATCGTATTTCTGATAGTTCCTGATTTTTTAAAAAATTTCTTTTAATTTATTTCTGAGACAGAGAGAGACAGAGCATGAGTGGGGGAGGGACAGAGAGAGAAGGAAACACAGAATCAGAAGCAGGCTCCAGGCTCTGAGCTGTCAGCACAGAGCCTGACGCGGGGCTCGAACTCACAAACCGCATGACCTGAGCCGAAGTTGGTTGCTCAACCGACTGAGCCACCCAGGCGCCCCAGTTCCTGAATTTTTTAATTCAAATACTCCACTAATCATTTAGAAATAAAATTAGTATCAAATACATGAAGGAAAGCTTCAGACAATGACATTTCCTTTAAAAAGCTATATTCAAATGAAGATATGTTCTAACAGAAGTCATTAGCTCTTATTTTCAGCTATGGCTGATCTAGAAGATGTTCACTGAGTTTTTGCATGAAATGGAGTTGTTTCATAGTCTTGAAAATGGATTCCCTTAGAAGTTGTGATCTTCATAATAGCTCCATTTAAAGCATCATCTTCAATGAGCGTTATTAATCCATTTGCAATCATTGATGGGCTAAAAAGAAAGGAAACATTGTTTTTTTTTTTAAATTTCAGTATGAGGCATAACTATCACTACATTTTGAATTGTTTTTGGAGAATCTACTAGCTTTAACAAGTATTAGGGAAATGCACGTCATGAAGCTATTGCTACCTCCATTATTTTATTCAATTTGATATGAATTAAATTATATGACAACCTTAGTCATACATTTCCTTGCCTACCCTGTCATTTTGACAGGAAGAACTTAGGGGCTTATTGTTTACATTAAGACAATGATTATTTTCTCCCCTCGAGCTTACAGATCTTAATCAGATGAAAAGGGTCTTAAAATCGAATCACGAAGAATTAGAGATAACGCTTCTTGAACATCTCTTATTTATCTGGTGCTATTTTAAGTACCTTCCATGTATCAATGTATTCATGGCCTTTCAAAAGTCCCCTGTTTGTTTTCGTGTTGTCTCGATTTTATAGGTGAGAAAATTGAGGTACCCAGAGGTTGAGAGATAACGTTTCTGGTCAGAGCTAGAACCAGGATTTGATATCGGGGGGGGGGGGGGGGATCCTTCAACCTGATAGTTACGACTCCACGCTGTGAAACCCAACTGCTCAAACACAGACACTATTCACCAATCATGTGTGTTGATTCTTATGAAAATGGTTGGAGTTAAGGGGCCATGTGAGATGTCACAGGAGGCAAATGTGAATATTTCTTGGTATTTAGTCAGATAAAGGTATCATTACTTCCAAAAGCCTCACATTAACAACAACAACAAAAAATCTCACCATGGCTGAAGGCAATTACGATGCACTGACTGTATCTCAAAATTCATAATGTGTAAACGTATTCTGTTCAGGAGCCCAGAAAAAAAAAATTCTCTTTTGAGAGTTTGCTGAACCAACACGTCAAAGCTGGCATTAGCTTCTCAAATTTAAAAGGTTATTTTCCCCCTCTTTATCACTTAAGACTAGATAGTACTTTAGCCACAGTACAAAGGAAAATAAGTACTTACTCCAAAATTCCATAGAATTTCATCATATCCTTGATGTGATCTTTATATTCTATATATTGTCCCATGTTTTCTTCTTTTTCAATGGATTCGAGGATGGGTGTATTAACAAAGCCTGGGCAAATGGCATTCAGTCTAACACCGCTGTTCATGAGATTAGCTGCCATCTGTTGATGAGAAGTAGAAGGTTGCAGGTTTCAAGCTTTGTAAATGTATACCATGGGGCACACTGATAATTAAAACCATTTCAAAGAGTCTGAAGTGAAAAATGCTAGTCAGATATCCTTCTAGCTACAGGACAATGACAGTGGTAAGGTGGACTGGTAGCAGAAAGCAAAAGAATACATACCTAAAATGCTGAATGAATTCCTGAAAGCCTCAGTTAATTAATTCTTCAAAAATTAGTTTTACTGGGAAACTCCTGAAAATACTTGATTATGTAAGCTGATCTTATCTACTGAATTCTGCAGGAACCCAAATGTAAAAAGCTAACGCTCAGAATTAATATCTCAGGTTCGCTTTCAAAGATCAGGGTTGTAGAACAGAGAACATTTCCTTAAAAAATACTGTTAGTGGAAAGTTTGCGACTTTGATGGATTCTAAAGATACTCTTGATAATATGTACTATCTGGAAAGTAATTTAAGTATTTTCAGACTAGCATTCTTTGGCTTAATTTTGCACCTACTGATTTTATTTAAAGTATCTGTAGAACAAAATGCAGTCGATTATTTTTCCATTCCATTTGCTTTCTTGTAACCTCCAAAATCAAGTCATAGAGCTTTTGGGGTCATTTATGGACAGGCGCAGAGCAGTGGGAAATTTGAGTTGCTATACACAAATGTTTCAGCTAAGATCAAAAGAGATGCACTTCGTTCTTTTTCAGCTCTTATAAACAAAGGTCCTTTTGTGATATATTTAGTCCGTGCTTTTGTGCCTTTTGTTGGTGACTTGGCTCTTTAAAATGACTCCCAAGCCTAGTGGTGAAGTGCCGTTTGGTGTTCCTAAGTGTGGGAAGGCTGTGATGTGCCTTACAGAGAAACTACATGTGTTAGATAAGCCTGATGCAGGCATGAGGCATAAATGCTGTTGGTCATGTTACTATAATACATATTGAACACAATACACATTAAATAAGATGTGTTTAAATACAAATATATTTAAACTAGGCTATGGATGGTTGATCAAAAATGCTGTGACCAGAGGCTCGAAAGAATGTAACCCTGTATTTCTCCTAGGAGCAACAGTTCAGTATTCTCTAATTCAGTGTCTGCGAGTGAACTGACTGTACAGGTGTCCATTCTTGTCATTGTAAAGAGGGAGTTTCTGGTATTTCAGATTTGCTTTGTTTTGTAACAGCTTTATGCGTTCACTGAAAGTTGAATTACAGAGTAAGTCTTTGCAAAGTAAATAAAAATTTCCAATCAATTTGAATTAAGAGCTGCTTGTCTTCCCTTTTGATTGCACATCTACTGTTCATGCATCTATTTCCTCTCTCGCCATCTCTTCTCTATCTCTGTCTGCCTCCTCTCTTTGTCTCACCTCGTCTGCCCACTGCAGAGACTTTCCCAACTGTCCTATTCTCTTCTATACTTGTCCTAATACATTCTCTAAACAGTAGCCAGAACCGTCTTCAGAAAATGGAAACCTGATCTTGTCCCTCCTCTGCATAAAAGACCCCCTGGTGGCTGCATTTAGAATAAATCTAAGCTCATTACTGTGGCGCACAAGCTGCTTTTCATCTGGCTCCCACTTCCGACTCTCCTCCCCTTCCTCCTCAGGTTCCATTCAAATGGCCTTTTTTCAGTTATTATAAAAAGGCAAGCATTCTCACTTCGTGCCATCAATGCATGTGGTCAGTTAGGCCTAAAATATTCTTCTAAGCTCTGTGCACCTCTTACCCTATGCCCCCATGGAGACATCCCCCTTGACTACTCTCTCTGGTAAATGCCTATTCCCCCCACCACCCCCCCACCCCGTGCTCTCCTTTTTGTCATATTTCCAGTGATAAGTAATATCTGGGGCACACTGCATATTCTACTCAAGGAGGGCTAAAGTTAATTTTTAAATTTGGAGCCAATTTTAAAAATAAAGAGTATCTTCCCATTTTTTGCCCTTAGGAGATTTTTCAATACCACATCTGTGTTTAGGACCGACTTCATTTTAAAAGGGTCTAGTCTTCATTTGCCCCTTGATGTGACTTGAGAACCATTTTCTTTTTTATAATAAAGATTAAAGGATAGTTTATTTTTCTATTTTTAATCCAGATGTATTGAATTCTGATTTTATTCCCCTCTACTTTCTAGAACTCATGTTTCATGCAGGTACAGAAAGAGAAAAGGAGACATTGTAGTTGTTACATCCTCACCGCTGCTGAGCGTGTGAATCCAATTATGCCATGCTTTGAAGCACAATAAACAGGCTGTTGTGCAACAGGCATGAGTCCTGAAACAAACAAAAAATTTCAACAACTTAACTAAAAAACAAGCAGACAAAAACCAAGAAATAGTTGCTATGCACATGGATAATTTGTGTCTGTTCTATTTTAAGCTTATTCTACAAAATACACTAAAATCATCTTTGGACAACTTTCCTTCCACGATCTCTATTACACTGTCCAGAATTTATGGTATATAAGTGACAGCCTAGGAATGAAGTCAAGAGTGATATGTAAGCCCTTCTGTCTCCCTGACCTTCTGTCAAGAGAAGTCAGTGTTATCTAAAACACAAACAGGAGCGCCTGGTGGCTCAGTCAGTTAAGCGTCAGACTTTGGCTCAGGTCATGATCTCATGGTTTGAGTTTGAGCCCCACGCCAGGCTCTGTGCTGACAGCTTAGAGCCTGGAGCCTGCTTCGGATTGTGTACTTCCCTCTCTTTCTGCCCCTCCCCTGCTCACGTTCTCTCTCTCTCTCTCTCTCTTTCTGTCTCTCAAGAATAAGTAAATAAACAAACAAATCACAAACGGAATCATCTTTAAATTCCAGTAAGTTACCATCAATTTTCAGTTTTTAAGGCTGGATCTTAAAAAGTATATATTCTATATTTGTAAGACTTGCAAATGGCTGAGGAAGTTTAAATTTCTTAAGCGAGATATGGAGATTAGCTGTCCTTGCTATAAATTAGTATGTATTTCCCCATCACCACTTGTACTGAATGATGCCTGTAAGTGTTTAAGAAAATTCAAAGTAACTTCATTTGATTTATATCTGTAGTAGATGCCTAGATCTTCTTGCCCATGACTTAGGAAAAGAAAACCAGAAGAAAGAAAAGAAAAGAAAGAAAACCAGAAGAAAGAAAGAAAGAAAGAAAGAGAAAAAGAAAGCAAGCCACAACTAAAAATGTATGATTCCATTTTATTTCATTTCATAATTACGCACTCTAATAGAATTCAAGCAATTTTAGAATTGGCTTAATTTTCCACATATGCACAGTAGTAACTATTCGAATGCATGACTAAATTCATGGCCTGCAGAAATAGTATTGTAGCACGCACAGCATCTTTTGTACCCCTACCTCTGGGCACAACCCCCCAAAAGAAACAAAACAACAGGAAAAACCTTTTCCTGAACAAATTCTATTTCTAGTCCTACTACTACCAAGTTTATTTGTCAGAATTGTCAATTTTCTAATCAATAGTGAAACTTTCAACTAGAGCCATTTGTCTATTTCAGTTTTTAACAAATTTCTTCCATTAACTCATTTTAACATTTTTAACACTGTGACTTCTCTGAGTCAAGGGACAGCGATCTCTGATTATTATAATGTTATTAATATCAAATGTCATGCTAATAATACTAAATTATTCTGCTGAGACATGTTCATCTCCACCCAGCTAACTAGTCCCAGAGCACCGCCAATCAGTCGAGTGTGTTGTGCCAAAGTTCAGCACTAAATGCAGACCTTAACCACTCCCTGGGTGCCTGCCAGGTCTCAATTTATAAAGTATGTTTGCTCAAGAGCACTTTAAATCCCTGAGGATGGTAGATCACACGTAGTGCGTCCACCCAGTGACCTCAAAGTATTATAACATGTGGTTCTCTTCTTGTTTTTTGTTTTTAGGTTTAGTAAAATGTGTCAGTTAATTAAGTTCATTAAGGTCAGCCACCAAGAATTCATGATGCCTCCACCGTGTACACAGGACTGTGTATCACAGTGTATCAGGACTCTGGGATAAAGGGAATAAGCAGGTGCAGCCAGGCATTGCTGCGTCTTGTTCTTCTGAGTTAGTCGTGGCTTTGCCCCTCCTTAAAGGTCTAAGAGATAAAGGCAATTGGTGGTAGGACCGTGTCCACGGACTGTAGGAAGTGCAGAAGGAGCCGTAGGCACAGAAAAGCTGGCGCAGCCACAGAGACAAAAAGCACAAGGGCGCTGTTCATAAATGTTGTCTAAGATGAACTTGAAATGGACTTTTGTTACTTCTGTGAAGGTACTGAACTTCTGAACCCAAGCTGGTTCAAAGTATCACAGAAGTGAAATAAATCAAGTACTGTTAGGTGGGTTCCATTTAAACAGGCAAGCACAAAACATATACTTCTCTTTAAAGGCACAACTGTAAATGCAACCAGAATGGGAAAAATTTGCTTCCATTTTTAAAGCGCACTTGGTTTTATGAATCTTGTACCATTATAATGACATTTTCACTGCGATCCTGCAAAATGTTGACTTGTGCTTTGCTTTCACTTTTTGATATCAGATCAAAGGCTGTATAAATCAATAGCAGACACTCAGAAATTGTGTCCTTTTTTTTTTATAACTTTATGAAGGCATAAATGACACACAATAAACTACATAAAGTGCACAGTTCAATAAGTTCCAACATATGTAAACACCCATGAAACCATGACCACAATCAAGATAATGAACACATCCATCAATTAAAAGTCTCCTCTTGTGCCTTTGTCACCCCTTCCTTCTGCTTCCTGCCCCCCTTTCCCTGCTCTAGGCAACCACTGATCTGCTTTGTGTCACTACAGTCCTCTTTTTCTAGAAGTTTATATAAACGTAATCACATATTGTAAACTCTTTCAGTCTGACTTCTTTCACCCAGGATAATCATGAGCTTTACCTACGTCATAGTGTGTATCAATAGCTAATTTCTTTTCTTTTTTTTCTGAATACTATTCCACTGTAAGAATATACCCATCAATTGCATATACTTTCACCTGTTGATAGATACCTGGATTGTTTCCAGTTTGGGGGTATTACAAGTTAAGAGAATTCTATTTTTCAGTTACTTAGGCAAGCCACAGTTAATTTGGAGACTTTTTTTTTTTTAATCTTCCCAGCATATATAGATCTTAACTGTTACTTCTTATGTTTCGAACAGGAAGGGTGGGTTAGAGATCTGTATCCCCAAATCTCATTTTACAGACTTATTTTTCTACAGTGTATGTTTTTCTGAAAATGTATATTTTTGAACTACAATGCCACAAATCTGGTACAATGTCCTAACTTGGTTGGGTTTCTGAACCCTGGTGAACCGTGGGCTGCTGCTAATCCTAATTCAAGAGGATTTATAGAAGTACATTCATTTGAGATCTATGTGTTTAGTCTGTTTCAAGTACAAGGCACAGGGAAGCATATTTAAAATATACTCTCTTGAAATGAGTCCCTCCAGTTCTGAAAGGCCAGATCACTGCCAGTCATCCAACTTCAAGGAAATATTGCCAGTATGTAACTAGCTGGCCAGTGGCTGGAATTAATGTGGGTTTTTAACATCTTGCAAATTAATACCGATATGCACAGGGTATTCATGTTAAAGGATTTAAGAACAACAACAAAACAAAGGATTATGACAATGAGATAGCAGTCTCTAAAGAAATGACGTTTTGTTTAATGTTGTGAGAGAGAAAGCTATTATTTGTGCTTAAAAATGGATACCTTACACTGGGGCACCTAGGTGGCTCAGTCGGTTAAACGTCTAACTTGTGATTTCGGCTCAAGTCATGATCTCACAGTTCATGAGTTCGAGCCCTACACTGGGCTCTGCACTGACAGTGTGGAACCTGCTTGGGATTCTCTCTCTCCCTCTCTCTTTGCCCCTCCCTCTCTCGCTCTTTCTCTCTCTCTCAGAATAAACTTTATTTAAAAAGAATAGTTTTTTTAATCCTTAGTCTAGACCCAGCATGGTGCAAGTTGACTTACAGAATTGCAAAATGAGTCTCTCCAAAACATAATAGGTCTAATTACTTACAGGTTTATGTCTACCCTAAGTATAGATTCATTTGGGAAAAAGATTCAATAGGGACGCCTGGGTGGCTTAGTCGGTTAAGCGTCCGACTTCGGCTCAGGTCATGATCTCACTCGTAAGTTTCAGCCCCGAATCTGGCTCTGTGCTGACAGCTCAGAGCCTGGAGCCTGCCTCAGATTCTGTGTCTCCCTCTCTCTCTGCCCCTCCCCTGCTCGCTCTCTCTCTCTCTCAGAAATAAACATTAAAAAAGTTAAAAAAAAAAATCAATGGAAGGAGAAATTCTACCCACAAAATAAATGCTTTCTATAAACACTCAGGATAATAACACCAAATAGCAAATGACTGGATGAGATAATTACAAAAAATTTTTAAATACCTGAAAATTACATATGCAATTACAGAACATAGAAGGAAGTCACTTAGAAAAATACATTTTCCATTTCCACATCAGTTCTTCTATCTTTAATATTCTTTCTGCCCATATTTACAACAGATAGCTGTAACCTCTATATCTCATAGAAGGTAAAAAACTGCAAATCTGCTCAGACAAGGCAATTGTACCGAATCACCAAACATACTTCCTTTCAAAGGGACAGAAGCCATGTCAAATAGATTACACAGAAGTGCTGAAGAAATTCCACTTAGGAAAACAAACTGAGAATCCAAGGACACCAATCCTCGCATGCGAAACTGTAGCTTAGCAGCTCAGCCAAAAAGCAGGAATCTGAACCTCTCACGTTTTCTTTACGATCAAAAAAGAAAACATCTACCCATCTTTCTGTTTTCAACCATCGCTTTTCTAAGAGGAGGGAGAAGGAAGAAGTGATGAGAATCTGTTTATCTATGTTGGTGGAGACAGCTGACCCAAGTAGTCGGTGCACCTCCTCATTATATGCGATCTTCCACATAACAGAACACCTTATCTGATGCTGCTTTTTTCCATCAGTATCATGTGCGCCATTAACAAGTCATGTTTGCAAGTGTGACAGGACATCAAAAGTGGTGTAAGCATTCATAAAACTACTGCACCTTCTGTAATGAAAATCTTTCCGGAAAGGTAATTTTGTTTGTTAAGAATCAACTTTATTAGTTCTGGGGTGCCTGGATGGCCCCGTTGGCTAAATGTCCGATTCCTGGTTTCAGCTCTGGTCATGATCTTCTGGTTTGTGAGTTCAAGGCTGCGTCAAGCTCTGCACTGGCAGCAGGGAGCCTTCCTGGGATTCTCTCTCTCTGCCTCTCTCTCTGCCCCTCCCCTGCTCATTCTATATATTCCTGTCTCTCAAAATAAATAAACACTTATTCAAGAAAAAAAAAAAAAGAATACTGCAGAGGGTGGTACCACCTGATTCTTTTTACTGTTGGCTTGGAGATGAAAGAAGGTGATCAGTAGTCTAAGTCACCCAATATTTCTGGTCTGTTGCGACATTCCAGTCCAACTACCACTCTTCAGGCCATGGGAATCCCAGCGCCTTGCAATTCGATATCACGTTTCTGCTTAAAAAGTCTATGTCATTCTATTTACTTCAGCCATGTTGATTAGAGATACCGAGATGTGGCTCTTCAGGCAGAAATTTTGCCTCGTTACTTTCACATCCCTATTTGCCTCTCTGTACATGCCCAAGGTATGTATGATTAAGTTGAATTTGTTACTTAAAGTGGTAACTTTGGCACATCCACCTTAACACAAATGGCAAGCTAATGACACTCCTTTAGATGAAACGTATGCCTCAAATAAGTATGTTACTGGGCTGGTATTTAAGACATGCTCACGTATTTCCTTGAGACTCTAAATGTTTTCAGAAAATAAGTTTTCTTATTTATTGTTTTCAATCTTTGCAAAAAAAAAAAAAAAAAGACCCTAATAGGATCTCTCACAAAATGCTACTGAGTGACTGTCAGAGGCACAGAGAATGCCCCCAGTGAAAGACCTCAGCAGCTGAGTATGCAGGCGGGTGGAAGCAGGATTAGCAAGGGGACTGCTTTTCCTCTGACAACTGCTTTGTCCTCCCCTCTGTTTGAAGCAACTAACTATGTAAGAAGCAAACTTGACTCTTACAGGATGTCCTAGGCTCAGAGCACAGCTAGTTAATTACCTGCATGACACCAGACGTCACCCTGTTCTTCTCGAAAAAATTTTTTAATAGTTAATGATGAATGTGGCAAAGTGAGCTCAGCTCTATATATTACGTTTATAGACAAAAACTCCTACGGAAGAGTCTATGTGGTTAACAGTGATCAGAACAGCTTCTGGAACTTCCAGATGGAGCACACCCTTCCCTCAGTACACTGAGGGATCACTCTCCGCTTTACTCCTGTTTGTTAAACTAATTAATTGCATTTGATACTTGGGCTGCGTCAGTGGTCATTACTCATTAACTTCTCTGCCCAAACCAGTGTTTCAACTTAAGGTTTTACTGACAGTAAAGGACTCCACCGAATCTATGTAAGAGACCGTGACGAAAGACTGGTTGAGTTCAACAGGACCCAAAGCTATTCCCTTCATAGAGTGAGCAGTAAGGGGGAAAAGAGGAAAAATCTGTGAGGAGAGAAAGCTCGGAAAGCACTTTTGGAAAACACAGAGGAAGCAAGCGTTAGAAATGCTTTTTTCTACATTGTGTGTACTGTACCTCAATAAAACTGGAAAAAAAATTACTTTGACTCCGGTAACTCCTCAAAGACTCTTTTGGTCATCTGGCCTCTCCCATCATGCTGTGACTTCAAGGGTAGACAATTTTTTTATCACATTTCTGAGGAAAGTGTGACACCTGAGAGGTTCTGTTTTTCTACCATTACAAAATCCTGAATGTTTATCGAACTCATCTTATTATGGGAACAGTAGAAGCGCTTGGTGAGTGGACAAAATACAAGATAGTACATCTTAATACTGTTTGTCAGATGAAAGTACCTTAGTGACAAAGCCTGGGTGGGAGGAGAGGTGGCAGGGCCTGTCCAGACTGGCCAGCGACAAATAGTAGAAAGGCAACAGGTATGGTGGTCAGGCATTATGAACCTTTCTTCACAAGGATGGAGGCACCGAGTCATACAGAATGGACAAAGATAAACTACTTAACCATTATAAATAGAGTTACCCTGCTGGCTGGGAGGAATATTAGGCAGAGATGCAGTTAGGAAGGTTAGGATATTCTTTAAATTATAAGAGTTCCAGAAAGGCAATTTAAAACCCAAATGATCTTGTCACTGATTTTGGTATCTAATCACTGTCTTATCTGCATAATTAGAGAAAGACCCACACACGGTTCCAAATGTTGACCCTGAAATAGGGAAGGAGAGAAAGAATACCCTGGGGTGGGTGGTGTGATACAGCAAGCTCTTAGACAAGAGAGCCAAGTGGACGTCTAATTATAATCCTTAAATTGTTCTTCTCAGTGACGTGTTTTGACTTGCGACTTTGGTAAGCTCCTCAAACGTTTTCAGGGCTTTACTATGTGTGTCAAATGGGCAAAAGCTTAAGATACCACTGGGGTTTAGTCTTGTCGTCTTTAGATTAGAGCAGTGCCCAGGCCTCAAGAAGTTTCCCTGGCTTAATCAAGTTATAGGAATTGTTTCTTTTACTTCACAGTGAGGCCAAAATGGCGGTGGATGGAGAGACAAATTAACAAACTCCCAGAGAGAAGAGACAGATAATCTAGTGGTTAAAAAAGAAGAGGTCTTGTAGCAGGTTGCTTGCGTGTGAATTCCAGCTTCCCTGCTTCCTTGCCATATACACTTGTGCAAGATCCTTAAATTCTCCTACCTTGATTTCCTCATCTACTAAATGGGGATTACGGAATCTACTTCACGTCTGTTGTATTCAATGAGGTAATGCTCACGCAGTGTTTAAAACAGTATCACATGCACAGCAAGTGCGCAATGAATGTGAAGTGTTAACACATTTAAATGTCTTTATTGGATAAAAGACAGTGCTACATTGCATTTTGCTATTCATACTTACTCTGATGCAAGCAAGCCTCCCCTTATGGTATAGAATGTCTCCCACAGAGTCCTAAATTGATCCAGCCCTGGAGCCTTGCAGGCTTCCTGGGAATGACATAAGTACCTCTAGTGGCAGAAGGGTGAGGGGCTCCCTGTACAGTGCTTGTGGCTCAACAAGCTTTTCTAGCCTCTTGGCTTTAAGACACAATCCATGGAATTATCTCTTGATCACCACCCCGGGTGGTGAAAAAAAAGCCCACTTTTTTTTTGTTTGTTTGTTTTTTTACATTTCTATTTTTATTTAAAATTTTTTTTTAATGTTTATTTATTTTTGAGAGAGAGAGAGAGACGGAGAGGGAGAGCACACGTGCAAGTGGGGGAGGGAGCACAGAGAGAGGGAGACACAGAATCCAAAGCAGGCTCCAGGCTGTCAGCACAGAGCCCTACGTGGGGCTTGAACTCATGAACTGTGAGATCATGACCTGAGCCGAAGTCAGGCGCTTAACTGACTGAGCCACCCCGGGGCCCCTAAGTTTCGATTCTTTTTTAACTAAAAAAAAATTTTTTTTACATTTATTTTTGAGAATTTCACATTTATTTACACTTTATTTATTTATTATTTATTTTACATTATTTTATTTTTGAGACAAAGCGTGAGCGGGGGAGGGGCAGAGAGAGAAGGAGACACAGCATCTGAAGCAGGCTCCGGGCTCTGAGCAAGCGGTCAGCACGGAGACCGACACGGGGCTCGAACCCACAAACTGTGAGATCATGACCTGATCCGAAGTCGCTCAACCGAGCCACCCAGGTGCCCCCCTCTAAGTTTCTGTTTTTAATAAAATATTAAATACTTCTTGTTACTTCTCCAGTCATTTGTGTATTTTTTCCTTATAATTTCATTTTAAAATAGTGCGTATGTGGCCTTGACAATTTGACTCCAGGGTTTCGGCCTCCCAGACTCTAAAACGTGGCCTTCCCTTAGGCCAAATATCTCTTGTAAGTGTGGTCCGTGCTGTCACCTTTTACTGTATCCTCAGAATTGCAGTGTTATCATTTATAAGGAGATGTTGCATTAGGAAAAATAACCCGGTTACCCTGAAAAATTTGTAGCATCAGCTCTACAATAACTTTAGGGATGTCATTTTGTCTTTCGGCAACCCAGAAAATGAGATGCTAGTCTGCTTTGGAGAAGTTGTAAGGAAGGAGGTTTCCAGGTCTCCACTGGGGGCACGGTTGCCGCAGCTTAAGGGCCATCTGACAATGATTCTCAGAGGAAGGGGAAGGTAAAGACGGAGAGAATCAGACTCCGGTGTGATCACAGGCATCGCCAAAACGGATTCCTGAAATACAACCGGAACTGGCAGGTGGGGCAGAAGGGGGAGAGATGGGGAACCCCTACAATTACCACACTCACTGAAACCAACCAGATAATTTAAGACAGTCTCACTACTCCTGGACCCGAGTAATTGAGACTTGCTCTCAATAACGGCCAGACTTCTAAGACTTCGTCATCTCATTTGAACTACTCAAGAACCATTGATGGTTTTTTTCCCCCTAGAATTTTAAAAGTCAAGTCATCTGGTTAAGTGGCTCAAAAAGCTGCTGCCAAATATTCTAGCTACTGTTGAGTACTATGGTATCAGATGGTATTAGAGCCTCCTGCTCTGAATAGAACGTAGCTTGGGATTGCACGTTGTGGCAAAGATGATTAGCAGTCTACTGAAATCCATTCTCAGGCACATAGCTAGACCACATGCTCAGACTCCCCTGGAGTTAGGTGAGCCAGGAGATCAAATCCTGTACCGGGCCATGAACAGAGGTGAGGTGTGCCGTTACTGGGCTGGGGTTTTAGAAAAGAAGCTTTGCCTCCTCGGTGTTCTCTTTTTTTCTGCTGCAGAGAAAGGAGTTCCCCCCCT
>NW_024412376.1:16045580-16052799 GCF_014898765.1 Herpailurus yagouaroundi | reverse complement strand
TTCTCTGCAGCAGTAATAAAGTGAACATCCCGGGACCTCCCCGTCTTTCCCTACAGCCCCGCTGCCAGCCTAACTGTGGAAGCTCCATGCCAAAGGGTTTCTGCCAGCCTGACTTTCCAAGTGATTGCATACAGAAGAGGTTCCTGGCAACAGCGATCTTGCCCCGGGCTGATCTAGAAGTGAGGAGTAAGATTATGCTATATTTAAGCCATTACACGTTTGGGTCTATTTACTATAGCAGTTTAGCATTGATGGGTGGCGGAACAGTTCACCCCAAATGGGGCACTCTGCCATAAGGGTTATTTTGACCTAAGGGCACCTGAAAAACCAGCAGGTACAAGAAGGGTACTCTGACCTCTCCTCCTCCTCCTGAAAGCAGGTGCTACAACTCCCATGTAAAATAGGGCCTTCCTAGGCAAGAGCATGTGGCAAAGAAACATGCTTATCACCAGAGATGGGGAGTTGAGGCCAACGGAAATCCATACAGACCTTGTTAAAATAACTCTTATCTTCCTTTAGGCCCCCCATACATTTTAGTCACTTTCCCACAATTACCTTTCTTCGTTCAACCTTCAACCTTGTTTATAAACGCTTAGGCCTAGCTATCCTTGGTCTCGGTTTTCCCATAGGGGTTCTCGTGGACATACAAAAATCCACAAGCTTTTTTCCTGCAAATCTGTCTTAGGTCAATTTAATTCTCAGGCCCAGCCAGAGACCCTGAGAAACTACAAGTAAAATCTGGCTTCCCCCACGACAGATCCCAACAACTGTATGTGCCGTGTTTTTAAGTTCTAGTCTCTTTCTAAAGTCACAGGGGAGTAGAGATACCTTAATGGTGTTTTAGCACTTTTGACTCTGTCAAAGATGCCTTCACGTGCCTTACTGCTTAGTGCCACAGTAAGGGAACTTGAAAAGTCACACTTTAAAATCATAGACATAAGGCGCCTGGGTGGCTCAGTTGTTAAGCATCTGACTTCGGCTCACGTCATGATCTCACAGTTCGTGAGTTCGAGTCCCATGTCGGGTATAACATGAGCCTCGAGTCAGGTGAGTCCCGCTTCTCTCTCTCTCTCTCTCTCTCTCTCTCTCTCTCTCTCTCTCTCTCTCCCCCTCCCTCTAGTGGGATTTTCTTTCCCTCTCTTTATCTCTCTGTTCCTCACTCACTTGCACCCTCTAATTAATTAATTAATTAAAAGAAATAAACATTTACTTCAAACTTCTGACATTACGCCATAGAAAATCCCATAGAGCCAGTAACAACAAAACTATTAGGCACATTTTCAATTCCAAACCCGAACTGATAATGAACATCCTCTGAAGATTCACTTTTGTGGTCCAAATTACCAATAGGAAATTATTATTAATGTAGTAACTGTCCTTACCTGCTAAAGATGACATATTGATAATGATGCCGCCTTCACCTCCATTTTGCTTACTCATGTAATCCAAGCCAAGATATGTTCCACTGATAACAGAAACCTAATCCAGAGGCATAAATGGGAAAAGCTATTCATTATACTTCATTGCACAGTCACAGAGCAAAGTTTTTATTGCTATTGCAGATACCCAGGGAGATTTCCGCAAATACTACCCCTGAAAGCTTTTTCAAGTGACTGCTTGCCTTTTTTAAAAGCTAGTCGTTGACTGCATTCTCCTTTGTTTGCCTACTGTTGTGGAGCCCGTCACATCTCTGCAAATCTTCACTTACTGCCCCGCCTGATATTTTATGAATAAAGTTGTATACCCGTGGTGTTTTGTCACTTGACCTCAATTCGCAGCACCTTCCAGTACACAGTTTACAGCATTCTTTCGTGTATACCGTACTGTGTATAGTATTCTTTTTCTTTTCTAAATATTGGACACAATGTATTTACCCTTCTTAGCGTAAGGTTTTCAGATCCAGGTATTTTATATTCAGCTGCTGTGTTTAACTCTTTTGCATTTGGGAATCTATAATAGTGGAAACCCTTGATTTCCTACCCAGTTTTCATCTTTTTTTTTTTTCCTAATGAAAAGTCTATTTTGCATTTGTATCCACTTCTTCCCCCATGTAATGCAGAGGAAGGTGATCTCCCCAGGTTTAGGGTAGATACTGATTAACTCAGTCACAGAAAGCCCATTCTCTATGTCAGTGACTGGCTTAGGAGCCTGTAGGTGACCCACTTCTAGGTGGTGAGATCTGAAGAGCAGTCAGCTAAAAGGGGGCGGGGGGTCCAGGTAGGTGATGGGGTGGTGGGAGAGGAGGTCACCGAAAAAATTTTTGCTTTTAAGAAAACCAGAAAGAAATGATTCCATTTTTCCTTTTTAATCATTTCATAAAGGTGTGATGGCTGGGTTAAATCATTATATTACCAGTGTCCTGAAGATGAAACCTCCACAAAGGAAGATAGACCAGAGAGATGAAAAGAAACTAGGTTCTGATAACACTGTGTTGCAGTCTTAAGCAATCCTGAAGCCTGTGTGGTGTGAGATCATATAACTCTTTTACCCAATTTCAGCACCCCAACTTTTCCGTTAGCTGGACATAGGATCTTCTGTCATGTCTGTCACATAAGTTCGCTCCTCACTCTCGCACCGTCTTTCTGAGAGTTTACTCTGATTTGTTACCTATCTCCACGCGTAGGCAACTCTTCTGTTGCAGGAGTCTGACATTTAAGAATCCACCGCTACCCAGAGTAACTTGTGATACAAAACTTATATTTGAAACCTTATTTTCCCTTTTTAGATGTCAGAACTGCTCTCCTTTCTGACTTAGACTTTTAGAAGGTGGATATTTTCTTTTGACATCTTTATTCCTACTTTTTTCATTCTTTACAAGACTGTAAAGATAATGATGAAATAGGTAATGAGCCTGAAACTGAGGGCATACATTGGTGTTTACCCTTTTTTTTCCCTTAAAGTCCTTTTAGAGTTTTCTTAACAAGCTTTCAATGTTGCCTCTCTACCTAACAGTAGTCCTAGAACAAAAAAGTAAATTGAAGATTCTATTCACTTAAGCCACATGTCAGTTTGATATTAAGTAGGCTTAGGGAGAATGAGTAAAAATCTCCCCATGATTCCCTTTAAAAAGGAAAAAAAAAACCCAAAACATTGATGGTTTATATAAGAAGGAAAAAATGTATATGGCTGAAATTACTGAAGTCAGTCAGATTCTGGTAGTTTCTGCCTAAGTCTCTAGCATGTCTGGACAGAATTTCTATTTATGCATATTGGCGCTATGCTTTTATTCTCAGGTATTTACAGCTTTGCTGACACCCTGCTTTTGTGTTTTCAACATCTACAAGATGCAGCCAGTTAGACAGTTTGGGAATATTTAAGCTTTAATTTTTTAAAGAAGGAAGATTTATTTCCAGGTCTTTGGTGGTGGAGGACAAAGGATTATTTTCCCATCCAGTATCAGGTTAAAAACTGAGTAACTTTTCAAATGAAAGTGTTCTCAGAATAAATCTACAAAACAGGGTCTGATATGCTCTGGCTGGGGCATATAGGATATTTTACCTCTTTTCCTATAACAATCTCTGCCTTATACAGACAATATATTAAATGAAATATTAGGAAACCACAGAATAAAATGTTTTTTTTTTTTTTTTTTGTTAAATTCTAAATATCTTTCTTGTCCCTTGGCAATGTTTATATACCACATAGATCTGGTCATTATAATACCAAGCATCTAGGGGAAAATAAGAAAATGAAAACTACAGACATGCTCTAGCTACAAACCCAAAGTAGCTGGAGTCTATAGTATGATTTCAGTCCATTATATAAAGGTACAATTTAAAAAAAAAAACAACTTTTTTTTAACGTTTATTCATTTTTGAGAGACAGAGAAAGACAGCACAAGCAGGGGAGGGGCAGAGAGAGGGAGACACAGAATCTGAAGTGAGTTCCAGGCTCTGAGCTGTCAGCACAGAGCCCGATGGGGCTCAAACCCACAAAATGTGATATCGTGACCTGAGCTGAAGTTGAACGCTTAGCCAACTGAGCCACCCAGGCGCCCCAAGGTACCCTCAATTTTGTATTTGACCTTCAAAACATTTTGTACTTGACTCTCAAAAAAAAAAAAAAGGAAAGAAAGAAAGTATATCCTGTGTCTAATTTCACATAATAGGAATAAAAATTCAATTAGTGACCAAATGACCTAATTAACACATGCTTACTCCATACTTTTGGTTACGAGCAATTTTTATATGTAAAACCAAAATTATAATTGCACTGTATTCCAGATCTTAAATTAGTTTTTTCCACAGATTAAAGCACTCTATAAGTTAAAACCACTCGTACTTTCCCCTGTAACAAAGATAAATGGATAAATGGTAGTAGCTTACTTGTTTAACTCTTCTTATCAGACATTATGTCTTCTTAGTTTATAGATACATAATGTATTATATATAACATACAATGTTATGTATTACCTATATATTTCTATAACATACATATAATACACATGTGCCTGTGTATTTGCTACTGAAATTTCCTAATCTATCATTTCCCTTCTCTTCCTCCGATCTGGGGTTCCTTTTAGTTTACGGTTCTTGTGCTACATTCTACCTCTAATTTAAAAAATTCTGTCATCTAAATCATGAAACATTGCCTTTCAGGTTTCTTGTCTTTTCACCAGGCCAATTCTCAAGAAATACTAAAATAGATGACCATTTTTTTTCCTGAAATCCTTTTTTTATCTTTTGTTTCTCTGTGTCCAGTCTTTTCCCATTTTTACTCATTTATGCAGTAAATATTATATTTCCCCTTGTAGAACTACTTAAAATTTAGCAAGTTTTGCCTAACCATTAGTGCTCAACTAGACCTTTAGATATTATTGAGTAGCAATAACAGAAAGAAGTTACTAATTTAATTCGTAATTAACATCCTTGGGAACCAAGAAAAGGGAGTACATTTGACAACATTTCTATCTACCTCCTCAACTTTTCCTTAGAGGTAGAGAAGGGCAGAGAAATCAACCTCATATAGAAATCAGACTGTGCCAATGAAAACAATGTAAGTTTTTACAATCTGGAAGAGAAATAAAATTTAGTGAGTGAATACTATGTTCAGGCACTGTGCTGGATACTTCGTGCAAGTTCTGGTTTATTTAAGTGTAACCATCCTTCGTGGCAAGGAAATTATCCCCATCCTCTTACAACTGTGAAACCCAAGACCACAGAAATGAAATAAAAGCTCACACATTCTAAATTCAGGGCTGGAATCTAGTTTTGACTGAATCCAGTCTTGACTGACCTTTCCAGTGCAAATCTTTAGTCAACCCGTGTACGTCTGACAAAAATAATCAATAGCAATAAGCTATCTATTTTGTTTAGTTTTTATTTGAGTACACTAAGGGATTCAATATACATTAGTCACGTGTCCAAATTAGGTTATGAAATCCCACCTGAGCAGGAAGAAGTTAGTCAGGCATATTAAAGGGTCAAAGAGTAAAAGGATTACATCACAGAATGGCCTTACCAGTTCTCAAAGTCAAGTCTACCTCCACCCAATTGCCAGAGCAATCTTTGATAGTTATGAAAAGATTCATTCTTTCCTGAACACTCTTAGCTCTGAGCAGTTCGAAATAAAGATAGCACGGTTGGCTCCAGACGAAGGAGGAGGCACAGACTAGCCTTGTGGGAACAAAAGACTGGGAAGAGGTTTAATGTACCTCTTGTGCGGGGAGAGTGGTGAGATCTGTGGAGTTAAGGATAAGGAAGGGGTAAGTCTGGTAAGGAGTGAAAAGTGGAAGGACAGATGATACAGCCTGGCAACACTGATATATCAGGAAATAATCCGAACAGTGTATTAAAACACAAAAATGAATACCCCTGTATGCAAAATATCATTGAATGACAGTTTATTTATCCAATAAGCATTCACTGAACACCTACTCGGTACACAAAACACAAATTTTGTGCCCTGAAAGAGCTCAGAGTATACTGGCATATAGTGCATGGGTATAAAAAATAATTCTAATGAAAATTTTAAATTTGTAAGCCTTTCTAAGAATGGTATAATAATGTTGTACAAGATTCCAGAAGAGGGAGCAATATGTGGTAAGGTTCTTTAACTAAGGGGTTCTTCTCTTGACAGGGACAGGGGCACAGAAAAATGCAAAAGCACACACAGGATCTTGTAAAAGGAGGCAAATTACATTCAGAGTCTAAAAAAAAAATGTATGTTATGTAAACCAAACACAAATATTTGCATTATACTAACAGATAATCAAGTTGGAAGGATAATGATTGGTCAGATTCTAATCTACTCTTGAAATGGGTGTTGAAGGTAGGAAGGGAAGTAACATGTTTTTGAGTTATATATAGGTAACAAAGGTTATATCTTGCTCTCTCGATGTAAAATTAAACAAATATTAGTTCCTGGAGTTAAGCTAAGGAGTGGCCTATGTCAGCAGAGGCCAAAGAAAAATAAACACCAGATAATTTCAATGAGCAAGGATCCAGGAGAGTGAGTTGTAGACAAAGGAGGCAAATAAAATTCTCCTGGTCTTCCAGAATTTTCTATTTGCAGACAATGTAAGAACTTTCTAGCACACAGCAAGTGTTTATTCACCCAGGCTACATTAAAGCAAACATTCCCTCTCAGTCAGATGAAGATAGACAATTTGAATCCTATTATTTAAGATAATCTCTTCACTATTTTCATGTTCTTTATATTGGCTCTAATCACTGCACACTGTTTTCTGACAGCTGATTTCTCAGAGAAGAGACACAGTAGCTGTCCGTTATGAATACAACAAATATGGAATTTTATACCCTAGTGAACTTTATCTATAAAATATCTGTAGACAGCACTGATGAAATTATTAAAAATATCAGTAGTGATGCTTCAGGGAGAAAATGGCTGTGGGATTTGTGCTTTCTCACTAGCAGAACTCAGTTCAAAGAAATTCTTGCCACGTTATGTGGTTTTGGAAAGTGCCATCAAGTTTATAAAAATGTATTCTTAGTATTCCTGCAGTTCTCAAATGGTTGTACATTCATTTTTTTTTTTTTTAATCTGGCAACCAAAGTATATAATGAAATATTGTTCATAGTAAGTCAGGGGCAACCACCAAAGATTAATAAAATATTCTTAACAGCAAAAAAAAAAAAAAAAAAATTCAGAGGTATCCAGTGGAATTTAAGAAAGGAATGGAGGGGCGCCTGGGTGGCGCAGTCGGTTAAGTGTCCGACTTCAGCCAGGTCACGATCTCGCGGTCCGTGAGTTCGAGCCC
>NW_024412376.1:15994950-16045180 GCF_014898765.1 Herpailurus yagouaroundi | reverse complement strand
GGGGGGGAGGGAGAGAGAGAGAGAGAGAGAGAGAGAGAGAGAGAGAGAGAGAGAGAATCTTAAGTAAGCTCCACACCCAGCTTGGGGAGGAGGGTCTCGATCTTGAGATCATGAGATCATGACCCACGCTGAAGTCATGAGTCTGACATTCAACTGACTGAGCCACGTAGGCACCCCTGTTTGTATCTTAAAACAGTACCTTTCACTCTTGGTTAAAGGACTTTAGGCATCTGTCAAGTTTGGGGAGCAACTCTGTATCCTTATCAGAGTGTTCGCCCATTCCTCTCTTTTGTGAGGTAGTATAATTCTCATTACTCCCACCAAGTTACTACTGTTAAGCAATCACTCCTGGGAATGTAGATTCAAGTCAAACATTTACTGACTAAGCACTATCTTCAAGATATTGTGTTGATTACTGAGAAAGAAAGAAGGAAAGGAAAGAGAGAAAGCAAAAACATAACTCAGTTCCTGTTTTTAAGGTGTTTATCATCTCCCGGGAGGGTATCATCAAGGAGGGGGCCACTCCTTGTATGCTTAAACACACTTAGTGGCCTCTCTGTACTTTACACATCCCTGCTTTGCAAAACTGGTCGAATGGCCTTACCAAGGGCGGGATGACCCCCCCTACAGCTTAGCTCCGACAACTTGTTTGGCTAAGGTTTAAGTTTTACTAAATCCCAATACCTTATGTCAACTGTGTTTATAAAATGAGATACCCAACAACCTTGTAATACAGTGGATAAAACAAATCTTATTTCTTTATTCGACATTTTTGTAATTTAAGCAAGACCTAAACGATCATCAAACATTGTAGAAATTACACGCACACGTACACACATACCGACTTTCAAGATAAAAATCTTAATAATTACAAAGTCTCACAGTCCCTTTAGCCTTATTTTCTGTTAAATTTCTGGAATTAAATTAAGATTTAGTTTTCAGGGGCACCCTGGTGGCTCAGTCAGTTGGGCCTCCAACCTCGGCTCAGGTCATGGTCTCCCAGTTTGTGGGTTCGAGCCCTGCGTCAGCTCTGTGCTGACAGCTCAGGGCCTGGAGCCTGCTCCCAATTCTGTGTCTCCCTCTCTCTGGGCCCCTGCCCCGCTTGCACTTTCTCTCTCTCTCTGTCTTTAAAAAATAAATAAACATAAAACATTTTAAAAAATGATTTAGTTTTTAAGTAAGTTAAGCCACGGTTAACAGATTTTTTTTCTGTAATGGGACAGATAGTAAATAGTTTAGTCAATGTGCACCACAAGGTCATTGTCACACTGTTCAACTCTGCTGTTGTAGCAAAAAGTAGCCACAGACAATATGCAGATGGATGACTGTAGCTGTGTTCAAATAAAACTATATAGATACTGATATCTGAATTTCATATATTTATGTACTTCATATTCTTCTTTTTACATTTTTTCAACCATTAAAAAATATAAGACTCATTTTTAGCTTGCAGGTCATACAAAAACAGGTGACAGGCTAGGTGAGCCTGTGGGTCATAGTTCGCCAACTACTAAGTTACGCAATAAACTATGTGGGGTTTTTTTTTTCTTATATTTCCTTTGAAGATTTTAAGACAGATTTATCTGCATAATTAGAAGTCTCAAATATCTTCCTATTTGTAAAAGGAAATGCTTTTTTTCCTAGCTTTCTGTAACTTCCCTTTTTCTACGTTGTAGGTTTTTGTATTGATTTCATGAATGTAAGAACCTTTTTTTCCTTTAAAAGCATCATTTTTTAAAAATAAGTTCAGGCAGTAAAAACGTGGCTAAGATAGCTTACCAAATTAATTTGCACAGTTTTTTCCCAGTTTTTCTCATTATTCACTCCAGCGTTATTGACCAAAATGTCCAATCTTCCAAAGTGGTCTACAACTTTTCTGAAAGTATCTAATTAAAAAAAAGAAGACATTATAAACTTTTTTTTAATATTTATTTATTTTTGAGACAGAGAGAGACAGAGCATGAACGGGGGAGGGGCAGAGAGAGAGGGAGACACAGAATCGGAAACAGGCTCCAGGCTCCGAGCCATCAGCCCAGAGCCCGACGCGGGGCTCGAACTCACGGACCGCGAGATCGTGACCTGAGCTGAAGTCAGATGCTCAACCGACTGAGCCACCCAGGCGCCCCCCAAAAAGAAGACATTATATAGATAATGTTCTTGTTTTCCATATATACATTTCAGTCCTACCCTGTGCCCTGAAATCAATTTTCATGTATTCACTCTTATAATGAAAATTACACTCTTAGATAGTGACTGAATGCCTTGCTTCTCGAAGTACGGTTTGTGAGCCAGGAACATCAATCAGCATTACCTGGGAACTTGTTATAAATGCACAATCTGTGACCACCACAGACCTACTGAATCAGAATCTTAACTTTAATAAGGTCTGTAGATGACCTGTACGTACACTGAAGTTCTTAATTTAATGAAGTAAATTTTAGACAACTGAGCATCCTAAACTAAGAGCTCTTACAAATCCATCTGGGCAGCCAGTATCAGTCTGTCTTTAAGACATTATTGAAGCTCTCTGGCTCAGACTATGACAAACATCCTTTCTCAAAAAGCCGTATTATCTTTATAAAGTGTAATATTAAACATAAGTCTTCTTGTGTATTCAGATCCATTATGGCCATTTCAGGGAGTTTTAATAGCCCAGGAAGTAAAAGTGTATATACTTCATTCAGTTGATTTGGGTACTGCAACTTGAATTATGTACCATTCATTCTTTTCTCTTTCTCACTATTATTGCTGCTTTGTATTCCTAGTTTGTATAAAAGCTATGTTCAACCAGGGTAAAAGCCCACATAGATGCCAAGGCATGAAAGTCATTCATGGCATTGTCAAACCACATATCCAGTCCTTGCAAACCCTCCTTAGCCAGTTCACACTTGGCTTTATCATCAAAGCAGTTTTTGACATACTTCTATAGATTTAAACTGTTTCCTTGGGCCTTTTACCATTGGTTCTAGTTCTATTACTTGAGACTACAGATAACAATTGGGGTTGTTCTTCCACATGACAGAAATGTCTTCTCTGGTCTTGAGGTCAGTATATGAGTTCCTTGAAACAAGTAAACTCACAGAAACTTTATTTTGATTGAAATGAAATCTAGAATTACTAACAACCGCGAGACATACTGAGGGGGACACGGGCTCATCAGTTCCCAAGTGGGTAAATCACTATGCAAGCTAATTGCCAAAAATATCATGAAGGCCATTATTTACAGTACTTTACCATACTGGAATAGAAAACAACAAAATAAAAGCTGTTTACTTTTTCATGGAATTTTTAAACTGCTTAAAATGTCAAATTGATTCTGGAAAAGGTCCTCCAGCAGAAAACATCTAAGGAATATCTATCTATCTATCTATCTATCTATCTATCTATCTATCTATCTATCTTTGCATCTATCCTAAGCATGTTCTACTCTTCAAAATCCCACATTCGGGGCGCCTGGGTGGCTCAGTCTGTTGGGCGGCCAATTTCGGCTCAGGTCATGATCTCGCGGTCTGTGAGTTCGAGCCCCGCGTCGGGCTCTGTGCTGACAGCTCAGAGCCTGGAGCCTGTTTCAGATTCTGTGTCTCCCTCTCTCTGACCCTCCTCCGTTCATGCTCTGTCTCTCTCTGTCTCAAAAATAAATAAACGTTAGGAAAAGAAATTCAAAACCCCACATTCATCTTATAGGATTTAGGTTGTTAAGTATGTAAGTCTAACTGCTTCTTTAATTTTTCTTCCCTCATCCTGGTCTCTACTGCATACCTTACACTCTGCCCATATCAGTATATAATACATCATTCTCTTTCTGATCTACCACTGAATTTGGGGCTCACGGGGCTTATGATTAAGCTCATGCTGACATTTATAAGCTGAGGCACTCTGTAATTTACCTAAATTCTCCACACTATTTTTTTCATTGGCAAAATGAATTCTGTCTAGATCATCTCTAAGACAGTTTTCATCTCTGTATTTTTATGATTTTAATGAAGTCTCCCTCGGCCGCCACCTAAACAATTTCAAAACTCGTAGACAGAATTAAATCCTGAAATTGGAAGAGTCAAGGCCATGTCTTCCTTAAATGCAAATAAATGCTGATGTCCAGACAATGTGTGGATTTCTCATGATCAACATGCTTTCTCCTGGTCACTCCTGTATCTGAATTTCTTCCTCCACAATCCTTAAGGAATGTGTTTACAGCCAAGATACTAATTTTAAATACTGGGAAGCAAAACAATTAAGGTTAAATGTCACATGTGAAACTACATAAATTCAGGCAGAAATAGCTTTCAGATGATCTATACTGTTTCCTATTTCATCAGCATGGATGTTGGGATCTGGCACGACTTCATCCTTGATCCAAAATATCATGCACAATCAACAAAACTTTACCCTCTTGCAAAATATGTTCCACTAGCACTGTGTTCACAGATCTCTTCTACTCAAGCTTGTAAGTCATACTGTAAGTCTTAGCATTTTCAGAGTTAATCACATAATTTCCTATAAAACAATTTCCTTTAACAGTAGGGGAAAACCCGCTTCTCATGTACCACTCCATCTTTACTCTCCTACAGAATAGCCCAACACTTTCAAAGAAATTCACATATCCAGCGTTCTTTAAGAACAGGAGTACTAGCATGACTTTTATGGAAAACTTCTCGCCCTTTCATTAAAGATGTGCCCCACATTTACTCAGTCTTCCAATAAAACTTTGTGAAATATGTATATTTTATTTTTCTGGGTTTTTTTTTCCAGAAAAAAAATGTATATTTTCCATGCAGATCTACCAAACCTCCAAATGACCAATTCTGTTTAGTCTCCGTGCCAATACTGTCCTTGATCTCTCACAAGTAGATGGGTCTATTTTAAGGGAGTAGACGGAAACAGGAAAGCATTGAGGAAAGTCTGATAGAAACTTTTCTTCTGTGATTCTAACACTGCAGTAGAGCTATTATTATTTTTAAAGTACCATTTCATAGGGGAAAACCCAGAGAGAACATTTGGTTGATTGCATCTAGCACGTCTGCGATGATGATCCTTGATCTTGCGTTCTAGTATGTTTAAAAGGAAACATTGCCACATTTGGTTGTCATTGAACTCTGCATCTTCCAGCATTCTGGAAGAAGTTGTTTGCCACAGTCCCTTAGCCTACTTCAGCTTTCCAAGTTCCATCTGCAATTTCACTCATTTAATAATCCCTGTAGCAGCACGGTCTTTGAATACACAAAGGAATTTTGATTACATTACGTGCTGCCAAAATTAAAAAAATAAAATAAAAGATTTCTCAAACAGTCTTGGTTTTCCCCCTCTTAGTTTTCATGGCTATGGGGATGTCGGCAGGAAACATAACAGTCCAAGCTATCTTTCGGAGCTTATTAAATAGCTGCTCTCCAGGAGGTAGCCTTGGAGCTTATTAAATAGCTGCTCTCCAGGAGGTAGCCTTGCATATGCCTGCACCCAAGCTGGCGCTCCGGCCCGGGCTGCCTTCAGGTTGTTGCTTGTTCAAGGCAAGTTCCGTGCTGATGGGACTGATTCCCCTCTCTTACCTCTCAATTGTTCCTGGTCAGCCACATCGCACTGGATGAACAGAGTCTTCTGGGGTTCAAACTGCTCATCCAGGGCAGCTTTACACTTTACACCTGCTTCAAGGTTCCAGTCGACCAGCGCTACCTATAAAGAGCAGAAGAATCGAGGTTCTGCGCAGCTTGTGAAACAGCCGGACGAACAGTAAATACACACCGGGACGCTGCCCCTTCTTGGACCTCAAACTCTGCAATTAAAATTCGGGGTCTCTCCCCACCGCCTTCGAGGTCTGCTGCAGACCGTCGGCCTCAGCAGCTTTTGAAAGTGGCAAAGGTGGGCAACCTGGGGCGCAGCAACCCCCCCCCCCCTCCCGCCCCGAGCTCGCCGGGAGTCCTCTGACCGGTGGGCGAGTCTCCGGGTGGGAAGACACGTTTCCCGGGGGAGGGGGGCGGGCGCCAACGCTTACCTTGGCGCCCTTGTGCAGGAGCGCCTCCGCAAAGGCCCTGCCGATGCCCTGCGCCGCGCCGGTCACCAGCGCCACTTTGCCGTTCACATGCATGACGCGGCCGCTGCTCCGGGCGGTGGGCGAGCTCGGCGTCTCCGCGCCGCCGCAGCTTTTATGGCCCCCTGCGCGCGCGCGTGCAGCCCGGCGGGGCGCTCTCCTGCGAGTGGGCGGGGATGAAACTGTCAAGCCCGCGCCGGGGAGCCCACGGCTGTGTCACCTGGCGCTGAGCGCTCCGGGGCGCCTGGCTTCGCGATCTTTGCCTTCCTGACTCGCTGCCCGGGTCAGAGCCTCCCCTCAGCCTGTGGCTGAGTAGCTGGCAGGGCGCTGACAGGGAAAACAGAGAAGTTGTTTCTAAAAAAGATTACCTTCATTCAGTGCGCCGAAGACCCCCCCCCCCGGGGGGAAAGGAGGGCGGAGGAGGGGGGGGGGTGGGAACTTGGTGTCCCCCCCCAACCCCCAGGGCCTCCCCCTCTTGCTACCCCCCCCCCCACTCCCCAGAATCAGAAGCAAAAACAAGCAAACGAAGCGACATTTTAGGGGTGTTGCTGTTTGTCTCAATCCAAGTTTATGTCTGAATTCCCATCTCATGGCGATTGGGGTGCGGATGGGGGTGGGGTGCAGAGGTAACTAGCACCATTGTTTTCTTTCTTTCTTTCTTTCTTTCTTTCTTTCTTTCTTTCTTTCTTTTTTACTTAGTTGTGTGGTTGACAGTCTTGTACACACATTAGAGATAATCGAACTGCGCTCTGACCGAAGACCCCTGAATCATATCACTTCAAGGCTGGGACTTTAAGATTTGGCACTTCTGTTTCAGATCAGTGTCAACCGTGTGTCATCTTGAGAGGGCTCCACAAGAATGGTAATCATTTACTTGCCCAGGACTTCCAGAGTCGCTTTTAGCCTGGTGAACTGTTGGTTCAATGGAATGCTTACTCGTTGAATCATACTAGCTGTGGAGGCTCTGAGTTGCAAGTATGGGACAGAAAGTTTTCTTTCAGGAGCCTGAGTGCCGGCTGTGTCTCCAAGATGGATTCAGCCATGGCTGCTCTTCTGAACGAGTCACTTTTCCCCCCCTTGTTATCACCTGCAGGTTTCAATTTTATTTAAAATTATTTTTGTAATGTTTATTTATTTTTGAGAGAGAGAGAAAGAGACAGAGCACAAGCCAGGGAGGAACAGAGAGAGAGGGAGACACAGAATCCAAAGCAGGTTCCAGGCTCTGAGCTGTCAGCACAGAGCCCGAAGCAGGGCTCAAACCCACAAACTGCGAGATCATGACCTCAGCTGAAGTTGGACACTTAATGACTGAGCCACCCAGGCGCCCCTTCAGTTTTAATCCTGTAAGCATAATACCAGGTTGGCATTTGTCTTTATGAACAAAGAAATCTAAGCACCAGGGAGATGAAAGTCAGGAAAAAGGTTTTAAACTAAGAGCAGAATGAATCCTTTGTGTACTTTGCTGCTTACAGGAGATATGGGGGAAGGTGACCCGGTCAGCAGTGAAGGTGTTTAGGGAAGCTGGGGAGGCCGTGTAAAATGCATGTCAGTAAGCCACGGAAGAAAGACCTCCAAGTTAGTTTGAAATTAGATCTTCAAAAAATATTGAGAAATTAAGGGAGAGAGAGACTTACATTCCATCACAATAATTAAAAGAGTCATAATATGAAGAGTAAGTTGAGGGATCATACTGAAAGAGAACAGCAGAGGACAAAAAAAAAAAAAAAGGAAATAAAAACCTCAAGTAGCATGCACAGAGGATAGAAGAAGAACAAGTTCTTCAACAGAAAAGAACTGACAAAAGAAACAGAGAAGGAACCGCAACAGTGACACGGGACCATGTTGGGAGAGCCAGCACATATGGGGGAAAAGAGCTTCAAGAAGAAAGGAGCAGTTAATTATACAAAGTATCCTAAAGAGCACAATGAAAAGGAGGATGGAGAAATGCTTTGAATTTTTCAAGACAATAATTAGTGTGAGTAAATTTACAAGGCACAGAAACCAAAGGGCTGAGATTTAAGGAGAAAATGGCTGTCAAGAAGATAGGTATTGCAGGAGTTCAAGACATTACATGGAAAGAAATAGATTGGACAGTAGTTGGAAAGATTAGAGGGAAAATAAGTTTGTCCTTTAAGGAGGGACAGGAGGACTGATTCAGCTTATGAGGTGAGGAGTCCATGAGAGTAAGAGGAACCGGAAACAGTCTGGACGTGGGTGGGTGAGACATAAGAGCGTCAGCTTTGGGTTCAGACAAAATGGGTTTGGATCTTGCCTCTGCTACTGACCAGCAGGGTGACCGTGGGCACGTTGCTTTACCTTCTGTGCCTCAGACTTTTTCTTAGTAAAGTAGCAGTTCCTATAAGACTTTGGTGAAAATTAAATTAGGTATTACTTATAAAGCACTATTCTAATGCCTGGTACACAGTAATACAATAAATATCTGTTTTAACTAGTTACTTCTGGATTGTTAATAAATAATATACAAGAGATAGAAAAAAATGTGAGAAACAGTTTTTTGTTTGTTTATAGCACATAGGAAGGACTGGGATCTAGAGCAAAGTTAGCACCTTTAACTACCTTTCTTCTCAGTTTCCATTGTCACTGTCTTTGTTCAGTGATCACATACTTTCTTATACTTTCTCCTGTGATCACAATAGCTGTTAACATCCTGAATTACTTTGCCCACAAATTTCTTAAATCCAATTCAGTTTCCACACTCTTCCCAGTAAAAGTTCTAAAATACAGATCCAGTCACGTTTGGACATTCTCGCTTTTAATGTCCTTAAAATATCCAGACTCTAGGACACTGCATAGGAGGTGGGGCATTCCACGCCCACATCTTTCTTGGAGTTCCTCTTTGTAGTCTAGGAAGCAAAATCATTTCAAACCTACTCCACTTTCCAAGCCCCAGGTCTTTGCCATTCTCTGTCTGCTTGCCTGAGGATACTTCCCCACCCACTTTCAGGGTCCTTTTCTCTGGATATCTCCAGCATCCAGCACAAGGCCACCCAAAGTGTGTGCTTGCACATGTGGGGTGAAGAAAAGTACAGATAAATATGAGAGATGTGTTTGACAGACGATGGAAAGTTTGAACTAGATGGTGAGATTTCCTGTATATTATGATTACCTTTTTGTATAACGTAAACGTAAGAATGGAAAAAAGTACATTGGTAGGGTAATTTTTGAAGCGGAGTGTTTTGATATTTTATGCTAAGTGTACATTTTGACTCAAAACTATCTACAGGAGGGGTGCCCAGGTGGCTCAGTTGGTTAAGTGTCCAACTCTTGATTTCAGCTTGGTTCACGAGCTCATGGTTTGTGAGTTCGAGCCCTGCATCAGATTCTGTGCTGACGGTGCAGAGCCTGCTTGGGGTTCTCTCTCTCTCTCCCTCTCTCTCTCTCTCTCTCTCCCTTTCTCTCTGCCCTTCCCCCACTCACTTTCTCCACCCCCCCTTCAAAATAAACAAATAAACTTAAAAAAATATGTCTATAGGACATTATATATAGTATATTCTAAAACCAAAAAAAGCTTCTTTTTACCCAGTAAGCACATGCCCTGTGGTTTCTAATATATATTTCTCAGCTTCTGTGTGATAGCAGTATTTAGTTTCATTTACATTAGCTATACAATTTTATCATCAATATAGTTTGTACACTTAAAAAAAATAATTCCTGGGTAAAACTAAGTTAAATCTGAAACAAACCATCACATAATTTTGTGAAGTATTCTTATTTATAGGTTATGTTTTATTTAATATTTTTTTTAAGTTTATTTATTTTTTGAGAGACAGAGCATGAATGGGGGAGGGTCAGAGAGAGGGAGACACAGAATCTGAAGCAGGCTCCAGGCTGAGCTGTCAGCACACAGCCCAACGAGGGTTCTGAACTCACGAACTATGAGATCATGACCTGAGCCCAAGTCGGACGCTTAACCGACTGAGCTACCCAGGTGTTCCTTTTGGTTTTTAATTAAACTTTTCATTTCGAGGTAATCACAGCAGAGCAGTAGTTTTAGCCGTGATTAAATCGTGATTTAAGAAATACAAGTTAAAAATAGATTTAAATTCAAGTCAGAATTCCCAATCAAATATATATATATATTTTCATACACACACTAGTCTTTGTTGGTTCAGTTCTGACCTGTTAAGACAAGCCAGTCTTAACTTGATTTTCCTACATCCCCTGCCTGGGGTGAACACAGACATCCCAAGATACAACTAGTCACAGTCCCAGCTTAAAGAGAGAGGCAAATCAGTCACCTGATAGGTATCAGCTTATTAATTTTTAAATGCTCACATATAAATCAATATAGAAGTAGATTCTTTTCTTTACTAAAACCAAAAAGCACTGCTGAAATAAGGCAGTTTCTGCAAAGATTAGGGTCAAGGCTTCTCATTTTGGCTCCGCCTGCACGAGCTAGAAGAGGGGAGCTGGGGCGCCTGGGTGGCGCAGTCGGTTAAGCGTCCGACTTCAGCCAGGTCACGATCTCGCGGTCCATGAGTTCGAGCCCCGCGTCGGGCTCTGGGCTGATGGCTCGGAGCCTGGAGCCTGCTTCTGATTCTGTGTCTCCCTCTCTCTCTGCCCCTCCCCCGTTCATGCTCTGTCTCTCTCTGTCCCAAAAATAAAATAAAAAACGTTGAAAAAAAATTAAAAAAAAAAAGAGGGGAGCTTTGAATATATACTATGTTCTTGTTATTTTGTGTGTTCTCTCATTTCATCCTTTTGCCAAGCCTACAAGATAAATGTTATTATCGCTGTTTTACAGATGAAGAAACTGAGGCTCGTGGAGGACAAGTGACCTGTTCCACAGTTCACACTCTGACTTTTAGCAGCAAACCTGGGTTCAGACCGAGCCATGGAGCTCCAGAGCCTTTGCTCTCTCTACGACTCTGCTGTCTCAGGCAGGTGTACATTCAAATGCGGTCTTTTCCTCTCTGCTAATTGTACGATCTGGAGCTGATCGCTCAACCTCTGTAGTCCTGCTTCCTGAGCTGTTCAGTGCAGAATAGGTTGACATACCATGGAGCACCTAGAACAGTGCCTGGCACATATTTGGTGACCCATGAATTATTAGTATTAAGTTCTTCCTTAAAATTCATATTTCTTCCTGGATTTAGATATAAAGACTTAGTTAAAAATAGAAAAAACGTGATGAGAAGGATAGGTTTTCAGCTCCAGAATACAGGTAATTAATTTCAAACTTTCACAGTGTATCCGTCTGCTGGGGCCACCATAACAAAATACCACAGGCGCTGTGGCTTAAACAACAGAAATTTATTTTTCACAGTTCTGGAAGCTGGAAGTCCAAGATCAAGGTGTTGGAAGGTCTGGTTTCTCCTGAGACCTCTCTCCTTGGCTCACAGATGGCTGCCTTCTCCCTGTGGCCTCACCTGATCTTTCCTCTGTGCACATGCCCTGGTGTCTCCCTGCCTATTCAAATTTCCTCTTCTTAATGTTTGTGTATTTTTGAGACAGAGACAGACAGAGCATGAGCATGGGAGGGTCAGAGAGAGAGGGAGACACAGAATCCGAAGCATGCTCCAGGCTCTGAGCTGTCGGCACAGAGCCTGACATGGGGCTCGAACCCATGAACCGTGAGATCATGACCCAAGCCAAAGTCAACAAACTGAGCCACCCAGGTGCCCCTCAAATTTCCTCTTCTTAGAAGGACACCAGTCAGATTGGATTTGGGACAACCCTAAAGGCCTTTTTTTTTTTTTTTTTTTTTACATAATCACCTTTTTAAAGACCTCATCTCCAAATATACTCACATTCTGAGGTACCGAGGGCTTCAAGCAATGAATTTTCAGAAGTCGGCGGTGGACACAATTCACCCCACAACAGATGGGTTTTCCAGTTTGGAACTGGAAGTGTGCTTATTGACTACACTGCATTGGGGAACCCTATACACGCATTAAGGATTGAGCCAGTTTTGTGACTTGTAATCGACACGTCCTGTGAATAGTAAGGGCTGGGAGGCAAAAATAACGGGAGAAGAATGGCCAAGGTTATACCTGCCAAATGCTCATGTGTTGGTAATCTGTGACAAGGAGGGAGAGGAAAAAGAAATTCCTTTCTTGCAGGAGATCTGAGGGATCTCAGGAGATCTGAGGGAAAAGAATCTGAATAATTGCTGTACCTGATGCTGGTCAGCATCATTTGTAAACAACTGCTCTCAAGTAACGTCTAGTTAATATGTTTATATGACTTGTATGATTTATTCTTAGGCACCAAAGATATGTCCAGCACCACAATGTGAGAACATGCATTAAAATAAACACAGGGCCCTATTCCCATGGAGCTTAAAACCTCACCTGACTGGGGAGGCAGACAATAATTTGGACACAGGCAGGTGTGTGGGAGCACACACATGTCAGAGGGAGGTAACATAGTAAGGTGTGGTTGGGGAGAGGATAGTCTCCTTGAGAAAGTGCTAGGTCTCCTGAAACCTGACAGATGTCTCTCCTCGAGGGAGCAGGAGAGAGGGTGGTGTAAACAGGGAGATCTGAAGATTCTGGGGTCTAACGGGAAGGGAGAGTGCTATGTATTCAAACAGTCAGAAGAAAGATGAGAGCTTGGGTGGGGGGTAGGAATGCAGAAGATGAGGCTGGAGAAAAAGGCGAGAACCAGACCACAAAGAACCCTTTAAGCCATGAAATGGGCTTCAGATTTCACTCTCAGATGGCAGGAAGTCACTGGATGGTTTTAAAAACCAGAGACCTCTCAGATTTGGGCGTTTGAAAGATTAGCTTAGTTGTGCTTGGAGAATGAGTTGAAGTCAGGGGCAAGACTGTATTTATCCTGTTGTACTGTTACAGAATTTAGGGGCTTGGGAAGGACAAAGGGATTCGAACACTGGTAAGGACAGCAAGGGAGTTGGAGACTCCATCAGGATGCCAACCACAAGAATCAACCTGACAGGACAGAATCAAGCAGAAGAACATCAATGAAATCTCTGGTGACAATCGCCCATTCACGTTTGCATTGGCTTATTTTCTGTTTAGAGTTGGTAGCACCCTTTATAAAAGTGAAAAAATATACATATAATTCTGGATATTAGGACTTTGCACATTTGGGTTCTAAATTGGGGGAAGGCAATTTTTTTTTGTACTGAGCTGAGCTGTTCATCTGTGGGAAGTTATTTATTCTTGCTGAAGTTTTGGGTAACATCCTAGAAAATCTTTTAGGACGGGCCTGTTTGTCTCTTTGGCCATTTAACCGTCTTGGTCAGAGAAGGGCAATCAGATGAGTCTTTTCACATTTCCCAGTATGGTGAGTAGAAGGAAATGTAAATTTCCTGCAAGTAAGGGGATTCTTTATCATTTTCCGACCCTCCTACGCATCAGGGCGAGAACTACTGCATTCATTTTTGGGGAGAGGAGGCCTTATCAGACAGGAAGCCTCTGGAAAGTATCAGGACAACTGATCTAAGCCTCAATACACTCAAATGTACAACCAAAATCCTCTGTAGAGGGAAGATTTAGAGTCTAGAATGTGTGAATGTTGCTGATATGCCATTGGTGATGAGAATTTTTTGAGCTGATGTCAATACGGGTCCTGGTCTTTAGTACCTGGTAACAATAAAGGATAATGTTCAAAAGCCCATTGCCTAAACTTTGAAGAGACTCTTTTAATATGTGATTTTCCATGTTTCATTAATTCTTATGGTTTTTAAGGTAATAAATTTAACAAACTTCATAAATTAGGGCAAAAAAAACCAGTCAGTGAATCTATTTTTGGTACAAAGAGTTAGAATACACAATAGAAACCCAGACTTGGAAACTTTTAGGATTTGTGACTTGCAAGTCAAGAGAATTTGCCCTGGTATGGGCCCATGTGAATAAGCCACATGTGAGCATTTGCAGACCAAATGCTCAGGTTTCTCAGCTGTAACATCATGGCTTGGGTAAAGTGGAGAGTCCCTCGAAGGATTCTGCTTCTCCTTGCTTCCCTAATCCCCTGCCTCTTTCCTCCTTTTTTCTGTATTTCTCCTCCCTTTCTCCCCCCATACTCTTTCTAAGTCAGGCTTAGACATTTTTGCAAACAGGAAGCAAAGAATGATAACAGGACAGGGAAGAGATTGTTGTGGGTGATTCTTATAGGACCCGACTCTCAGAGCTTCTTGAACCCTGGATAATGTGGGAAAAGAGAGAAGGCAACATGGCTAGGAGGAGAGAGGAGGACAGGGCTAAGACCACAGGCTGCAACAGTTCACATCTATTCATTCCATTTATCACAGGCTCTCTGCCCCTGAAATATTGCGAAAGATCCGTGCCGCTGTATAACAACATAATTAAAATCTTTAGAAAGAAAACAATATGAAGGCTAGATATAACACTTGCTAATACTATGAAATTTACGGTGTAGGTCTCTGCTATATTGGATTTAATAACACCAACTGCAACAAATAATATATATTACACTATAGAATTTGAACTGGCCATCTTTATGTCGGAAGCCTATGAATAGATAAATTTATTTCAAATGGGGACAAGTAGGTTAACTTTTGGATTGAGAAAAATTGTACTTAAGTTATTGTCATTGACCTGTAACTGTCCTATATTTATGAACTGACTTCTTTGAGAAGATCTAAAAATAACAAGTAGCAATAGTTAAGTGTGTTATAACTTATTGAGTGCATTTAATGAATATTCTCTCATTGATCAGGGAGTATGCTAGAACTTTTAGAGCTATCCCTGATCAAAGCAGCCTTTTACCCTTTCATTTTCTCTATGAGTCACAAAAGAGCACAAATAATCAAGGCAGTTAGGACAAGTGTATTTTTCCAGATACTCCTTTTATTTTTTTTTAAACATTTTTTAGTTTATTTATTTATTTTGAGAGAGAGAAGGTGCAAGTCAGGGAGGGTCAGAGAGAGAGAATCCCAAGCAGGATCCACACTGTCAATGCAGAGCCCGATGCGGGGCTCGAACCTACAAACCATGAGATCATGACCTGAGCCGAGGTCAGACGCTCAACTGACTGAGCCACTCAGGCGCCCCCAGATACTCCTTTTAAAAAATGTTACAGTTTGTTTCATTTTGATTTAAAATATGTTTGGACATATCTAGATAACTTGAACTATCAGCTTTTTAACTGAATCCTGACACTGAGGTCTTTACAAGATTTTTTACTTTTTGTATAAATATGCTAGCTTGCTTTCACTCTGCTTTGGAATTTAGTTTTCCTAATTGCTGTCAACCTTTTGAAGCTAGACGGTGAGATCTTATATTACACTGTGTAAATAACAGTACAAGCTAACTATAGAAAAAGTCCCTACTGATAGCCCCTTTGGGTTTTAATCGTAACTATTGCAAGCAGCCTAAGTATCCTGTGAAATTAGGGGAATAGTCTAGTTTAGAAAGAAAAGTATGAGAGAGAGGACAGAGACAGAGACAAAAACTAAGAGAGGAAAGAAGGAAAGAAAGGAGGAAGGAAGGAAGGTGGGAGGGACGAAGGAAAGAAGGAAAGAAGGAAGGGGAGAGGGAGGGAGGGAAGGAAGAAAGAAGGGAGGGAGTACACGAAAGGGAAGGAGGGAAACATTAGCACATCTCAACCCCCTTGCTTGGGAATCAAGGTCTGTCTGCTGTGAAGCATGGTGACTGTTAAGGAAGGGCAGCTCTCAATAACGGTGGCAATACACATGACTGGCTTAATGGTCAGATAAGATCAGTTGTCTTCCCAGTGACTCACTGTGAAGAAAAATACAGTTTTTGCACAGTTCCATTGTATGGAGAGAATACCACTATTAGTAAACTTCTTTTAGAAGATTGGACACTTTGCAAACTTGCCTGATCTGGGTTTTGGAGGCAGTCCAGGCTGGAGTAAAGGAAGGAAAAAGATCTCTCCTCTCCCTATACTTCTCATCTGTTTATTTCACAATGTCTCGTCTTCCTTAGGGACATGGGAATGGAAGCTCCCAAATTCAGTTTCTTCTTCCAGATTTCTCCTCAATGTTATGGGACAATTTAGGCAAAATATGCAAATTCTTCATTTTACATACTTTTTTTTTCTCCTAAAACAAAAATATCTCTGCAACACACTGCTTAAGTGATTTATAGGGAATTTGTAAGAGTTAATGAGGTAATAGATCATGGCAGGTGACTATACTTATTCCAAAGAATGTACTACTATGTCTATTTGGCATTACATTGATTGGAGGGGGGGTGGATAAAATACTTTATTAATCTCTACCAGAGAGAAGTGCCTTTGTGTCTTGTTATTTCTGGAGTTAAAATGATGTAATAATTCTCTCCAAGAGCTAGAAATCAATTTAGTGAATTGGAGCTGGAGAGCAATTTATTCTTTGCTACCCCAGATGTTAATTATCATAAGATGGAGCTGGCCAATAGATAATCTCGGAACCTTGATCCGGATCGAGTCTTTGCTGTTTATGATTTGTCCCAATTCCTTTATGTTATGCATGAGCAGAATAAAGCAATAAGGTGTCTTTTCTTCAGTCACACGGTTCTTATTGACTGGTTCCTATCTGAAAGCTAGATCAAATGATCCAGCGAGTACATTCTGTGCTCCATAACCATCTTCCTAAAGAAAACAACAACAAGATTTACAGATACCGAAAATCACCCAGAACCTTACGTTAGACTACGAGGAGTGTATTTCTGTGTTTCGGATTACAGTGGCCAGTTTGGGTGAGATCAGATGTGCATTCTTTTCCTGGTGCATGTTTCTAAAATAGTGATGATGATGATGATGATGATGATGATGGTGATGACGGTGAATATGATGATGGTGGTTAACATTCATTAAGTTAATAAATTAACTTTTCTCAGTGATGGCCTTAAACCTAGAGGTTTACACACATTCTTTCATTTCTTCCCTGAAATGATGCTGTGAGGTTGGAATGATTATTTCTTCTGATTTACAGAAGAGGAAAGTGAGATTCCGATATATCTAGTAAATTGTATGACTTCACACCATTAAAAATATTAGAAATGGCATAAGTGACCAATGTGATACAGCCTATGCCTTGTCCCTCTATTGTTCTTTTTTTTCTAATTTTAATTTTTTAATGTCTGTTTACTTTGAGAGAGAGGGAAAAAGGGAGGGGCAGAGAGAGAAGGGGAGAGAGAGAAAATCCCAAGCAGGCTCATTTGAAAGTCTGCCAAGTTTCATGAGGCTCATTACATAGTACCATTTTTTTCTGACTTGCGTTGAAATGAATGATATTTCTAGAAGACACTGTTGTTATATTTGGGCAAATTTTAGAACTGTATAGTAGGAATAAGACACCGGGCATTGGGTAACTGTCTCATTAGGTGATGCTAAGTACCAAGCTCTTTCTGGATGAGTTTTAGAAAGAGTGGTAAGGGAAATCACCCAAAGTACAAAGAGCAGTAGACATCGATCCCCGCTTACTACTTTACCAACTGTGTAACCAGAAGCAAGTTACTTAATCTTTCTCAGGTCAGTTATATAAAATTTGAGATGAGGATGATAGTTTGTATAACGATATCAACAGGCAGGTCAAGTGGTAAGAAGGATGTGAAATTATCCAGCACAGTACTAGGAAGATCATTAGATGTTAATTTATCCTGGGGAGTTCCTGGCAAAGTTGGAACACATTTCAAGGGACTGGATGTTAGCAAAACATTTAGAGGAAGGGGGCAATAATTAGATACAATTGAAAACCAGGTACTTTGGAATGGCTTCCTGGTACTTCTTAAATGGGAACAACAGGAAAAAGAATTAGGAGATGTAAGTGATTGCGAATAATGAATAAAATGAAATTTAAATTTAACCATAAATGGGGGAACATGATCTTAATTGTTACTGTGAACCAGCGAGATCTCAGAAATAGATCTGAGAGCAAGGACAAGGGAGTAGAAAGAATATGTACCATTGCAACTCCAAGACTCTAAAAGGGAAATTATTTGGGCCAAGAAAGAAGGAAAAAGAGAAGTGTGAAATTATTAATTTTATATAGCACATACTGAAATCCAGCTCGGATAAATCAGAAGATAAATTCAACTCAATTTAACTTAAAGTTCCTGCTCCCGCTTATATTGGGTGTTGGATTTTAAAGAGATTTTTAAAAAGGAAGAAATGAGTCTTGACCTAAATAATTTATTGCGTGGTGGATGTGAGGAGAGCAGGTGGGCAACACTCAATACAGAGTGAAGACTCAATCCTGACAGGGCCTCGCGTATTTTGTCTGCTTTCCCTTTTTTTTTTTTTTTTTTTTTAATATTTTTTTTTTTTCCAACGTTTATTTATTTTTGGGACAGAGAGAGACAGAGCATGAACGGGGGAGGGGCAGAGAGAGAGGGAGACACAGAATCGGAAGCAGGCTCCAGGCTCTGAGCCATCAGCCCAGAGCCTGATGCGGGGCTCGAACTCCCGGACCGCGAGATCGTGACCTGGCTGAAGTCGGACGCCTAACCGACTGCGCCACCCAGGCGCCCCCGTCTGCTTTCAACAGAAAGAGCAAAGCATGTGAAAAATACTTGACTTCCTTTATTGTCAGTTTTGAGTTGCTCAAGGTAGATGAAATGAAAAAAGGAAAATACAGTGGTGCTGAATTTGAACCCAAAAAGAAGAACTGATTGGTATACTGAGACTTTATATTCTACTTTATATATGCTATATATTAATATTGGCCAAAGGAAGACAGGCTGGAATTAGAATTCGTCTTTTCAAAAGCCAGATAACAGAAAAAATGAGAAAATACGAGCCATCCTATGACCACGGTTCATTATAAAATATTGCTGGAAATATTTGTGAGGCTTGCAGTAATAAAGTTCTGCTTTACAATTAAGAGAGGTATAGTCACTGTTAACAGGTACGAATTCAGAAAGCGTTCTAAGGAAGGCGATAGGGAGAACGGTAATAAGTTCCTGGCCAGTAGGCCGATGACCTAAGCTTAGAGCCACTCACTCCTTTCACTGAGGCTAACATTCAGTCTGCACACTGGAGCAGGGTGACTCTAGTTGTTCACATCTGGCATCTGTTCTGATTGTTGTGTCTGTACCAGGCCAGTTAATGCTTCGAAATTAGCACTGTATTCAACAGCTTATTTAGTATTTACTGTGTGCTTGGGTCAGTAATAAGCCCCAGGGTGACAGCAGTATTCCTGCCTTCACGGAGCTCCCCTTTTAGTTGAAGGACACAGAAAAAATTATTACAGGTAGTGATGGGTGATACAAAAAACAACGAAACAGGCCCGGGGTAGAGTTACATGGGTGGGGGAGGAGGAGGATTCCAGGAGTTCCCGTGGTGAAAGGAGGCCTCTGAAGAGGCAACATTGGGGGCGCCTGGGTGGCTCAGTCCGCTCAGCATCTTACTTCCGCCTGGGTCATGATCTCACAGTTTGTGGGTTCAAGCCCTGCGTCGGGCTGTGCGCTGACGGCCCAGAGCCTGAAGCCTGAACACTTTTAACGTGAGTTAATTAGTAATCCAAATGCTGATGTTCTTCAGTGTCTGAGCATTTTCTTTTGTGATTGAATAGCCACTGTGAACAAACATGGAGGAGCATGTGACAGGTGCTAGAAGACCGGAAATGCACATTGGTTATGGTTCCTCAAGACAAGTCAAGATGAGGGGTGGGGGATTGCGCTTGGGGAAGAGGCTAGCACAGATAAATTCCAGAAGTTGTATAGGGATCACTCTGACATCCATCTTCAGCATAATTTGATGCTTGGATATTGAACCCATTAGTTTTGGACTCTTAGTAAGGCAAGATGGTTACTACTAGGAGTCAGCCCGGCTCAAAAATTTCTTATGCCAAATGAACCTACTATATGTTCCAGACCAAAAAGGCAAATAGCAAAATAGTTCTAGATTTGAGAAAGGCATATGAGGAAAAAGTGTGGTTTAATAACTCACTTTTTCAAGTTAACATTTTACAAATCCCATTCAGTTTCAAAAAATACACAACTACCTTATAAGTAGCAAATAGTAAAATGTCATTTCTCATTATTAGCAATTCTCTCTCAACCCGTTTGTTTTTAAAAATTCTTTTAAATGTTTATTTATTTTTGAGAAAGAGAGAGAGAGACATAGCAAGAACGAATAGGGGCAAAGAGAGAGGGAGACACAGAATCTGAAGCAGGCTCCAGGCTCTGACCTTCAGCATAGAGCCTGATGTGGGGCTCAAACTCACAAACCATGAGATCATGATCTGAGCTAAAGTCAGACGCTTAACCAACTGAGCCACCCAGACCCCCAATCTTTTTTTTTCCTTTTTTTAGAAATTTGCATTCCAAGTAAAGTGCATAAAATAAATGACAAACATAAGTGTTTTTAGTAAATAAAATATAAATTTTTAAAAAATAAACTAACAAATTCCAAATTTGCCTTTGGAGAGTATAAGATAGAATAAATCTATTTGTAATGAATATACAGTTATATTTGTATCTGGTAAAACAGTATGTGACCCTATGAAATACCAGTTTATTCATTCTTTCAAAGTGAAAACATAATGACAATATGTGGAGTTAAATAAGATATTTCAATCTGTTATAAATAAAACTATGTACAAAGGTATAATCTGTCAATTGTTCTAGTGAGGTAGAATGTTACTCATGTGATTTATAAATGAGTTCACTTGGTAGGCTTTCAAAATTACATTTTATTTTGAAATAATTTCAAACTTAGAGAAATGTCCAAGATATAGTACAAGGATTTTTTTTCCCTAGAACCATTTGAGAGTCGTCAACGTGATGCCCCCATCATCCCATATTTGGGGATGGAGCCAACAAGTAAAGACATTCTCCCACATAAGCACAGTACAACCATCGTAATTAAAATTTAACAAGGCTAGGGGCGCCTGGGTGGCGCAGTCATTTAAGCGTCCGACTTCAGCCAGGTCACGATCTCGCGCTCCGTGAGTTCGAGCCCCGCGTCAGGCTCTGGGCTGATGGCTCAGAGCCTGGAGCCTGTTTCCAATTCTGTGTCTCCCTCTCTCTCTGCCCCTCCCCCGTTCATGCTCTGTCTCTCTCTGTCCCAAAAATAAATAAATAACGTTGAAAAAAAATTTTAAAATTCAACAAGGCTAAAGTATAATGGATCAGTTGCAGAATAATGCCAGAAAATGCTTTCCTGTTGCTCTATGTTACAAATACTATAGGATCTTCATTGTTGTTGTTGCTATTATTCTGATCAATATGGTTTTATATATGTTTTGGTACATATAAATTTGTAATTTATTTTTTGATGATGTTTTTCTAAACATATATTATATTTACAATGTCTTTCTGTTCTGTTAAGTTCATGTGGTTCACAAAGAGGATGACGGAATATTGATTGTTTGAATTATGCTGCCATTGGCAAAATATTGCCTGCATGTGCATGACTTTGCTAATAATATGAAATAAATTGTTCACATTTAAACATGTAAATAATTAATCTTATTTACATAATGATCTGATCCATAATAAAATATACATACGTTACTCATTTTATCATTTTTGTCCAAAGCAGGTAAAGTTATTGATAGGATTTGTAAAATTTGGCACATGAATTGGAAGGCATTTGCTACCCTATTAACAGCATTGTTTTCTTTTATTTTAATTTTTTTAAATATTTATTTTTTGAAAGAGAGAGAGAGATACAGAGCACGAGCAGGGTAGGGGCAGAGAGAGAGGGAGACAGAATCCGAAGCAGGCTCCAGGCTCTGACCTGTCAGCACAGAGCCTGATGTGGGGCTTGAACTCATGATCTGTGAGATCATGACCTGAGCCAAAGTCAGATACTTAACTGACTGAGCCACCCAGGCACCCCTAATTTTTAAAATGTTTATTTATTTATTTATTTATTTATTTATTTGAGAGAGAGAGAATGAGTAGGGGAGGAGCCGAGAGAGAGGGAAACAGAATCTGAAGCAGGCTCCAGGCTATCAGTGCAAAGCCTGACGTGGGCCCGAATCCAGAAACTGTGAGATCGTGACCTGAGCCAAAGTTAGATGCTCAACGGACTGAGCCACCCAGGAGCCCTCAGAGCATTGCTTTCAATGATAAAATATTCTTCTGTGAAAGAAATACAGCAAAATTTATTTTAATTTTTTACTGTCTTGTAGTTGGCATTAACGTTATTTGCATTTTTCCTTTGTGTTTACTTTCTCAGTTATTTCCGTCAGTTAAGTTCCTAAGAGTGAAATTTCTTTTTTTTTTTTCAACGTGTATTTATTTTTGGGACAGAGAGAGACAGAGCATGAACGGGGGAGGGGCAGAGAGAGAGGGAGACACAGAATCGGAAACAGGCTCCAGGCTCGAGCCATCAGCCCAGAGCCTGGCGCGGGGCTCGAACTCATGGACCGCGAGATCGTGACCTGGCTGAAGTCAGACGCTTAACCGACTGCGCCACCCAGGCGCCCCTCTAAGAGTGAAATTTCTAAATTAAAAGGCTATGCCAGATTAATCTGAGAGCTGTGATGCCAGTGTATATTTCCACCAACCGGTATGAGAGAGACCATTTCCCTGCGAACCATCGAACGCTATTAAACTTTCAAATCTTTACCAGATGTGGGCAAACAAAATTCAAGAGTTGTGTTTATTTGGGTTTGTAAATCTTTGTTGCTGGTGAGATTTAATATGTTTCATATATCTTTGGAACATGTTTAGGCTTTTTTAAAAATTCTTTTTAGTCTGTGTATTGTTTACCCATTCGCCTAATCCAAGTTTTGCCATATTTGAAATATTTTTATTTTGTGTGATAGTTCCTAAAGTTCTGAAGTTACCTTCTAGAAATGCGTTCTCAAGAAGTTATGCATGAATTAATACGATGTCTGGGATTATAGGTAAAATAATCCAGTAACGTGGTGGAGACAGATGCAATGAGAGTGGCCACGAGTTGACAGATAATGTTGGAAAAGTGGGGAAGACTTCGGGGAGCTTCATAAGGCATTTGCCTCCATTCGTCTACACACACAAAAATATCCGTTCCAAAAGGTACGCTGTCTTCAATTTCATATGTCACAAAGGATGGATTTAAAAGGGCAAGAGGGGCGCCAGGGTGGCTCAGTCGGTTAAGCGTCCGGCTTCCGCTCAGGTCATGATCTCACAGTCCGTGAGTTCGAGCCCCGTGTGCTGACAGCGCAGAGCCTGGAGCCTGCTTCAGATTCTGTGTCTCTCTCTCTTTCTGCCCCTCCCCTGCTCATGCTCTGCCTCTTTCTGTCTCAAAAATAAATAAAAACATTAAAAAAACATTAAAAAAAAAATAAAAGGGCAAGAAGCGGGGCGTCTGGATGCCTCAGTGGGTTGAGCGCCTGACTCTTGATTTCAGCTCAGGTCATGATCCCAGGGTCGTGGAAATGAGCCCCATGTCAGGCTCCGTGCTCAGCATGGATTCTCTCTCTGCCTCTCTCCTCAGCTCATGCTCTCTCTCTCTCTAAAATGAAATAAATAAATAAATAAATAAATAAATAAATAAATAAAATGGCAAGAAGAAACTTTCGGTTGTAGTGTTTTAGCACGTATCAAAAGATCAAACTGTCCACTTTAAATAAGCAGCTTTATTTGTAATAATAGCCCCAAAGTGGAAACAGCCCAAACATCCATTAACAGGCTAATGGATACACATGTATGTATATCCATACAACAGGACACTATTCAGCAATAAAAATAATGAATTACTTAAGGAACATGTATGAATCTTAATTATGTGGCATGAAAGAAACCAGAATGAGACAAAAAGCAAACACTTCATGGTTCTGATCATCTAAAATTCTAGAAAATGCAAACGAATTTATTGTCGAGGAAAGTAAATCAGTCATTGCCTGGAGGGCTGGTGAGGGCAGGGAGAGATTGTAAAGAAGTACAAGGTAAATACAAGGGTAATGGGCAGGTTCATTAACATGATTAAGGTGGTTTTATGGGTCTTTATGTATGTCAAAGGTAACCCAATTGTACACTTTAAAATTTGTGAGGTTATGGCATGCCAGTTATACTTCAATAAAACTTGAAAAAATGTTTCCATAAAAGTTTAGATCTCTTCTTTTTCAGAAACCAGAAGGTCTGGCAACTCTCTACATATGTGACCATCTCTTTTTTTGTGTGCCTTGGGAAGGACAGCTCTCTTCTAAGTGGCAGGCACTATTGGTAAGCAATAAAGATCATTTCTATCTGATGGGCTCTGTGCTGACAGCTCGGAGCCTGGAGCCTGCTTCGGATTCTGTGTCTCCCTCTCTCTCTGCCCCTCCCCCTTTCACGCTCTGTCTCTCTCAAAAAGAAATAAACGTTCCAAAAATGTTTTTTTCAATAAAAATATATATTTTTTTAAAAAAGATCGTTTCGGGGCGCCTGGGTGGCGCAGTCGGTTAAGCGTCCGACTTCAGCCAGGGCACGATCTCGCGGTCTGTGAGTTCGAGCCCCGCGTCGGGCTCTGGGCTGATGGCTCAGAGCCTGGAGCCTGTTTCCGATTCTGTGTCTCCCTCTCTCTCTCTGCCCCTCCCCTGTGTCTCTCTGTCTCTCTCTGTCTCAAAAATAAATAAACGTTGAAAAAAAAATTTAAAAAAAAATAAAAAAGATCGTTTCTGTCTGAGCCAACAAAATCTCTAGCTGAGTGATAAAAGTCACATCACCAGACTATGGGATTTTCCCTTTTCTCTATTTTCACTTTCTTGACTGTGCAACGATGGCCTTGAGGTGAACCATCCAGAGGCTACAGGAGCAAACAAACCCTTATTTGATCTGACAATGACCTCAGCTTCAGGAAAAACCCAGGTCTGAGGTATACACACTCATCTCATACAGCCGTCGGCCCTTGAACAACTTTCAGAAGAGGCACATTCTGTCTAGAGTGGTGCAGTCTTCTCTAGACCCTACTAATCACACGCAGTGTTTCAGTCTGGCCCCTGTAGTCTCATCACAAGTGACACCAGCAAACCAAATTCTGGACATTAGGGTACACGGTTCCTTTGCAGTACTTGGGGAACGCCCTCCCCTCAGTAGTGCTGGGCATTATGTGACATGCCCTGGGTACAATGGAACCAATTTTTCTTTTTCCCCAAAGTCCTGAAGCTTGTCACAACAATTTCCCCTTCCCCAAGGTGACCTCTGGACCTAAAACATAAACACACACACACACACACACACACACACACACACACACAAAACCCCTGAGATCCAGGCCACAAAATAGGACCACAAACTGTTGTAGCCGTTCCTAGGTGGCCTTTGTCCGCTCTGCAGATTAAATAAGAGCTGACAGAAAGATGTTTTTGCAAGTTTCCAGTCTTATCCAGACTGGGTCTTCTCGGCCAAAACTGTGTGAAGACTATGTCTTAACTAGTCCGAGAGGAGAGCATGAGGCCCCCTAAAACTCAGACTATGCATGGTTCTCTGCAAGGCATGCAAATGAGACACGAAACATGTCTTCCCTTATTACACTGGGGTGACTACCTACACATCAGCGATCTGCTAGGTGGCAGAGTGGAATAGCTTATGCCACAGAAACTGTCTGTGACGTAAATCTGTCAAGTGCCCTGGCCTGGGCAGGTTAAGTATAATGCTGGAGGGGCGCCTGGGTGCCTCAGTCAGTTAAGCATCCCACTTCGGCTCAGGTCATGATCTCACAGTTCATGGGTTCGAGCCCCGCGTCGGGCTCAGTGCTGACAGCTCAGAGACTGGAGCCTGCTTCAGATTCTGTGTGTGTGTGTGTGTGTGTGTGTGTCTCTCTCTCTCTCTCTCTCTCTGCCCCTTCCCCGCTCACACTCCGTCTCTCTCTTTCAAAAATAAATATCTAGAGAGGGAAAAAAAGTACAATGCCGCTCATTAAAGCTTCCCGTGTTCCTAGAATTTATGCAGAATTTCCCATTGTGTATGTTCAGATAGATGGAGTTCAATTCAATTCGGGTAGATGGCTCTCTCACAAAGGTTGTCCTCCAGTGTTCCAACACTGAATAAGAATCTTTTCTCCAGCGTGCACTCTGCTGTTGAAGGCAGTCAAATTTGTAGTTAAAGGATTTCCCATATTCATTGCATGTATGAGGCCTTTCTCAAATACGAACTCGGCAGTGTCCATCGAAGCCAGGATTTGTCTAAAGGATTTCCCACTTTTGGCACATTCAGAAGGCCCTGCTCCATAGAACTCTCTGGTGATGACTCAAGATGGGGCTGAGGCTAAAACGTTCCCCACATTCGTCACAGTAGTAAGCCCTGGCTCCAGTGTGAGGCATGACGTTGGGGCTTTGGCTAAAGCATTCCCCACGCTCATGAGGCCTTTTCTCCATTGTGAGTTCACTGAGGCCAAACAAGTTTGTATGTGTAGCTAAAAACTTTCCCCAGTCTGCTGCACGTACAATGACTTCTTCTGCTGTGAAAGGCCTCCCCACACTTGATGCTGTCCAGCTGGGAGTGGCCGGCACTAGAGAAAGGCAGCGTTGCTCAGGAAGCTCTTCCCACAGGTGAAGGGCAGCCTTTCACAAGGGAGGACCTGTCCATGTCCCACGTTCACTGTACTCCTTCCGGTGCTGGTGAAGATTTGTGCTGAACCACAGTCATTTTCCACATGCCTCTCAAGTGCTCAGCCGTGGCACAAACTGTGTGTTGCCATCTGGATACACATCTCACAAAGATGAGCCTTCTGGAAGGATAGACTTGGCTGTGTCATTCTGCCCGTGGACATTTTTCCTCTGAAACTCAATACAGAAGGCGCGCCCGCATCCTCCAGTCCACACCAACCATCTAGGGGGGTGATAGCTGCGAAATTCTCCAACATCACATGGGATAGCCATCTTAGACCCTCATCAAGGAAACCTTATTCCTCTTAGGAGATGTCACTGAAGGCCAGCCACATTTTTAAAAGAGTCACACCGAGGCAGCTTCTGCTATGGGATCCTGTGGCTTCAGCAGGCTTGTAGCTGTGCTAACCAGGGAGGGGACCCTCGAATCAGAACCACTGTCCCCCTCTGGCCTGGAACTATTGTCACCACAAAGGGGAGAGGAGAAGACTCAGAATAGCCAATTCAATATTGAAGAAGAACGAAACTGGAGGACTGACGTTATACAACTTCAAAATTTGCTACAAAGCTACAGTAATCAAGGCAGTGCAGTATTAGAGAAAAAACAGACAAATAAATCAATGGAACAGAAAAGAGAGACCTGAAATAGATCCACATAAATGTAGTTAGCTGATATTTGGCAAAGGAACAAAGGCAAGACAATAAAGCAAAGAAAATAACTTCAACAAATGGTGCTGGAACAAGTACACAGCCACATGCCAAAGGAAAAAAAAGGAAAAAGAAAAAAAAGAATCTCGACACAGGCCTTCACAGTACCTTTCACGAAAAACGAACTCAAAATGCATCACAGACCGAAATGTAAAGTGGGGAATTGTAAGATTCCTGGAAGATAACGTCGGAGCAAGTCGAGATAAAGTTGCATCTGGCAACGACTTTGTAGATCCAATACCAGAGGGACAATCCATGAAAGAAAGAATTGATATGCTGGATTTCATTAAAATTGAAGATTACTTCTCCAGAAAAGACCTTTTCAAGAAAATGAGAACACAAGCCACAAACTGGGAGTAAATATTTGCAAAAGATACATCTGCTAGAGTGCTGTTATTAGTTTATACGTCTATTTTGAGAGAGAGCGTGCCTGCACAAGTGGGGGAAGGGCAGGGGGAGAGAGAATCCCAAGCAGGCAATGTGCTGTCACCACGGGGCCCGACGCAGAGCTGAAACCCAGAACCGTGAGATCATGACCTGAGAGGAAGTCAGAGGCTCAACCAACTGGGCCACCCAGACACCCCACCTGTTATTCATTTAAAGAACTCTTGAAGCCCATGAGTCGGAAAACAAACAACCTGGATTAAACCTGGGCCAAAGGCCTTATTGGACACCTCACCAAAAGAGGCATACGGATGGAAAATAAACATATAAAACAATTTCTCTACACAAACACAACATATTGTTAATAATATGCAAATTAAAACAACAATGTACACCGATCGCAATGGTCAATATGCAGAATGGTGACAATACCAAAGGCTGGTGAAGATGGGGAGCAGCAGAAATTCTCATGGGTCGTTGAAATGGATGCCTAAAGGTACAGCCGCTCTGGGAGACAGCTTAATGCTTTCACACCAAACGAAACATACTCTTACTATAAGATCCGGCAATCGTGCCTCTTGGTATTTACCCAAAGGACTTGAAAACATGTTCACACAGAAGCCTCTACACAGATGTTTACAGTAGTTTTATTCACAATTGCCGAAACTTGAAAGCGTTATTCCGTGCTGAAAAGAAAGGAGCTATCAAGCCAGGAAGAGACATGGAGGAACCTTAAATCTATGTCACCAAGTTAAAGTAGCCAGTCTGGAGGCTAGATACTGCGTCATTCCAACTACCTGGCATTCCAGAAAAGGCAAAACTTTGGAAGCAGTAAAGACATCAGTGGTTGCGAGGGGTAATGGGGAGAGAGAGGTGAATAAGATGATATAAAGCATTTTTCAGAGCAGTGAAACTCCTCTGTATGGCATATGACGGTGGATACATACCATTACACATTTGTCCCAAGGCACAGAATGTACCACACCAGGAGTGAACCTTGACGTAAACTGTGGCTTTGGTTTATAATAATGTGTTGATGTAGTTTCATCCATTGCAACAACTGCATCACTCTGGTGGGCACTCTGATCAACAGTGATTGAGGCTATGCACATGTGGGGGTACAGGGTGTGTGAGAAATTCTCTACCTTTTGCTTTGTTTTTGGTATGAACTTAAAATTGCTCTAAAAGTAAAGCCTATTTATTTTATTTTTTTTTAATGTTTATTTATTTTTGAGAGATACGGAGACAGAGTATGAGACAGGGAGGGACAGAGAGAAAGGGAAACACAGAATCTGAAGCAGGCTTCAGGCTCCGAGCTGTCAGCACAGAGCCTGATGTGGGGCTCAAACTCACGAACGGTAAGATCATGACCTGAGCCGAAGTCAGACGCTTAACTGACTGAGCCACCCAGGCACCCCAAGTCTATTTTTTTTCCAAGTCTATTTTTTTTTAAGTGTCCTTCCCTCTTCTTTCATTATCTTCCTGAGAATTACTGGTGACTATGAAACCAATTCCCCCCAGCATGTTTGCATCCTTTTTGACTTTGCTTTTAAAGTTCTGGTTTTACTTGCCTGCCCCCAAAAATAAGCAAATGAGAGTCTGTTCAACTACCATACCTAATTATCTTCTGGCTTTTTCTATAACACTTCACTTAAACCAGCAGATCAAAAATATTCTAAATCTTTTCTATCTTCACAAAGTCCAAATAAGTTCAAATAAGTTTGCTCTCTCCATATCTGAGTTTCTTGGCAAATTAATTTTAAGACCCTAATATAATATTGGAAGTTATTTAAGATGTGATAGAAGATACCTAAATCAATATTTGTCTAAAATATTCTGCTATAAAACTATTTTTCTCAAATAAATACTCAGATGTTCGTATTTTTGAACTCTTCCCATTACTTAGGCATTCGTTATTTAAAATGTATTATATGGGGTGCCTGGGTGGCTCAGTCGATTAAGCATCCGACTTTGGCTCAGGTCATGATCTCACTGCTGGTGAGTTCAAGCCCCCCATCGGGCTCTGTGCTGACAGCTCAGAGCCTGGAGCCTGCTTCAGATTCTATGTCTCCCTCTGTCTCTGCCTCTCCCCTGCTCATGCTCTGGCTCTCTCTGTCTCAAAAATAAATAAATAATATAAACATTAAGAATTAATGTTTATTAATTAATGTATTATTTAATGTATTAATTAAGAATGTATTAATTAAGAATGTATTAATTAAGAATACATTAAAATAAACATTAAGAATTTTTTTAATGTATTATTATAATCTTTTTGAGGCTTTCAAACTTTGGACCTCCAGATCTTTGGACATTCTATTCTTTTTACCGATTAGCCCTCTCTTAGCTTTTCTCTATTCGTCATCTTTTCTAGATTCCACAACCGGTTATTTATACTACTTTTTAACCAATTACCTTAGTGCCATTGTCCATCTATTGGATCTACATTGACAAATCTATCCCATTACTTTGTTTTCAAATTCAGGCAGCTAGGGTGCCATGAGGGGCAAAATCATCAACCATCACAGTAAAAATGGCCCTCTCTGCTGCTCTCCCTCTCATGCCCTTAGCCTATCTAACCTGAACATTAGAACTACCTTCTAGCCCTTTTATCTCTACACTTCTCTTTCATAAAAGGAGATTTCCCTTCCATACTGTCAGCACACTTGTGACTCTATGTCTCGCCTCCTTGCTCCCAGATCATACTTGCAATGTCACCCTGGCATAATTCTAATCTCTCCAGTTGTACTTTGAAATCTAGTCCTTTCCCTCTTCCCAAAAGTACTATTCCATTATTTATCTGTTTTCTTTACCCTTTGCATTTGGTTCCTCTTTTTCTACCAGCATCAATCCCATGGCATTTAACATTTTCAATTTTCTGTTTCTGTTGAATTAAAAAAAAAAAAGAAAGAAATCCCTTGCTGCCATGTTTAGTCAATTTATTTTGATATTATTTGACCTTTTCTAATTTATCTGATATTTGGAAATTTTGTAATGCAAATTCATTACCTCAAATTCATCATTCGTATTTATTCTTCAATCCATTAGAATTTGGCCTCCCACGCCCCCCCCCCAAACAAAAAGAATTTGGCTTCCCCTTCACTTACTTTTTATTGTCTGTTTTCCCTACTTCTGGAATGGATGCACCACAAGGGCAGAGGTTTTGGTCTGTTTTGTTTTGTTTTGTTTTGTTTCTTAATGTATCCCAAGTACCCAAAAGAGTTCCCCTTGTCTTTCTGAAGAACTCCACTTCCTGGGACATAATAGGCAATCAATGTGTTTTGAATGTGCCGGTAGATGTTGGACACTGAGCAAGGCACTGAGAGTAGGGGGAGGAAGCAGAGCCATTTTTTTTTTAAATGTTTATTTATTTACTTTGAGAGAGACAGAGAGAGCGGGAGAAGTGCAGAGAGAGGCAATCCCAAGCAGGGGCCACACTGCCAGCACAAAGCCCCACAAACGTGAGATCATGACCCAAGCCAAAACCAAGAGTCAGACGCTTAACTGACTGAGCCACCCAGGTGCCCCAGAAGCAGACCCATCTTAACTTACCTCTTAAGATGATGACAATACGCATGCTGCAATGTCCAGGCACACATGGATACATTTTGGTCTTCATCATCTTTTACCTGTCTTCCATCTGACCCTCTTTATCTCTTACTTCTTGCTTTGAGTTTCATGACCTTGCACTCTATGTCTTTTGACCTCTGATTTGTTAGTCTTTTCAGGATTCTTTGCAAGGTCTTCTTCTTCTGTTAACTTGTCGGTGTTGGCTACTGTTAATGCCTTCTCTTGTCTTCACACATGATACAGAGCCCTGAATAGGCCCATTCATTCTCACGGCATCAACTTTATCTATATGCAGAACATTCTCAAATCTAAAGCCCAGTTCTTGCACTTGAAGTTCCGTCCATACTTGTCAACTCCCCTACTGTCCTCCATCTGCCCACAGAATCATGTCTCGTCCGGTGTTCTGCATCCCTGTGACTTGGGGCACTATCCCTTTACTTTCCCAAGTCAGAGACCATGGTGATATCCATACTCCTCCTTCGTCTTGTGTCTCCTTTTCTAATCATTTTTCCTTCCCAGTCTTTTAACTCTGCAGTATCTTCAGACTGACCATAAAAGCAATAGATTTGTGAACGATTCTATTCAACCAATAATCTTAGACTTACCCATTATTGTGGAAACAATCATACTGTATTATAAATCTCTGTTTCCTTTGTCCCTTTCACTCAAAAGAGTGTAAACTCCTTAGCGATAGGAATATACTGTTCTATTCCCAGCTCCTCACACATGGCTTGGTGGTCAATGTGTTATAAAAAAGCATTTGCTGGAAGGACAAGAGGTTCTAGATAAAGGATCATGTTTAATGATTCAATTCTTTCAGTATCTCTGTGTTTCATAGTATTGAGTGTATAATGGCCACAAGTATCTATTGAGGCAATATTTTAAAGCTTTATTTTGATATAGGAAATAGACTAGGTGTTACAGATTTGGGTTTAAAGCATACTATTTGAATATAGTCTATTAGTGTAAGAAATTAATGTGATAAAATCCCACATCGAATTCTCAGATTACTACTACTTTTACTAAACCTTCCCTTTGTATGCACATATACCCTAAACATGAGCAGATGGAGAGTATATGGCTGCTGACAAATAGAACCGTATGTTTAGATCTTGGGAAGATTCCCTACGGAGGTCCTGGCCTTGCCAAGTAATGATTATTGGCAGTGCGTCAGAAATGTAAAGAATCTGAGAAATTCAAACTACAGCCTGGCCAAATTAATCTTACTATGCTGACGTCAGAGTTTTTAAATACTTGAATGGCAGTTGAGAAAAAAATTAACCTTGAGACAAAAGCATGACGCCTACACATTTTATTTTTCAATACATTTTTAGGTGAGTGGGCTTTAATTTTAGAGCTTGTTTAGGGTCGTAGATAAACAAAGCACGAAGTAGAGAGAGCCCACGTACCCTCCCCCTCCTTTTGCTTGCACCACCCGCTCACCTAGCCTGTACAGTTTGCTTCTTATTATCTTGCATCAGTGTGGTGTATGCGATGCGGTTGATGATCCAATATTGATACATTATTGTTAACCCAAGTTAACACTGGGGTCATTCTTTGTGTTGAATAATTCTATGCGTTCTGACAAATGCATGCCACGTACCCGGATTACAATGTAGGGAATAGTCTCACTGCCCTAAAAGTCTCCTGTGCCCCACTTGTTAATTCCTCCCCTGCCTCCTGCCAAATGCCTGGCAACCGCTGATCTTTTCATGGTCTCAAAAGTTTTGCCTTTCACAGAATGCCATACATTTGGGATCATACAGTAGATAGCCTTATGAAACTGGCTTCTTTCACTTAGCAATATGCATTAACACACTTTCAATGATGCTTCCAATGTACAAAGCATGAAGCTAAAAGCTGGAGAAATGGGAGTTCACCCATACCATGGGGTCAGGATCTAATAGGGCAGGCATATATGTAAATAAATAAAATACAATATAAGCACAGGAGTCTTACTAAAAATGCACAGAGGTAGCAGATAGGAAAAAAAAAACAACAAATTATCTATACATGGGGGCAAATGGACGGCAATTTAGTTAAGCTTTCCAGAGGAAATCATTTCTTAGCTGTGTTCTGAGAGACGGGCAAGCTTTTGCCAGAACAAAGGAGTCATCTCATCGAGTTTCTTTGTTTTTCTAATTTCAAGAAGCCATTTACACTAAATACAATTCATATATAACCACCCGAAAACCACCCCCCCCCCGTCATATATCCTTTATAAGATACAGGATTATATTGGTAACATAATCTGGGTATAGGACAAATAGAAGTGAGCACAATTTAAAAGAGCTCTTTCTCATATGGGAAAACAGGTTATTGGCCCAATCTGCTTGTACTTGACTTGTTTTTCTGTCAGTGATAATAAATTTGTGACCAACATGGCTGGAATTAAGGGTGTTGTCAGGGACTGTAAAAGAAAGTCATCCGTCACATACTGAGACTGAACATATGACCTTCAGTTCTCTGCCGGAATAAACTATCAAAATGGCTTTAATGGCTGTTCAACATAAATATATGCACATATATATACACTCTATGTCCAAGAATATTGTTGAGTTTTCCTTTAGGTTAATTTCTGTTCTGATAAAATAAGTACATTAAAATGATTCTAGATTATTTGAGGTTTTTTTTTTTTAATTTCCATACCCCCTTAATATTTAAACATTTTTTTAATGTTTATTTATTCTTGAGAGAGAGAGAGAGAGAGAGAGAGAGAGAGAGAAAGAGAGAGAGAGAGAATGAGCAGGGGAGGTGCAGAGAGAGAGGGAGACACAGAATTGGAAGCAGGCTCCAGGCTCTGAGCTGTCAGCACAGATCCCGACACGAGGCTCGAACTCACAAACTGTGAGATCATGACCTGAGCCGAATTGGGACGCTTAACCGACTGAACCACCCAGGCTGCCCTTCCCCCTTCATATTTTTAGGTGTCTGTAATTATAAATGTAAGTTGGATAAAAACACTCAATAAATATTTGTTACATGAAAGAATAAATACGAGGTTTATAATCCAAAGAATGAAAGATGTGAAACTAAATATCGTATTGAAGTATTTTCTTTAAAAAAAAACTTTTGATGTTTTCTCTAATCATATTCTGTAATTCATACTCTGTAATTCATACTCTGTAAATAAGACCATATAGTCTGGATTACTGCAAATAACCTTGCAAACTTGAAGGGGTCTTATCATCAACCTGTTGCCTTAGGTAATTGAAGTAATGACTCTTTGGGTTATTGGGCACAGTAATCTCAGAGAGAAATTTGCGGATGATGGGCATAGCTTTAATTGGCTATTTGCCTCCGTTCTTCTGATAGACTCAACCTTTAGTCATGCTGTAAATAAAAAGAAATACAGACTGGCTCAAGTCATTTCCTGTACTTAAAACATTTGGCCAAAATGAGTCCCAGGGTTGTTAAAACTGATGTGTTCAATTTTGGCAGCTCCTTTTGTCCTCAGGGTACATTGTAACATCTGCTCTTTCGTAGTCCGAATGCTAATCGTGAGACGCCTTGTTTTATCATGGTTATTTTCAATCGTTCAATACATGTTGAGAAAGAAAACTCATACAAGCCTCCTAGGGTGAATGATATCGTAAAATTATTTTGGTGGCCACGTTTGGGGACAAAAACCACATTTTTCTCTTCATTTAAATCCAAGACATATGAACCGAACACCTACAGAATAAAATTTCTAAAGACCTTCATGAAATGAAAACATGCATTTCCTTAATTGCGATATTGAAGATGGCTTGTGGTGACCTTGAAGAGTAGCAGAATATGTCACCCCAAAGTATGCCCCATTTGGCACAAGGATTATCTTGGGCTACAGGCAACTGAGAAAAGGAAGATATAAGAAAAACTGTGCCCTTTATTTGCCTAAAAGCAGGACACAGATTTGTTAAACTGTCCCCCTTCCCTCTCTACCAGGAAGAACAGAGGTTAATCACCTAAAACAACTCTAGACCCTATCAGCCCAGAGGCAGCACCAGAGAAATACACATGACTTTGCTACAACTAACCCTTATCTCACATTACTTTTCCATATATTTGCTTTTCCACGATTTTCTACCCCTAGAAGTTCAAAGGCTTTTTCTTTTGTCTTGCCACTTCTCTACAAAATTATTATTCTTTTGTTAAAATGCTATATAAACCTGTGCTAACTGCCCCTTTAAGTTACTCATCGCTGGGTGTTCCCAGGTGAATGTACAAGGCATGTGTTTATCGACTTCTTGTTCTTTTCTTAAATTGCCCTTGTCAGTCCAATTGACAGGGCCCCAGACGATAAACCTAAAATGGACGAGGGAAAAGAAATTTTTTTTCTTCCCCTACTCTCCTTAACTCCCACTGACATGCCTAGAGTAACAGTTCTTATGAAACTTCTTCCCAGACCTGGGCATTTCTCAGGATTTCTCGTTTGGAAAGATACGTCTCACAAGGCACAAGTGGAATGAGCTCTTGTGCAGCTTTCTGTATTTATAAAACTATAGCTCTTCTAGTTGCCACGAGCTATATGTTGAAGAGAAATTACAAACAATCCACTTGCTATGAAAAAGTCCTAGGGTTTAAGAATCAACTCCTCTCGGGGCGCCTGGGTGGCGCAGTCGGTTAAGCGTCCGACTTCAGCCAGGTCACGATCTCGCGGTCCGTGAGTTCGAGCCCCGGGTCGGGCTCCGGGCTGATGGCTCGGAGCCTGGAGCCTGTTTCCGATTCTGTGTCTCCCTCTCTCTCTGCCCCTCCCCCGTTCATGCTCTGTCTCTCTCTGTCCCAAAAATAAATAAACGTTGGAAAAAAAATTAAAAAAAAAAAAAAGAATCAACTCCTCTCATACCCTAGGAAACAAGTAGGCATTCTATAACCCAAACATCCCACAGTCCTGGAATGTGCACCCATGTGTGTATGTGTGTGTGCTATATGAATTGAACTTCACAGAAGTAAGATTTTGGATGCATAGCTTGCTACAGTATCGTATATATTAAACGGTTGCACAACTTTTTAAATAAATTTCATTTTTTTCATACAGTTTTAGATTTATAGAAAGATGGTGATAGCACAGAGTTTCCCTATTCCTTGCACTCAGTTTCCCCTACTTAACATCTTACAGTAGTATGGTACATTTGTTATAGCCAATGTGCCCACATTGTCCCCAGTTATTAATAAAGTCTCTATGTTATGCAGATTGTCTTGGTTTTTAACCGAATTCCCCTTTTCTGTTCCAGGATCCCATCCAAGATATTACATCACATTTATTTTTTTTTTTTCAACGTTTATTTATTTATTTTTGGGACAGAGAGAGACAGGCATGAACGGGGGAGGGGCAGCGAGAGAGGGAGACACAGAATCGGAAACAGGCTCCAGGCTCCGAGCCATCAGCCCAGAGCCTGACGTGGGGCTGGAACTCACGGACCGCGAGATCGTGACCTGGCTGAAGTCGGCCGCTTAACCGACTGCGCCACCCAGGCGCCCCTATTACATCACATTTAATTGTCATGTCTCTTTAGGCGTCTCGGGACTATGATAGTTTCTCAGAATTTCCTTGTTTATGAAGACTCTGAGAGCTTTGAAGAGTACTGGTCAGGTGTTTTGCATATTTTTTTCCATTGATCACTCTGAAAAAATTACTTAGGCCACAGCCAACAGGGAAATTTCCCTTTACCTACATTTAGGGAAGCAAAGTAGTGGTACTAATTTCCTAAAGGTGAGCTCAATGTCTCCATTGCCAGATCTAATCAGCAAAAAGCTTCCTTGGCATAAAAAAACTAGATATTTTCCCAGGATTCCTGCTGTATGAAACAATATCCTCACATTTGAGGGGGCCTTCTTTTTAAAATACGTTTTTGTGCAAATGTCTGTAAACTAAGATGATGATCTAAGTGATTCCTGAGACAATAATGAGCATTTCTGTTGGTAGCATTCAGGTGTTATCAGATGCTATTTTGAAGCTAAAGCATGGATGTTCTGGGGTCCTCTCATCTGATCAAAACACTGCATTATAACCAGAACCAGGAAATGTAGCCTGGGTCTATATGTGTGTGTAATTGTGTGTGTGTGTGTGTGTGTGTGTGTGTGTGTGTGTGTATTTCGAGTAGAGTACTTATAGTCATTCAAAAAATAGTTATTGACCCCTAATTCTGTGTCAGGCATGGGGCTATTAACCAGCCTCTCTGCTCTCTATTCTGTGACTGAATTCCCCCGATAAAACTTTGAAGATCACATCTTGAAGAAACCAAATTAAACTGACTTTACATTATGAACAAGTTAGAGCAGAAGTAACTTTTAAAACTGTAACTGAGGGGCGCCTGGGTGGCGCAGTCGGTTAAGCGTCCGACTTCAGCCAGGTCACGATCTCGCGGTCCATGAGTTCGAGCCCCGCGTCAGGCTCTGGGCTGATGGCTCGGAGCCTGGAGCCTGTTTCCGATTCTGTGCCTCCCTTTCTCTCTGCCCCTCCCCCGTTCATACTCTGTCTCTCTCTGTCCCAAAAATAAATAAATGTTGAAAAAAAAAACAAAAAAAAAAAACTGTAACTGAAAGAAGCAACTCTTGTAGAAACCTAGCTTCGTCCCCAGATTATGACTTAACATATGTAAATGCAATGCCTTGTGATCACAAATGTAAATCATTAAATCGGGAACAAAGACTGCGCATTACTTGGGGTTACTCCTTTTTCTTTCTTATTTCTGGGGTTACTCCTTTTTCTTTCTTATTTCCAAGTCATGTGTTTTTCAAATATTTTGTTGAGCAAGATTTTTTAATTTTTGTAAGTTAGCCAATATTTTTACTTCCGTCATTTTGGCAAGTAGATATCCCATACAATCGACAAACACTGTATACTAACAAAAAGACAAAATGGAAGAATTCATTTCCTGCGTACAAGATTTTTGTTAAAAAATATTACTCTCACTATGCCACTTAGTTTCAATTATTTTGTAAATTCCAAAAATTAATTTATTCACTTTTTATCATGACTTTTGATAGATCTAAAAATCAGTTATGGCAGTAGAGCATTAGAAATATCATACTCAATAAGAGATGATACCCATCACGAGTGCATGGAAAGTAAACAGGAAACTTTGCTGTTTTCTTGGGTTTCTTTTTTCCAGTGTTTAAAAGCATCATGTGCCGCGCTGAGGCCAATTATTCGCACGTGTCTTGGAAAGGATATAATTTAAATATACAATATCAACATAAAATAAAGAAAACGTTAGCTTTTGATTTTGGAAATATTTTAAAATTAAAATGAAGTCATTTCTGCAGAGGTGCAACAGTTTTGTTTTTGTGTTTTCCTAAATTAGGAATGTTGTGGCATTTTGGGCGGCATGAATCTTCAATTAGATCCTGCTTATTTTGAAGTGTGTTTGTAAAGGTACAGAATCATCATTAATGAGTCAGCATCTTAAATACAAGATTATAAATTAAGAGTGGAATTGTGTGTATGGAAAGGGAAAGCTCCAGGCCTCCTCTGCTTACCATTCATGTGATATATTTTCTTCTTATGGGAAAAGGGAATTAAAAAAAAATTATATAGAGAGATATATGTACATATATCGACATATATATATATATATATATATATATATATATATCTGATGAGGGACCATAGGGCAAACTGAGGGCCAAACACAAACTAGCATTACCTTCAGCCACTCCACCCCAAAATCCCACCCAGCCCACCAAGTGGAATGTGTGTGATATCCCTCAGGCACTCCTGGCTCCCCAAGGACAAAGGAAAGGAAAGAAAACAAATGGTTAACTGATAGAGATCACAGTCCTGTAGGATATCTTAGTAAATTACAAGAAAAAGGCAATCTTATCAATAGCCTAATCTTCAGAAACCTATAGGCTGTTTCCTGGAGCCCCTAGTATCACCGTCCCCTCCAGAGTGATGTGGGGAACAGAGGCAAGAAGAAAATGGCAGGTAGAATTAAATTTCCTTATAACGGCAGGCCATTGACAAATACTTGAGGCAAATGCAGAGTATAACATTTCTCAGGGAACCCCCTAGGGTCCTACTGTTAATGCCTTACTAGAGGGAAAACAACCTTAGCCTGACAATCGCAAGGCTTCCGGTTTCTTAGGAGTCCTCTTTTGTATATCAAAGCCCCATCGGAGACTTCCCTTCTGTCTTTACCTCCCCCAACTCCATAGTATATAACCAGTCACCAGCCCAGCTCTTGCTGCCCAGGGGTCACCTTTTTGCACCAAAGACGTCTTCAAGAATTCTTTCCTGGCCGTCAGCTCCAAACCTCACGAACCCCATGATCACCCCCAAACCTCATCATATTTATATAAAAGTGAGACGCAATGTTACATTAGTTTCAGGTATACAACATAGTGAGTCACAACTCTCTTACATTCTGTCATGCTCACTGCAAGGGCAGCTACCGTCTGTCACCATACAACATTGTTACAAATACCTTTGGCTATAGCACTCCCCATGTTGTACCTTTCATTCCTGGGAAGAAGGAACACTGCTACGTTTATGTGCTCAGTGTTTAAGTAAACTATGCCAAACTTTTTATCATAACATCTATGCATATATGTGTTGAGGAAGGATACATACATTTGTAGATTCCTGTGGTTGAAGTTCTTTTGTTCAGAGACTATGCCAGTTCATTCTAATTCTCCCTCAAATACCTAGGAAGAAATTTGTACCACTTTTTAATGATTCACCTAAGACTTTACCCCATACAAAAGCTGATTGGATTAAGCCTTAAAGAGACTATGAGCAATTTCCTTTTCATCAAGTATACATTTGCCCCTCTTCCTCCTAAGAAAGTAGGAAAAGTTCAGAGCATTCATTTTTTTTTTTTTTTCTGGAAAGCCTAGAAATTCTCCAATGTCATTTCCCTTCAGGATGTCCCACCAAAGCCCTCAATATTATCCAGTCTTCAACCCGAGCGAGAAATGCCAGTTTAGGGCATACAACACTTCAGATACTTAAATTTTCCATTTCAAACAAGGCTGGAAGCGTTGTGGATAAAATGTAACCATTCATAGAGCACTGCATGTATAAATGTGTAGTAAGTGAATGAGCTTATAAAACCCATTGATCAGTTTCTTTCCATATCGTGAAAGCACTATCTCATTGAGATTATAAGAATGAAAGTATTGTCTAACGCAGATATGGGATCTTCCCCTAATATTGTGCAGCTCCCAGTAAGTAGTAGCTGTGTTTTTTGAGCTCAGAACCATGAACGAAAGGAAGGAAGGAAGGAAGGAAGGAAGGAAGGAAGGAAGGAAGGAAAGAAGGAAGGAAAGAAGGAAGGAAGGCAGGAAGGGAAGGAAAGAGGGAGGAAGGAAAGAAGACTGTCTAATTGATTTCTTCCTTTATTCTGGATCCAGTAAATCCATAAAATTATGGAAATTTTGACTTTGGCTCTAAATTATTAGGCAGAGTGTTTAATAGTAATAGCTTACTGTATTAGTTTGCTAGGGTTGCCATAGCAAAGTGTCACAAACTATGTGGCTTAAAACATTCAACATTTATTGTCTTATAGCTCTGGAGGTTAGGAGTCTGAAATTGAGTGGTCAGCAGGCCATGCTCCTTCTGAACCGTGAAGGTGAATCTTTCCTCGCCTCTTCCTAGCTTCCGGCACTTGGCTGACAATCTTTGGTGTTCCTTGACTTATAGCTACATAACTCCAGTCTCTGCTCTGGTGACCACATGGCATGCTCCCTGTGTGTCTCTGTCTTCTCATGGCCATCATCTTATTAGAACATCAATTACACAGGATTAGGAACCCACTCTGTTCTAGTACGACTTCATGTGAAGTTAATTCCATGTGCAGTGAATCTATTACTAAATAAGATCACATTTGGAGGTATAGACAGAAACTCGGCAGATCTTTTTTTCTTTTTCTTTTTCTTTTTTTTTTTTTTTTGTGGAGTGGGGGTGGAGACACAATTTAAACCATAACACTTAATCACTTATTTTTTTGTCAATTGTACCTTACATGGCCATGACTTCTTCTGAAGAGTGTAGTTACATTTACACTGGTAATAGTCATTCAGAAAATCTGAGCAGGCAATGTCTGGAGATACCAAGAAGAGAGGCTTTCCTATCCTTAAGCAGATTAGAATCCGGTCCAGGAAACAGACCATTTACAGCTGGTGATAATTTCTATCATAGCAAAGTTCTGTGAGAGCCATTGATGAAGTAACAAATTTTTCTTGGTTTGAAATGATTTTTATGTTCTTTATGTTTTAATGTTTTGTAAGTTTTTTACAATGAGCATTTATAAGTTCAAGAAGACTCTACAGCCAAGGGGATACATAAAAGGAATATGGTTCGAGGCATGTAAGATACATGTCGAAATCAAGCTTTCACTACTGTGGAGGGAGATTGTATGGCGATTGCATTCTGTACAAGAATTACCCATCCATCCATCCATCCATCCATTCAACAAATACCTAATTAGTACAGTAGTCCCCCCTGATTCTTGGGAATACATTCCAAGACCACCAGTGGATATCTGCAACCACCAGAGGACAATAGCAAACTCTATATATACTCTGCTTTTTCTTATACATACATGCCTATTATAAAGTTTAATTTATAATTGAGGTACAGTGAGAGATTAGCAACGATAACTAATAATAAAATACAACCATCACAGCATATACATAATAAGAGTTACTATAGATCTTAGCAACCTCAGCATACCACCTTTTTCTTTCCTTATTAACAACTTTCACCTTTTCACATAAAAAATCCACTTTATAGCTTTCCGTTGACATATCTGAACTGTCGTCATCATTACCCTTGTGCTTTGAGGCCACTGTTAACTAAAATAAGGGTTACTTTAACACAAGCCCTTCAGTGCCATGACACTCAATCTCATAACTGAGATGGCTACTAAGGGACTAATGGGCAGGGTATATATTGTGGGTGCTGGACAAAGGGATGATTCACATCCTGGCCTGGATGGAACCAGTGGGCATGAGATCTCAGGATGATGTGCAATTTAAAACTCGTGAATTATTTCTGGAATTTTCCATTTAATATTTTCAGGTCACAGTTGATCACAGGTAAGTGAAAAGGTGAAAAGTAAAACAGAGGATGGGGGTAGGGGACTACTTCACCTGCCAGGCACTATTTCAGGTGCTGAAGATACAACGTTGAGCAAGATAGATTGCATTCTTGCTTGCAAGAAGTATATGGTTTAGTGGGGAAGGAGACCAAAAAGAAAAAAAAAAAAAAAAGCAAGATAGAAATAAATGAAATCATTATTCTTTATAAGGAAGAAAGCAAACTGGTGGTAGGAAGGTAGGAAAAATCTCCATTAGGAGGGGATACTTAAGCTCTGAATCCCAAAGGCTGAGAAGGTGCTAACAATGCAAAGAGCTGGAAACTTTTGAATAGGACTTTCATTGGAGAGATTTAATAGAAAATTGAGGGGGACAGGCTAGGTGCTTGAACAAGTTTCAGGTAAGTGATCTACATTTATAAGTTACCTAGATAAAGGTAAAATGGAGTGGATGGTGAAGGTCAGGTACAAGAACTTGTGAAATCCTTTAAGCAAGTGTCAGGTATAGGCAGAGGAGTTCAAAAGGAAATGCTAGAGAAGGAAAAAATGAAAGAGATTGAAGAAGGATGAGAAAGAACAGAGGGTTTTCATTAATGTTGAATTACAGAGAATTCTTGAAAGGTTCTGACAATGGTGCTAGGAAAATAGCAAATTATTTGTCTATACTTACATATAAATGTGTATAAACTTGTAAGTGTGTATACCTTTTGTGTCAGCAATTCTACTAGTATGCATTTATCTTAAGAAATAATCAGAAATGTGTGCAAAGGTGTCTGTACTAAGAACTAATTTTTAGTGAGGTTTATAATAAATACCAGAAGCAATCTGAATACCCGATGATAGAGTATTGGTTTAACAAATTGTCCTGTATCTGTACGGTGGAATAGTATACAGCTGTTAAAAAGTTTATTATAAAGGAGCAAGCGTCAAGCTTTGGTCTCAAGACTCTTTCACCTTCTTGAAAATTATGGATCACTCCAAGGAGCTTTTGTTTTTGTGGGTTATACATTTCTATTTAATCGATCTGACGATGTTAATGGTATAGTTCAACTCTCGTTCCTCTGTAATGGGCACTATAACCAAGGCCACCAAACACAATGTGATGTCTTCTTACACATACAGACAAGCACAGAAACGTATCAACATGTGCTTTCTATAATGAGAAGGAAGAAAATGAACATAAAGGTTAAAAATATTTCCTATATGACTTACCACCCAAAGTTGCCTCTTGAGAATCCCAGGCAGGCTGTATGACTTCATCTGCCTCTGAACTTCAGAATCAAACCTAGAACAACATACTGTCTTTTCTCCTAGAGGCTATCAAGATGGTTCTAAGGAATTTATAAATAAGTGTCTATGTGCGAACCTATTTCTGAATAAGGACAAATTGTAATGAGCCTTATGTGTTTGCTACTTTATTACGGTATCCTTGTTTCTTGTTTAGCAACAGCTTAAACAGGCTCTGCAGGATGCTCAGAAAATGGCTTCATGGGTGTAGCTACAGGCTAAACAGGAATGCAGAGAAAAGAACTAACAGGCCCCGCTGGTTTCTCAGTAGCAGCCCGTATATTGCAAGAGGCTTCATTAGGAGAGGTGCACCTCCAAGCCAATCAACTAGCTGTAGTGTGAAACCTGTTTCCAGCTCACCCCTCCACTTGTTAAGATTTAATCAAATAGTCTTAGTGCTGTAAGGAATCTCAGTGCAATAAACTATCACCATCCTAATGCAATCTTCTTATATGACTCCTCATCCAAGGCTGGGATCCTTGGGCAGCATCCCTCTTTATTATTGACCAGGCTTCCTTTAACATCTTTGGTACTGTAAAACTATCCACCCTAGGCAACCGGTTCTTTTATTGGACCGCTCAAAATGTTATAAAGTTTCTGTGTTGGGCAGCAAAGTATTTCCTAAGTAGAAAAAGATCTATTGTTCTAATTATATTCCCTGGGATGGCATAGACCAACACTGCTCCCTCTTCGTGTTATTCTTTCCAATACTTGGAAGCAACCGTAACATTTTGCCTGAATATTCGTGTTCTCATCACACTTATTTTGCTTGTTCATCACAAGGTTTCAAGGCCCTTTGCAATCCTAGCCATTTTTCTCTGCACATATTTTGAATTAAACAACTTCCAAGATTCCAACCCAAAATTTTAACAATATGTGCGTTCCCAAGGCGCTTACAACTCAATGAAAGTTTCAAGTGCTTTTCAGATACATTTGTATCTTAGCTCCTTCTCTGTATTGTACATTTAAAAAATTCTTCTTTGTAACTCAGTATTTGAATTTTATTCCTAGCCCCGTGAAGCCTGTTGATGAAATATAACAACCCAAGGATCTTTTTGGATCTCAAATTTTTCGTGCAAAAATGTGTCTTTCTTGCTCAGCTTATAGGAAATGTGTTTTTCCTTTCTATTTGAAAATGATGGCACTGAAGGAATGCTCCATCCATTTTTAACAGGCAAATCTATGCTTTAGCCTAAGAGCTGGTGCTGGTTCTGATTTCTTTGTTCCCGTGCCATACCAGTTCCTAAATTTTTAATATATTTTTTAAATGTTTATTTATTCTTGAGAGAGAAAGAGAGCGAGAGAGAGATAGAGAGAGAGAAGCATCACGTGAAGGGGGAGGGGCAGAGACAGAGGGAGACACAGAATCTGAAGCAGGCTCCAGACTCTGAGCTTTCGGCACAGAGCCTGATGTGGGGCTCAAACTCGTGAAGGGTGAGATCATGACATGAGCTGAAGTCGGACGCTTAACCGACTGAGCCACCCAGGCACCCCGGTTCCTAAATATTTTGAATTTCACCCACTCCTGCTTTTAGATAATGTGTCAAAGAAATTAAACATGGATCGAGGGATGGATTTAATATAAAACATCAGAATGAGGGGCACCTCTGATTCTCTGTCTCTCAAAAATAAATGTTAAAAAAATTTAAAAAAATCAGAATGATACCCACATGGGCTTTTCTCTAAAATGATGAAGAAATAAACTAAAAAATGCTATATTTATGGGAAAATTCTTTTAATTATCCAATTTCTCTGTATTTGCAATAATGATAGCTACAAAAGTTAAATGTTATCCAACCTTCAGGAGTACATCTATTTGATGTTTTTTTTTTTTTTTTAAGTTAATGTCTTTTAAGCAAAATGCATTATCTGTAATGTTTAGTTCTTTCCGTGTGGCTTGGTCCAAATGTAAAACACTGCATTGTTCTCAGCTAAAATTGTTCTCTGTGACTATCTTCTTTCAATCTTTGTCCTTCGTGCAGTTTCGGATCCGGATATACAATTTTCCTGCCAGGAGTTAGTGCTTACTTCTCCTTGGTTTCCATTTCCTGTTGCCTTCAGAGCTCCACAGAGAGAAGGCGCTCTATCTGCAATCTCTAAGACATGTGGCTTTCCCAGGCAGATTGTTTATTTAATGAAAAAGATAGAAGAGAGGTCTACTCTTTTTGTTTGGAGTTATATAAATATTTTTATAAGGGAAGATTTCCTCATTTATTTCGCTTTAGCCTTCCTGTTCAGGGGGAATGTTAACTGCACATTTAATCAATGTCATGCACATGTCATCAATTTGATGACAAATTGAGGTACAATTTGTAATTGTACCAAATATATATGAGACATCAGAAATAAGGAAGGTGAAATGGAATAGTAAATCTGAATTTCTCTCCGCATATACTATAAATGTAGGATTATCACATTTGTACATATTCAAAACCAGTTTATCCTTATAAACCCAACTATAAAAACAGCAGAGCATAGTGCTATAATAATAGCTGAGTTTAGATGAAAATTATCAAAGAAAAGCCTGACAACTAATTGTTTTATATATTGAGTCTCATAGTTTTATTTCCTTTTATTTCAATTTTTCTTGTATGGAGTTTGCTCGCCAAGCGGTACGTGAAGTTGAAAAAGTCTTTAAAAGGTACCACAGTAGAAGAATATTTTCAATCAGAAATAATTTATTTTATATTCCACTTGACGTTATCTTGTGATTTAAGTTTTAAAATAAGTATAAAGCTCTCATAACACTATTAATAAGACTTATCGTGGTTTATATGATCACAAACACAATTAGTTCTTGATATGTAACTAAGATAGGAGCCATGGTAGGACAGAGGAAAGAGAAACATTGAGGGGCGCCCAGGTGGCTCAGTTGATTGAGCAACAGACTCCTGATTTGGACTCAGGTCATGATCCCAGGGTCATAGGCTCGAGCCCCTGCATCTAGCTCTGTGCTGAGTGTGGAACCTGCTTAAAATTCTCTATTTCTCTTCCTCTGCCCCTCTCCCTTGTTCTCTCTGTCTCTCTCTCTCTCTCTCTCTCTCTCAAAGTAAAAAAAAAAAAATAAGTAAAAAATTTAAAATATTGAGATAGCATTTTATAATAAATATTAATTTTAATATAATAAATATTGGACATATATTTCTATAAACATATTGCTTATGAAATATATTATACAATCCATGTATTGTTTTAATACATATGTTATGATAATTATATTTGATAGTTTAACATAATTTTTATAACGCCTAACATATAACATTTTTAAGACATATGTATTTAATATAATAAAATCACATGATAGTATTTTTGTGTTTGATATGTCTCAGGACCCATGCTATAGGCTTTATATATCATCTCTTTAATATGTGTTCCTCTCAGTGAGGTAGGTCCTATTTTATTCCCATTTTATACATGAGGAGACAAGAGAAAAGATGCTCACAGCAACAGAGATAATAAATGGCATAAATGGAACAGAGCCCTACTTTTATTGCCCCCATGTTTGTGTATAACTCCATTATATTAAAAAAGTAGAGGGGCGCCTGGGTGGCGCAGTCGGTTAAGCGTCCGACTTCAGCCAGGTCACGATCTCGCGGTCCGGGAGTTCGAGCCCCGCGTCAGGCTCTGGGCTAATGGCTCGGAGCCTGGAGCCTGTTTCCGATTCTGTGTCTCCCTCTCTCTCTCTGCCCCTCCCCCGTTCATGCTCTGTCTCTCTCTGTCCCAAAAATAAATAAACGTTGAATAAAAAAGTAGACAATTTAGAGAAGTATTATCCTGACTTTGCAATTTGCCAAATTTTTTTGATTTTGATTTTTGTGTTAGATCCACATTAAAAATTATATTTAGGCTAGTACAATATTGTTATTCCAGAGCTCAGAATTTGCTGAGTGACCAGCACTAACTGGGCTGGGACTTTTTATTTCTGGGACTAACCTATAAAGTAAATAATTATGTAGATACAAGTAGAGACTCACATTAAAAACTGGGACAGAGGATATTTTGAAAGATTGTTTTGACAGGATTTCCTTAGTCCCTCTTAAAAAGTTAACCTATGATTTTATTAGAAACCACTTAACAGGGGAGCTTGGGTGGCTCAGTGGGTTTAGCGACTGACTCTTGGGTTCAGCTCAGGCCATGGTCTCGCAGTTTGTGAGTTTGAGCCCAAAATCGGGCTCTGCACTGATTGTCTCTCTCTATCTCCCTGCCCCTACTCTACTTGTGCTCTCTCTCTCTCTCTCTCTCTCTTAAAATAAATAAAGTTAAAAAAATGTTTTAAAATAATAATAAAGAAGAAATGACTTAACAACCACAAACACTGATTATAAGAGTAAGTTGTATTTATTTAAGTGTTTATTTATCATTGAGAGAAAGACAGAGCACAAGCACAGGAGGAGCAGAGAGAGGGGGACAGTGGATGGGAAGTGGACTCTGCAGTGACAGCAGAGAGCCAGATGCCGGGCTCGAACTCACAAACTGTGAGATCATGACCTGAGCTGAAGTCTGACTCTTTTTTAATTTTTTTTTTAACGTTTATTTATTTTTTTGGGACAGAGAGAGACAGAGCATGAACGGGGGAGGGGCAGAGAGAGAGGGAGACACAGAATCAGAAACAGGGTCCAGGCTCTGAGCCATCAGCCCAGAGCCCGACGCGGGGCTCGAACTCACGGACCGCGAGATCGTGACCTGGCTGAAGTCGGACGCTTAACCGACTGCGCCACCCAGGCGCCCCTGAAGTCTGACTCTTAATTGACTGAGCCACCCAGACACCCTGAGTAAATTGTGTTTATTATAATGTCTATTACTACTACTGGCCGCAAGAAAAACATCTAGAAGAAAATAAAAATGATAATCAAGCAGAAGTTATAAAATGAGACCAGTGAGTACAACAGACATCAATAGATACTGTGTTTTCTTTGTTGAAAAATCTCTACAAGCATGGATGCAAAAATCCTTCGATAAGAAACTTGTATGCAAGAATAGATATTAAACCATTATGCAAAATCCCCAAGAGTTAATTACCAAACTACATTTGCTTTACAAAACTAGCATAAAAGTAACTTTGAGGCACCACTGTGTAAGCGTGAACATGGAGACTGAATCATGAGATGCAACTCAGTCCTCACAAATTAACTCTAGTGTTTGAGTCATTTAATAATATGGTTATTAATCTAGAATCACGAACAATAGTAATAATATAAACACCATCTAGACAATATTTTTATCACCTGAACTTTAACTGACATTTTTTCATTACTGAGGAATTAAATGTAATTTAATTTCCTATTGAGATTAAATAATTACACCGAACATTGGAATTTTTAAGAGAATACAGACATATATCCTTTTATTTCAGTTTTGTCTTTTGAGTGCAAAATGTTGATAATAGCCTAGATTTGTGTTAGTTGGGCAATTTTATACTGTTGAGGTCTGAATTACATACATGCTTTTTCATTTTATAGAGTGAATATTTATAGATCAGTTACTGATATTTTTTCTCTGACCATTTTTATAGTATGTTAAACATTCTAGAATAAAAATAGTGAAATAAAACCACCAAAATGGCTGTACTTGCTCAATATAATTTCTTAAAGAAGGCAAAATTAGTATACTATTCTTATTTAAGTCATGATATCCATAAATATAGATGACTGTAAAGAGAAAAGAAACATTCGCATCACAGTGAAACAGCAGAGAAAAAGAAATGTCACAGGTGTGATGTTACATTTGGGACACATCGTTATTATTTAAATAATAATCAGAGGTTGCCCGGTGTTTTACTACAGAATCTTGACATTGACACATGACCTTTAGATTTGTCAGGCATGGCACATGATTTTCTTGTTTGGAGTTGCCCTGGTTTTGTTCTTGCAATGAATACATTCATTACTCTGTTACTCTTTTCATTTAGAATTTTGGATATTATTTCTAGAAGAGTCACAGTTTGAAGTACCTCAAAATCTTTGAACTCAGAAAGGTAAAGGAAGTTACTCTAACTTAATTAAAATGCAAGATAGAGAATTAGGATAAGCACTGGCAGTTCATGGTTAAATAAATAGAACTATAGTGAAATAATTTCATCTGGTTTTCAACGCTTTAATGCTTATGCTATGTTTCTTTAATAATAAGAATCAAACTCTTAGATTTTAAAGAAACTTAAAATGTGATCAAAATTGAGGGACTGTGTATATTTTACCACTCTTTGAATGTTTCTCTTTTCCTCTTTTCAAGGTTGGTTGTCTTGGCACAGATATTAGCTATAATATTTAACTATGAAGGGCTGCTATTGATTCTAAACCATGGAATCTGTTTTTCTACTTGCTTTAATGTTATCAGGGAATTCAATCAGCTAGGAGCACCACTAGAAAACTGAGCACATGGTTATTTTCAATGGCGACAGATTATTTTCATATTATATGATTAGTATATATATGTGTGTGTGTGTGTGTGTGTGTATAAACAAAGAATAGACTTCCACTTTATTTTTATAATTGCTTTAAAAATAAAATCAAATATATTCACTAGAGGTTTTGCTTGTTTTAAAAATTAGTTTCAACCGTCAGTTACCTGAATTTAGCTACTTTCCACTCTTTCCTCTAAGGCAAAATTCAATTGGAATTTAAATCAAATCCATCAGACACATATAGCAATTGTGTGCAATCAAACAAATCAAATCCATTAAGTATAACTTATTAACATTAATTGTTTTAGTAACAATGGTTCAGAAGACAGGCTTCTACACAGAACTTGATTTATATCAGAGAAAATGCAGTAGATTAAATGTACTAAAATAAACTCAACCTCCCTATGGTATTTTGTTTC